>NC_134509.1:36684372-37003765 GCF_027942865.1 Odontesthes bonariensis | reverse complement strand
AGGTTTATGCATGGAACCTTCTTAGAATGGATATATATGAGGGACATAGGAGTTTGAACTTGTTTTGACTGAAGGAATTTGTGTTTATAAGCAAAAATCCGAATTTCGTCTTAATTCCGCAAAAGAAGGCTATTCCTGTTTTTCTTTCTCAAACAAGGTCATTTAAAGAGGTTTATGCATGGAACCCTCTTAGAATGGATATATATGAAGGAAATAGGAGTTTGAACTTGTTTTGACTGAAGGAATTCATTTTATAGCAAAAATACCAATTTGGTTTTAACTCGCAAAAGTAAGGCTATTCCTGTTTTTCTTTCTCAAACAAGGTCATTTAAAGAGGTTTATTCATGGAACATTCTTAGAATGGATATATATGAAGGACATAGGAGTTTGAACTTGTTTTGACTGAAGGAATTCATTTTATAGCAAAAGTACCAATTTGGCTTTAACTCGCAAAAGTAAGGCTATTCCTGTTTTTCTTTCTCAAACAAGGTCATTTAAAGAAGTTTATGCATGGAACCTTCTTAGAATTGATTATATGAGGGACATAGGAGTTTGAACTTGTTTTGACTGAAGGAATTTGTGTTTATAAGCAAAAATCCGAATTTCGTCTTAATTCCGCAAAAGAAGGCTATTCCTGTTTTTCTTTCTCAAACAAGGTCATTTAAAGAGGTTTATGCATGGAACCTTCTTAGAATGGATATATATGAAGGATATAGGAGTTTGAATTTGTTTTGACTGAAGGAATTCATTTTATAGCAAAAATACCAATTTGGCTTTAACTCGCAAAAGTAAGGCTATTCCTGTTTTTCTTTCTCAAACAAGGTCATTTAGAGTTTTATGCATGGAACCTTCTTAGAATGGATATATATGTAGGAAATAAGAGTTTGAACTTGTTTTGACTGAAGGAATTCATTTTATAGCAAAAATACCAATTTGGCTTTAACTCGCAAAAGTAAGGCTATTCCTGTTTTTCTTTCTCAAACAAGGTCATTTAAAGAAGTTTATGCATGGAACCTTCTTAGAATTGATATATATGAGGGACATAGGAGTTTGAACTTGTTTTGACTGAAGGAATTTGTGTTTATAAGCAAAAATCCGAATTTCGTCTTAATTCCGCAAAAGAAGGCTATTCCTGTTTTTCTTTCTCAAACAAGGTCATTTAAAGAGGTTTATGCATGGAACCTTCTTAGAATGGATATATATGAAGGAAATAGGAGTTTGAACTTGTTTTGACTGAATGAATTCATTTTATAGCAAAAATACCAATTTGGCTTTAACTCGCAAAAGTAAGGCTATTCCTGTTTTTCTTTCTCAAACAAGGTCATTTAAAGAGGTTTATGCATGGAACCTTCTTAGAATGGATATATATGAGGGACATAGGAGTTTGAACTTGTTTTGACTGAAGGAATTTGTGTTTATAAGCAAAAATCCGAATTTCGTCTTAATTCCGCAAAAGAAGGCTATTCCTGTTTTTCTTTCTCAAACAAGGTCATTTAAAGAGGTTTATGCATGGAACCTTCTTAGAATGGATATATATGAAGGACACAGGAGTTTGAACTTGTTTTGACTGAAGGAATTCATTTTATAGCAAAAATACCAATTTGGCTTTAACTCGCAAAAGTAAGGCTATTCCTGTTTTTCTTTCTCAAACAAGGTCATTTAAAGAGGTTTATGCATGGAACCTTCTTAGAATTGATATATATGAGGGACATAGGAGTTTGAACTTGTTTTGACTGAAGGAATTTGTGTTTATAAGCAAAAATCCGAATTTCGTCTTAATTCCGCAAAAGAAGGCTATTCCTGTTTTTCTTTCTCAAACAAGGTCATTTAAAGAGGTTTATGCATGGAACCTTCTTAGAATGGATATATATGAAGGATATAGGAGTTTGAACTTGTTTTGACTGAAGGAATTCATTTTATAGCAAAAATACCAATTTGGCTTTAACTCGCAAAAGTAAGGCTATTCCTGTTTTTCTTTCTCAAACAAGGTCATTTAAAGAAGTTTATGCATGGAACCTTCTTAGAATTGATATATATGAGGGACATAGGAGTTTGAACTTGTTTTGACTGAAGGAATTTGTGTTTATAAGCAAAAATCCGAATTTCGTCTTAATTCCGCAAAAGAAGGCTATTCCTGTTTTTCTTTCTCAAACAAGGTCATTTAAAGAGGTTTATGCATGGAACCTTCTTAGAATGGATATATATGAAGGATATAGGAGTTTGAACTTGTTTTGACTGAAGGAAATCATTTTATAGCAAAAATACCAATTTGGCTTTAACTCGCAAAAGTAAGGCTATTCCTGTTTTTCTTTCTCAAACAAGGTCATTGTAAGAGGTTTATGCATGGAACCTTCTTAAAATGGATATATATGAAGGACACAGGAGTTTGAACTTGTTTTGACTGAAGGAATTCATTTTATAGCAAATATACCAATTTGGCTTTAACTCGCAAAAGTAAGGGTATTCCTGTTTTTCTTTCTCAAACAAGGTCATTGTAAGAGGTTTATGCATGGAACCTACTTTGAATTGATATATATGAAGGACAAATTAATTTGAACTTGTTTTGACTGAAGGAATTCATTTTATAGCAAAAATACCAATTTGGCTTTAACTCGCAAAAGTAAGGCTATTCCTGTTTTTCTTTCTCAAACAAGGTCATTTAAAGAAGTTTATGCATGGAACCTTCTTAGAATTGATATATATGAGGGACATAGGAGTTTGAACTTGTTTTGACTGAAGGAATTTGTGTTTATAAGCAAAAATCCGAATTTCGTCTTAATTCCGCAAAAGAAGGCTATTCCTGTTTTTCTTTCTCAAACAAGGTCATTTAAAGAGGTTTATGCATGGAACCTTCTTAGAATGGATATATATGAAGGATATTGGAGTTTGAACTTGTTTTGACTGAAGGAATTCATTTTATAGCAAAAATACCAATTTGGCTTTAACTCGCAAAAGTAAGGCTATTCCTGTTTTTCTTTCTCAAACAAGGTCATTTAAAGAAGTTTATGCATGGAACCTTCTTAGAATTGATATATATGAGGGACATAGGAGTTTGAACTTGTTTTGACTGAAGGAATTTGTGTTTATAAGCAAAAATCCGAATTTCGTCTTAATTCCGCAAAAGAAGGCTATTCCTGTTTTTCTTTCTCAAACAAGGTCATTTAAAGAGGTTTATGCATGGAACCTTCTTAGAATGGATATATATGAAGGATATAGGAGTTTGAACTTGTTTTGACTGAAGGAATTCATTTTATAGCAAAAATACCAATTTGGCTTTAACTCGCAAAAGTAAGGCTATTCCTGTTTTTCTTTCTCAAACAAGGTCATTTAGAGTTTTATGCATGGAACCTTCTTAGAATGGATATATATGTAGGAAATAAGAGTTTGAACTTGTTTTGACTGAAGGAATTCATTTTATAGCAAAAATACCAATTTGGCTTTAACTCGCAAAAGTAAGGCCATTCCTGTTTTTCTTTCTCAAACAAGGTCATTTAAAGAGGTTTATGCATGGAACCTTCTTAGAATGGATATATATGAGGGACATAGGAGTTTGAACTTGTTTTGACTGAAGGAATTTGTGTTTATAAGCAAAAATCCGAATTTCGTCTTAATTCCGCAAAAGAAGGCTATTCCTGTTTTTCTTTCTCAAACAAGGTCATTTAAAGAGGTTTATGCATGGAACCCTCTTAGAATGGATATATATGAAGGAAATAGGAGTTTGAACTTGTTTTGACTGAAGGAATTCATTTTATAGCAAAAATACCAATTTGGTTTTAACTCGCAAAAGTAAGGCTATTCCTGTTTTTCTTTCTCAAACAAGGTCATTTAAAGAGGTTTATTCATGGAACATTCTTAGAATGGATATATATGAAGGACATAGGAGTTTGAACTTGTTTTGACTGAAGGAATTCATTTTATAGCAAAAGTACCAATTTGGCTTTAACTCGCAAAAGTAAGGCTATTCCTGTTTTTCTTTCTCAAACAAGGTCATTTAAAGAAGTTTATGCATGGAACCTTCTTAGAATTGATTATATGAGGGACATAGGAGTTTGAACTTGTTTTGACTGAAGGAATTTGTGTTTATAAGCAAAAATCCGAATTTCGTCTTAATTCCGCAAAAGAAGGCTATTCCTGTTTTTCTTTCTCAAACAAGGTCATTTAAAGAGGTTTATGCATGGAACCTTCTTAGAATGGATATATATGAAGGATATAGGAGTTTGAACTTGTTTTGACTGAAGGAATTCATTTTATAGCAAAAATACCAATTTGGCTTTAACTCGCAAAAGTAAGGCTATTCCTGTTTTTCTTTCTCAAACAAGGTCATTTAGAGTTTTATGCATGGAACCTTCTTAGAATGGATATATATGTAGGAAATAAGAGTTTGAACTTGTTTTGACTGAAGGAATTCATTTTATAGCAAAAATACCAATTTGGCTTTAACTCGCAAAAGTAAGGCCATTCCTGTTTTTCTTTCTCAAACAAGGTCATTTAAAGAGGTTTATGCATGGAACCTTCTTAGAATGGATATATATGAGGGACATAGGAGTTTGAACTTGTTTTGACTGAAGGAATTTGTGTTTATAAGCAAAAATCCGAATTTCGTCTTAATTCCGCAAAAGAAGGCTATTCCTGTTTTTCTTTCTCAAACAAGGTCATTTAAAGAGGTTTATGCATGGAACCTTCTTAGAATGGATATATATGAAGGAAATAGGAGTTTGAACTTGTTTTGACTGAAGGAATTCATTTTATAGCAAAAATACCAATTTGGCTTTAACTCGCAAAAGTAAGGCTATTCCTGTTTTTCTTTCTCAAACAAGGTCATTTAAAGAGGTTTATTCATGGAACATTCTTAGAATGGATATATATGAAGGACATAGGAGTTTGAACTTGTTTTGACTGAAGGAATTCATTTTATAGCAAAAGTACCAATTTGGCTTTAACTCGCAAAAGTAAGGCTATTCCTGTTTTTCTTTCTCAAACAAGGTCATTTAAAGAAGTTTATGCATGGAACCTTCTTAGAATTGATTATATGAGGGACATAGGAGTTTGAACTTGTTTTGACTGAAGGAATTTGTGTTTATAAGCAAAAATCCGAATTTCGTCTTAATTCCGCAAAAGAAGGCTATTCCTGTTTTTCTTTCTCAAACAAGGTCATTTAAAGAGGTTTATGCATGGAACCTTCTTAGAATGGATATATATGAAGGATATAGGAGTTTGAACTTGTTTTGACTGAAGGAATTCATTTTATAGCAAAAATACCAATTTGGCTTTAACTCGCAAAAGTAAGGCTATTCCTGTTTTTCTTTCTCAAACAAGGTCATTTAAAGAAGTTTATGCATGGAACCTTCTTAGAATTGATATATATGAGGGACATAGGAGTTTGAACTTGTTTTGACTGAAGGAATTTGTGTTTATAAGCAAAAATCCGAATTTCGTCTTAATTCCGCAAAAGAAGGCTATTCCTGTTTTTCTTTCTCAAACAAGGTCATTTAAAGAGGTTTATGCATGGAACCTTCTTAGAATGGATATATATGAAGGATATAGGAGTTTGAACTTGTTTTGACTGAAGGAATTCATTTTATAGCAAAAATACCAATTTGGCTTTAACTCGCAAAAGTAAGGCTATTCCTGTTTTTCTTTCTCAAACAAGGTCATTTAAAGAGGTTTATGCATGGAACCTTCTTAGAATGGATATATATGAGGGACATAGGAGTTTGAACTTGTTTTGACGGAAGGAATTTGTGTTTATAAGCAAAAATCCGAATTTCGTCTTAATTCCGCAAAAGAAGGCTATTCCTGTTTTTCTTTCTCAAACAAGGTCATTTAAAGAGGTTTATGCATGGAACCTTCTTAGAATGGATATATATGAAGGACACAGGAGTTTGAACTTGTTTTGACTGAAGGAATTCATTTTATAGCAAAAATACCAATTTGGCTTTAACTCGCAAAAGTAAGGCTATTCCTGTTTTTCTTTCTCAAACAAGGTCATTTAAAGAGGTTTATGCATGGAACCTTCTTAGAATGGATATATATGAGGGACATAGGAGTTTGAACTTGTTTTGACTGAAGGAATTTGTGTTTATAAGCAAAAATCCGAATTTCGTCTTAATTCCGCAAAAGAAGGCTATTCCTGTTTTTCTTTCTCAAACAAGGTCATTTAAAGAGGTTTATGCATGGAACCTTCTTAGAAATGGATATATATGAAGGACAAATTAGTTTGAACTTGTTGTGACTGAAGGAAATCATTTTATAGCAAAAATACCAATTTGGCTTTAACTCGCAAAAGTAAGGCTATTCCTGTTTTTCTTTCTCAAACAAGGTCATTGTAAGAGGTTTATGCATGGAACCTTCTTAGAATGGATATATATGAAGGACACAGGAGTTTGAACTTGTTTTGACTGAAGGAAATCATTTTATAGCAAATATACCAATTTGGCTTTAACTCGCAAAAGTAAGGCTATTCCTGTTTTTCTTTCTCAAACAAGGTCATTGTAAGAGGTTTATGCATGGAACCTACTTTGAATTGATATATATGAAGGACAAATTAATTTGAACTTGTTTTGACTGAAGGAATTCATTTTATAGCAAAAATACCAATTTGGCTTTAACTCGCAAAAGTAAGGCTATTCCTGTTTTTCTTTCTCAAACAAGGTCATTTAAAGAGGTTTATGCATGGAACCTTCTTAGAATGGATATATATGAAGGACACAGGAGTTTGAACTTGTTTTGACTGAAGGAATTCATTTTATAGCAAAAATACCAATTTGGCTTTAACTCGCAAAAGTAAGGCTATTCCTGTTTTTCTTTCTCAAACAAGGTCATTTAAAGAGGTTTATGCATGGAACCTTCTTAGAACGGATATATATGAAGGACACAGGAGTTTGAACTTGTTTTGACCGAAGGAATTTGTGTTTATAAGCAAAAATCCGATTTTCGTCTTAATTCCGCAAAAGAAGGCTATTCCTGTTTTTCTTTCTCAAACAAGGTCATTTAAAGAGGTTTATGCATGGAACCTTCTTAGAATGGATATATATGAAGGATATAGGAGTTTGAACTTGTTTTGACTGAAGGAATTCATTTTATAGCAAAAATACCAATTTGGCTTTAACTCGCAAAAGTAAGGCTATTCCTGTTTTTCTTTCTCAAACAAGGTCATTTAAAGAGGTTTATGCATGGAACCTTCTTAGAATGGATATATATGAAGGAAATAGGAGTTTGAACTTGTTTTGACTGAAGGAATTCATTTTATAGCAAAAATACCAATTTGGCTTTAACTCGCAAAAGTAAGGCTATTCCTGTTTTTCTTTCTCAAACAAGGTCATTTAAAGAGGTTTATGCATGGAACCTTCTTAGAATGGATATATATGAGGGAAATAGTAGTTTGAACTTGTTTTGACTGAAGGAATTTGTGTTTATAAGCAAAAATCTGAATTTCGTCTTAATTCCGCAAAAGAAGGCTATTCCTGTTTTTCTTTCTCAAACAAGGTCATTTAAAGAGGTTTATGCATGGAACCTTCTTAGAATGGATATATATGAAGGGCACAGGAGTTTGAACTTGTTTTGACTGAAGGAATTCATTTTATAGCAAAAATACCAATTTGGCTTTAACTCGCAAAAGTAAGGCTATTCCTGTTTTTCTTTCTCAAACAAGGTCATTTAAAGAGGTTTATGCATGGAACCTTCTTAGAATGGATATATATGAGGGACATAGGAGTTTGAACTTGTTTTGACTGAAGGAATTTGTGTTTATAAGCAAAAAACCGAATTTAGTCTTAATTCCGCAAAAGAAGGCTATTCCTGTTTTTCTTTCTCAAACAAGGTCATTTAAAGAGGTTTATGCATGGAACCTTCTTAGAATGGATATATATGAAGGACACAGGAGTTTGAACTTGTTTTTACTGAAGGAATTCATTTTATAGCAAAAATACCAATTTGGCTTTAACTCGCAAAAGTAAGGCTATTCCTGTTTTTCTTTCTCAAACAAGGTCATTTAAAGAGGTTTATGCATGGAACCTTCTTAGAATGGATATATATGAGGGACATAGGAGTTTGAACTTGTTTTGACTGAAGGAATTTGTGTTTATAAGCAAAAATCCGAATTTCGTCTTAATTAAGCAAAAGAAGGCCATTCCTGTTTTTCTTTCTCAAACAAGGTCATTTAAAGAGGTTTATGCATGGAACCTTCTTAGAATTGATTATATGAGGGACATAGGAGTTTGAACTTGTTTTGACTGAAGGAATTTGTGTTTATAAGCAAAAATCCGAATTTCGTCTTAATTCCGCAAAAGAAGGCTATTCCTGTTTTTCTTTCTCAAACAAGGTCATTTAAAGAGGTTTATGCATGGAACCTTCTTAGAATGGATATATATGAAGGATATAGGAGTTTGAACTTGTTTTGACTGAAGGAATTCATTTTATAGCAAAAATACCAATTTGGCTTTAACTCGCAAAAGTAAGGCTATTCCTGTTTTTCTTTCTCAAACAAGGTCATTTAAAGAGGTTTATGCATGGAACCTTCTTAGAATGGATATATATGAAGGATATAGGAGTTTGAACTTGTTTTGACTGAAGGAATTCATTTTATAGCAAAAATACCAATTTGGCTTTAACTCGCAAAAGTAAGGCTATTCCTGTTTTTCTTTCTCAAACAAGGTCATTTAAAGAGGTTTATGCATGGAACCTTCTTAGAATGGATATATATGAGGGACACAGGAGTTTGAACTTGTTTTGACGGAAGGAATTTGTGTTTATAAGCAAAAATCCGAATTTCGTCTTAATTCCGCAAAAGAAGGCTATTCCTGTTTTTCTTTCTCAAACAAGGTCATTTAAAGAGGTTTATGCATGGAACCTTCTTAGAATGGATATATATGAAGGACACAGGAGTTTGAACTTGTTTTGACTGAAAGAATTCATTTTATAGCAAAAATACCAATTTGGCTTTAACTCGCAAAAGTAAGGCTATTCCTGTTTTTCTTTCTCAAACAAGGTCATTTAAAGAGGTTTATGCATGGAACCTTCTTAGAATGGATATATATGAGGGACATAGGAGTTTGAACTTGTTTTGACTGAAGGAATTTGTGTTTATAAGCAAAAATCCGAATTTCGTCTTAATTCCGCAAAAGAAGGCTATTCCTGTTTTTCTTTCTCAAACAAGGTCATTTAAAGAGGTTTATGCATGGAACCTTCTTAGAAATGGATATATATGAAGGACAAATTAGTTTGAACTTGTTGTGACTGAAGGAAATCATTTTATAGCAAAAATACCAATTTGGCTTTAACTCGCAAAAGTAAGGCTATTCCTGTTTTTCTTTCTCAAACAAGGTCATTGTAAGAGGTTTATGCATGGAACCTTCTTAAAATGGATATATATGAAGGACACAGGAGTTTGAACTTGTTTTGACTGAAGGAATTCATTTTATAGCAAATATACCAATTTGGCTTTAACTCGCAAAAGTAAGGCTATTCCTGTTTTTCTTTCTCAAACAAGGTCATTGTAAGAGGTTTATGCATGGAACCTACTTTGAATTGATATATATGAAGGACAAATTAATTTGAACTTGTTTTGACTGAAGGAATTCATTTTATAGCAAAAATACCAATTTGGCTTTAACTCGCAAAAGTAAGGCTATTCCTGTTTTTCTTTCTCAAACAAGGTCATTTAAAGAAGTTTATGCATGGAACCTTCTTAGAATTGATATATATGAGGGAAATAGGAGTTTGAACTTGTTTTGACTGAAGGAATTTGTGTTTATAAGCAAAAATCCGAATTTCGTCTTAATTCCGCAAAAGAAGGCTATTCCTGTTTTTCTTTCTCAAACAAGGTCATTTAAAGAGGTTTATGCATGGAACCTTCTTAGAATGGATATATATGAAGGATATAGGAGTTTGAACTTGTTTTGACTGAAGGAATTCATTTTATAGCAAAAATACCAATTTGGCTTTAACTCGCAAAAGTAAGGCTATTCCTGTTTTTCTTTCTCAAACAAGGTCATTTAAAGAAGTTTATGCATGGAACCTTCTTAGAATTGATATATATGAGGGACATAGGAGTTTGAACTTGTTTTGACTGAAGGAATTTGTGTTTATAAGCAAAAATCCGAATTTCGTCTTAATTCCGCAAAAGAAGGCTATTCCTGTTTTTCTTTCTCAAACAAGGTCATTTAAAGAGGTTTATGCATGGAACCTTCTTAGAATGGATATATATGAAGGATATAGGAGTTTGAACTTGTTTTGACTGAAGGAATTCATTTTATAGCAAAAATACCAATTTGGCTTTAACTCGCAAAAGTAAGGCTATTCCTGTTTTTCTTTCTCAAACAAGGTCATTTAAAGAAGTTTATGCATGGAACCTTCTTAGAATTGATATATATGAGGGACATAGGAGTTTGAACTTGTTTTGACTGAAGGAATTTGTGTTTATAAGCAAAAATCCGAATTTCGTCTTAATTCCGCAAAAGAAGGCTATTCCTGTTTTTCTTTCTCAAACAAGGTCATTTAAAGAGGTTTATGCATGGAACCTTCTTAGAATGGATATATATGAAGGATATAGGAGTTTGAACTTGTTTTGACTGAAGGAATTCATTTTATAGCAAAAATACCAATTTGGCTTTAACTCGCAAAAGTAAGGCTATTCCTGTTTTTCTTTCTCAAACAAGGTCATTTAAAGAGGTTTATGCATGGAACCTTCTTAGAATGGATATATATGAGGGACATAGGAGTTTGAACTTGTTTTGACTGAAGGAATTTGTGTTTATAAGCAAAAATCCGAATTTCGTCTTAATTCCGCAAAAGAAGGCTATTCCTGTTTTTCTTTCTCAAACAAGGTCATTTAAAGAGGTTTATGCATGGAACCTTCTTAGAAATGGATATATATGAAGGACAAATTAGTTTGAACTTGTTGTGACTGAAGGAAATCATTTTATAGCAAAAATACCAATTTGGCTTTAACTCGCAAAAGTAAGGCTATTCCTGTTTTTCTTTCTCAAACAAGGTCATTGTAAGAGGTTTATGCATGGAACCTTCTTAAAATGGATATATATGAAGGACACAGGAGTTTGAACTTGTTTTGACTGAAGGAATTCATTTTATAGCAAATATACCAATTTGGCTTTAACTCGCAAAAGTAAGGCTATTCCTGTTTTTCTTTCTCAAACAAGGTCATTGTAAGAGGTTTATGCATGGAACCTACTTTGAATTGATATATATGAAGGACAAATTAATTTGAACTTGTTTTGACTGAAGGAATTCATTTTATAGCAAAAATACCAATTTGGCTTTAACTCGCAAAAGTAAGGCTATTCCTGTTTTTCTTTCTCAAACAAGGTCATTTAAAGAGGTTTATGCATGGAACCTTCTTAGAATGGATATATATGAGGGACATAGGAGTTTGAACTTGTTTTGACTGAAGGAATTTGTGTTTATAAGCAAAAATCCGAATTTAGTCTTAATTCCGCAAAAGAAGGCTATTCCTGTTTTTCTTTCTCAAACAAGGTCATTTAAAGAGGTTTATGCATGGAACCTTCTTAGAATGGATATATATGAAGGACACAGGAGTTTGAACTTGTTTTTACTGAAGGAATTCATTTTATAGCAAAAATACCAATTTGGCTTTAACTCGCAAAAGTAAGGCTATTCCTGTTTTTCTTTCTCAAACAAGGTCATTTAAAGAGGTTTATGCATGGAACCTTCTTAGAATGGATATATATGAGGGACATAGGAGTTTGAACTTGTTTTGACTGAAGGAATTTGTGTTTATAAGCAAAAATCCGAATTTCGTCTTAATTCCGCAAAAGAAGGCTATTCCTGTTTTTCTTTCTCAAACAAGGTCATTTAAAGAGGTTTATGCATGGAACCTTCTTAGAATGGATATATATGAAGGATATAGGAGTTTGAACTTGTTTTGACTGAAGGAATTCATTTTATAGCAAAAATACCAATTTGGCTTTAACTCGCAAAAGTAAGGCTATTCCTGTTTTTCTTTCTCAAACAAGGTCATTTAAAGAAGTTTATGCATGGAACCTTCTTAGAATTGATATATATGAGGGACATAGGAGTTTGAACTTGTTTTGACTGAAGGAATTTGTGTTTATAAGCAAAAATCCGAATTTCGTCTTAATTCCGCAAAAGAAGGCTATTCCTGTTTTTCTTTCTCAAACAAGGTCATTTAAAGAGGTTTATGCATGGAACCTTCTTAGAATGGATATATATGAAGGATATAGGAGTTTGAACTTGTTTTGACTGAAGGAATTCATTTTATAGCAAAAATACCAATTTGGCTTTAACTCGCAAAAGTAAGGCTATTCCTGTTTTTCTTTCTCAAACAAGGTCATTTAAAGAGGTTTATGCATGGAACCTTCTTAGAATGGATATATATGAGGGACATAGGAGTTTGAACTTGTTTTGACGGAAGGAATTTGTGTTTATAAGCAAAAATCCGAATTTCGTCTTAATTCCGCAAAAGAAGGCTATTCCTGTTTTTCTTTCTCAAACAAGGTCATTTAAAGAGGTTTATGCATGGAACCTTCTTAGAATGGATATATATGAAGGACACAGGAGTTTGAACTTGTTTTGACTGAAGGAATTCATTTTATAGCAAAAATACCAATTTGGCTTTAACTCGCAAAAGTAAGGATATTCCTGTTTTTCTTTCTCAAACAAGGTCATTTAAAGAGGTTTATGCATGGAACCTTCTTAGAATGGATATATATGAGGGACATAGGAGTTTGAACTTGTTTTGACTGAAGGAATTTGTGTTTATAAGCAAAAATCCGAATTTCGTCTTAATTCCGCAAAAGAAGGCTATTCCTGTTTTTCTTTCTCAAACAAGGTCATTTAAAGAGGTTTATGCATGGAACCTTCTTAGAAATGGATATATATGAAGGACAAATTAGTTTGAACTTGTTGTGACTGAAGGAAATCATTTTATAGCAAAAATACCAATTTGGCTTTAACTCGCAAAAGTAAGGCTATTCCTGTTTTTCTTTCTCAAACAAGGTCATTGTAAGAGGTTTATGCATGGAACCTTCTTAAAATGGATATATATGAAGGACACAGGAGTTTGAACTTGTTTTGACTGAAGGAATTCATTTTATAGCAAATATACCAATTTGGCTTTAACTCGCAAAAGTAAGGCTATTCCTGTTTTTCTTTCTCAAACAAGGTCATTGTAAGAGGTTTATGCATGGAACCTACTTTGAATTGATATATATGAAGGACAAATTAATTTGAACTTGTTTTGACTGAAGGAATTCATTTTATAGCAAAAATACCAATTTGGCTTTAACTCGCAAAAGTAAGGCTATTCCTGTTTTTCTTTCTCAAACAAGGTCATTTAAAGAAGTTTATGCATGGAACCTTCTTAGAATTGATATATATGAGGGACATAGGAGTTTGAACTTGTTTTGACTGAAGGAATTTGTGTTTATAAGCAAAAATCCGAATTTCGTCTTAATTCCGCAAAAGAAAGGCTATTCCTGTTTTTCTTTCTCAAACAAGGTCATTTAAAGAGGTTTATGCATGGAACCTTCTTAGAATGGATATATATGAAGGATATAGGAGTTTGAACTTGTTTTGACTGAAGGAATTCATTTTATAGCAAAAATACCAATTTGGCTTTAACTCGCAAAAGTAAGGCTATTCCTGTTTTTCTTTCTCAAACAAGGTCATTTAAAGAAGTTTATGCATGGAACCTTCTTAGAATTGATATATATGAGGGACATAGGAGTTTGAACTTGTTTTGACTGAAGGAATTTGTGTTTATAAGCAAAAATCCGAATTTCGTCTTAATTCCGCAAAAGAAGGCTATTCCTGTTTTTCTTTCTCAAACAAGGTCATTTAAAGAGGTTTATGCATGGAACCTTCTTAGAATGGATATATATGAAGGATATAGGAGTTTGAACTTGTTTTGACTGAAGGAATTCATTTTATAGCAAAAATACCAATTTGGCTTTAACTCGCAAAAGTAAGGCTATTCCTGTTTTTCTTTCTCAAACAAGGTCATTTAAAGAAGTTTATGCATGGAACCTTCTTAGAATTGATATATATGAGGGACATAGGAGTTTGAACTTGTTTTGACTGAAGGAATTTGTGTTTATAAGCAAAAATCCGAATTTCGTCTTAATTCCGCAAAAGAAGGCTATTCCTGTTTTTCTTTCTCAAACAAGGTCATTTAAAGAGGTTTATGCATGGAACCTTCTTAGAATGGATATATATGAAGGATATAGGAGTTTGAACTTGTTTTGACTGAAGGAATTCATTTTATAGCAAAAATACCAATTTGGCTTTAACTCGCAAAAGTAAGGCTATTCCTGTTTTTCTTTCTCAAACAAGGTCATTTAAAGAGGTTTATGCATGGAACCTTCTTAGAATGGATATATATGAGGGACATAGGAGTTTGAACTTGTTTTGACTGAAGGAATTTGTGTTTATAAGCAAAAATCCGAATTTCGTCTTAATTCCGCAAAAGAAGGCTATTCCTGTTTTTCTTTCTCAAACAAGGTCATTGTAAGAGGTTTATGCATGGAACCTACTTTGAATTGATATATATGAAGGACAAATTAATTTGAACTTGTTTTGACTGAAGGAATTCATTTTATAGCAAAAATACCAATTTGGCTTTAACTCGCAAAAGTAAGGCTATTCCTGTTTTTCTTTCTCAAACAAGGTCATTTAATGAAGTTTATGCATGGAACCTTCTTAGAATTGATATATATGAGGGACATAGGAGTTTGAACTTGTTTTGACTGAAGGAATTTGTGTTTATAAGCAAAAATCCGAATTTCGTCTTAATTCCGCAAAAGAAGGCTATTCCTGTTTTTCTTTCTCAAACAAGGTCATTTAAAGAGGTTTATGCATGGAACCTTCTTAGAATGGATATATATGAAGGATATAGGAGTTTGAACTTGTTTTGACTGAAGGAATTCATTTTATAGCAAAAATACCAATTTGGCTTTAACTCGCAAAAGTAAGGCTATTCCTGTTTTTCTTTCTCAAACAAGGTCATTTAGAGTTTTATGCATGGAACCTTCTTAGAATGGATATATATGAGGGACATAGGAGTTTGAACTTGTTTTGACTGAAGGAATTTGTGTTTATAAGCAAAAATCCGAATTTCGTCTTAATTCCGCAAAAGAAGGCTATTCCTGTTTTTCTTTCTCAAACAAGGTCATTTAAAGAGGTTTATGCATGGAACCTTCTTAGAAATGGATATATATGAAGGACAAATTAGTTTGAACTTGTTGTGACTGAAGGAAATCATTTTATAGCAAAAATACCAATTTGGCTTTAACTCGCAAAAGTAAGGGTATTCCTGTTTTTCTTTCTCAAACAAGGTCATTGTAAGAGGTTTATGCATGGAACCTACTTTGAATTGATATATATGAAGGACAAATTAATTTGAACTTGTTTTGACTGAAGGAATTCATTTTATAGCAAAAATACCAATTTGGCTTTAACTCGCAAAAGTAAGGCTATTCCTGTTTTTCTTTCTCAAACAAGGTCATTTAAAGAAGTTTATGCATGGAACCTTCTTAGAATTGATATATATGAGGGACATAGGAGTTTGAACTTGTTTTGACTGAAGGAATTTGTGTTTATAAGCAAAAATCCGAATTTCGTCTTAATTCCGCAAAAGAAGGCTATTCCTGTTTTTCTTTCTCAAACAAGGTCATTTAAAGAGGTTTATGCATGGAACCTTCTTAGAATGGATATATATGAAGGATATAGGAGTTTGAACTTGTTTTGACTGAAGGAATTCATTTTATAGCAAAAATACCAATTTGGCTTTAACTCGCAAAAGTAAGGCTATTCCTGTTTTTCTTTCTCAAACAAGGTCATTTAAAGAAGTTTATGCATGGAACCTTCTTAGAATTGATATATATGAGGGACATAGGAGTTTGAACTTGTTTTGACTGAAGGAATTTGTGTTTATAAGCAAAAATCCGAATTTCGTCTTAATTCCGCAAAAGAAGGCTATTCCTGTTTTTCTTTCTCAAACAAGGTCATTTAAAGAGGTTTATGCATGGAACCTTCTTAGAATGGATATATATGAAGGATATAGGAGTTTGAACTTGTTTTGACTGAAGGAATTCATTTTATAGCAAAAATACCAATTTGGCTTTAACTCGCAAAAGTAAGGCTATTCCTGTTTTTCTTTCTCAAACAAGGTCATTTAGAGTTTTATGCATGGAACCTTCTTAGAATGGATATATATGTAGGAAATAAGAGTTTGAACTTGTTTTGACTGAAGGAATTCATTTTATAGCAAAAATACCAATTTGGCTTTAACTCGCAAAAGTAAGGCCATTCCTGTTTTTCTTTCTCAAACAAGGTCATTTAAAGAGGTTTATGCATGGAACCTTCTTAGAATGGATATATATGAAGGAAATAGGAGTTTGAACTTGTTTTGACTGAAGGAATTCATTTTATAGCAAAAATACCAATTTGGCTTTAACTCGCAAAAGTAAGGCTATTCCTGTTTTTCTTTCTCAAACAAGGTCATTTAAAGAGGTTTATGCATGGAACCTTCTTAGAATGGATATATATGAGGGACATAGGAGTTTGAACTTGTTTTGACTGAAGGAATTTGTGTTTATAAGCAAAAATCCGAATTTCGTCTTAATTCCGCAAAAGAAGGCTATTCCTGTTTTTCTTTCTCAAACAAGGTCATTTAAAGAGGTTTATGCATGGAACCTTCTTAGAAATGGATATATATGAAGGACAAATTAGTTTGAACTTGTTGTGACTGAAGGAAATCATTTTATAGCAAAAATACCAATTTGGCTTTAACTCGCAAAAGTAAGGCTATTCCTGTTTTTCTTTCTCAAACAAGGTCATTGTAAGAGGTTTATGCATGGAACCTTCTTAAAATGGATATATATGAAGGACACAGGAGTTTGAACTTGTTTTGACTGAAGGAATTCATTTTATAGCAAATATACCAATTTGGCTTTAACTCGCAAAAGTAAGGCTATTCCTGTTTTTCTTTCTCAAACAAGGTCATTGTAAGAGGTTTATGCATGGAACCTACTTTGAATTGATATATATGAAGGACAAATTAATTTGAACTTGTTTTGACTGAAGGAATTCATTTTATAGCAAAAATACCAATTTGGCTTTAACTCGCAAAAGTAAGGCTATTCCTGTTTTTCTTTCTCAAACAAGGTCATTTAAAGAAGTTTATGCATGGAACCTTCTTAGAATTGATATATATGAGGGACATAGGAGTTTGAACTTGTTTTGACTGAAGGAATTTGTGTTTATAAGCAAAAATCCGAATTTCGTCTTAATTCCGCAAAAGAAAGGCTATTCCTGTTTTTCTTTCTCAAACAAGGTCATTTAAAGAGGTTTATGCATGGAACCTTCTTAGAATGGATATATATGAAGGATATAGGAGTTTGAACTTGTTTTGACTGAAGGAATTCATTTTATAGCAAAAATACCAATTTGGCTTTAACTCGCAAAAGTAAGGCTATTCCTGTTTTTCTTTCTCAAACAAGGTCATTTAAAGAAGTTTATGCATGGAACCTTCTTAGAATTGATATATATGAGGGACATAGGAGTTTGAACTTGTTTTGACTGAAGGAATTTGTGTTTATAAGCAAAAATCCGAATTTCGTCTTAATTCCGCAAAAGAAGGCTATTCCTGTTTTTCTTTCTCAAACAAGGTCATTTAAAGAGGTTTATGCATGGAACCTTCTTAGAATGGATATATATGAAGGATATAGGAGTTTGAACTTGTTTTGACTGAAGGAATTCATTTTATAGCAAAAATACCAATTTGGCTTTAACTCGCAAAAGTAAGGCTATTCCTGTTTTTCTTTCTCAAACAAGGTCATTTAAAGAAGTTTATGCATGGAACCTTCTTAGAATTGATATATATGAGGGACATAGGAGTTTGAACTTGTTTTGACTGAAGGAATTTGTGTTTATAAGCAAAAATCCGAATTTCGTCTTAATTCCGCAAAAGAAGGCTATTCCTGTTTTTCTTTCTCAAACAAGGTCATTTAAAGAGGTTTATGCATGGAACCTTCTTAGAATGGATATATATGAAGGATATAGGAGTTTGAACTTGTTTTGACTGAAGGAATTCATTTTATAGCAAAAATACCAATTTGGCTTTAACTCGCAAAAGTAAGGCTATTCCTGTTTTTCTTTCTCAAACAAGGTCATTTAAAGAGGTTTATGCATGGAACCTTCTTAGAATGGATATATATGAGGGACATAGGAGTTTGAACTTGTTTTGACGGAAGGAATTTGTGTTTATAAGCAAAAATCCGAATTTCGTCTTAATTCCGCAAAAGAAGGCTATTCCTGTTTTTCTTTCTCAAACAAGGTCATTTAAAGAGGTTTATGCATGGAACCTTCTTAGAATGGATATATATGAAGGACACAGGAGTTTGAACTTGTTTTGACTGAAGGAATTCATTTTATAGCAAAAATACCAATTTGGCTTTAACTCGCAAAAGTAAGGCTATTCCTGTTTTTCTTTCTCAAACAAGGTCATTTAAAGAGGTTTATGCATGGAACCTTCTTAGAATGGATATATATGAGGGACATAGGAGTTTGAACTTGTTTTGACTGAAGGAATTTGTGTTTATAAGCAAAAATCCGAATTTCGTCTTAATTCCGCAAAAGAAGGCTATTCCTGTTTTTCTTTCTCAAACAAGGTCATTTAAAGAGGTTTATGCATGGAACCTTCTTAGAAATGGATATATATGAAGGACAAATTAGTTTGAACTTGTTGTGACTGAAGGAAATCATTTTATAGCAAAAATACCAATTTGGCTTTAACTCGCAAAAGTAAGGCTATTCCTGTTTTTCTTTCTCAAACAAGGTCATTGTAAGAGGTTTATGCATGGAACCTTCTTAAAATGGATATATATGAAGGACACAGGAGTTTGAACTTGTTTTGACTGAAGGAATTCATTTTATAGCAAATATACCAATTTGGCTTTAACTCGCAAAAGTAAGGGTATTCCTGTTTTTCTTTCTCAAACAAGGTCATTGTAAGAGGTTTATGCATGGAACCTACTTTGAATTGATATATATGAAGGACAAATTAATTTGAACTTGTTTTGACTGAAGGAATTCATTTTATAGCAAAAATACCAATTTGGCTTTAACTCGCAAAAGTAAGGCTATTCCTGTTTTTCTTTCTCAAACAAGGTCATTTAAAGAAGTTTATGCATGGAACCTTCTTAGAATTGATATATATGAGGGACATAGGAGTTTGAACTTGTTTTGACTGAAGGAATTTGTGTTTATAAGCAAAAATCCGAATTTCGTCTTAATTCCGCAAAAGAAGGCTATTCCTGTTTTTCTTTCTCAAACAAGGTCATTTAAAGAGGTTTATGCATGGAACCTTCTTAGAATGGATATATATGAAGGATATAGGAGTTTGAACTTGTTTTGACTGAAGGAATTCATTTTATAGCAAAAATACCAATTTGGCTTTAACTCGCAAAAGTAAGGCTATTCCTGTTTTTCTTTCTCAAACAAGGTCATTTAAAGAAGTTTATGCATGGAACCTTCTTAGAATTGATATATATGAGGGACATAGGAGTTTGAACTTGTTTTGACTGAAGGAATTTGTGTTTATAAGCAAAAATCCGAATTTCGTCTTAATTCCGCAAAAGAAGGCTATTCCTGTTTTTCTTTCTCAAACAAGGTCATTTAGAGAGGTTTATGCATGGAACCTTCTTAGAATGGATATATATGAAGGATATAGGAGTTTGAACTTGTTTTGACTGAAGGAATTCATTTTATAGCAAAAATACCAATTTGGCTTTAACTCGCAAAAGTAAGGCTATTCCTGTTTTTCTTTCTCAAACAAGGTCATTTAAAGAGGTTTATGCATGGAACCTTCTTAGAATGGATATATATGAGGGACATAGGAGTTTGAACTTGTTTTGACGGAAGGAATTTGTGTTTATAAGCAAAAATCCGAATTTCGTCTTAATTCCGCAAAAGAAGGCTATTCCTGTTTTTCTTTCTCAAACAAGGTCATTTAAAGAGGTTTATGCATGGAACCTTCTTAGAATGGATATATATGAAGGACACAGGAGTTTGAACTTGTTTTGACTGAAGGAATTCATTTTATAGCAAAAATACCAATTTGGCTTTAACTCGCAAAAGTAAGGCTATTCCTGTTTTTCTTTCTCAAACAAGGTCATTTAAAGAGGTTTATGCATGGAACCTTCTTAGAATGGATATATATGAGGGACATAGGAGTTTGAACTTGTTTTGACTGAAGGAATTTGTGTTTATAAGCAAAAATCCGAATTTCGTCTTAATTCCGCAAAAGAAGGCTATTCCTGTTTTTCTTTCTCAAACAAGGTCATTTAAAGAGGTTTATGCATGGAACCTTCTTAGAAATGGATATATATGAAGGACAAATTAGTTTGAACTTGTTGTGACTGAAGGAAATCATTTTATAGCAAAAATACCAATTTGGCTTTAACTCGCAAAAGTAAGGCTATTCCTGTTTTTCTTTCTCAAACAAGGTCATTGTAAGAGGTTTATGCATGGAACCTTCTTAAAATGGATATATATGAAGGACACAGGAGTTTGAACTTGTTTTGACTGAAGGAATTCATTTTATAGCAAATATACCAATTTGGCTTTAACTCGCAAAAGTAAGGGTATTCCTGTTTTTCTTTCTCAAACAAGGTCATTGTAAGAGGTTTATGCATGGAACCTACTTTGAATTGATATATATGAAGGACAAATTAATTTGAACTTGTTTTGACTGAAGGAATTCATTTTATAGCAAAAATACCAATTTGGCTTTAACTCGCAAAAGTAAGGCTATTCCTGTTTTTCTTTCTCAAACAAGGTCATTTAAAGAAGTTTATGCATGGAACCTTCTTAGAATTGATATATATGAGGGACATAGGAGTTTGAACTTGTTTTGACTGAAGGAATTTGTGTTTATAAGCAAAAATCCGAATTTCGTCTTAATTCCGCAAAAGAAGGCTATTCCTGTTTTTCTTTCTCAAACAAGGTCATTTAAAGAGGTTTATGCATGGAACCTTCTTAGAATGGATATATATGAAGGATATAGGAGTTTGAACTTGTTTTGACTGAAGGAATTCATTTTATAGCAAAAATACCAATTTGGCTTTAACTCGCAAAAGTAAGGCTATTCCTGTTTTTCTTTCTCAAACAAGGTCATTTAAAGAAGTTTATGCATGGAACCTTCTTAGAATTGATATATATGAGGGACATAGGAGTTTGAACTTGTTTTGACTGAAGGAATTTGTGTTTATAAGCAAAAATCCGAATTTCGTCTTAATTCCGCAAAAGAAGGCTATTCCTGTTTTTCTTTCTCAAACAAGGTCATTTAAAGAGGTTTATGCATGGAACCTTCTTAGAATGGATATATATGAAGGATATAGGAGTTTGAACTTGTTTTGACTGAAGGAATTCATTTTATAGCAAAAATACCAATTTGGCTTTAACTCGCAAAAGTAAGGCTATTCCTGTTTTTCTTTCTCAAACAAGGTCATTTAAAGAGGTTTATGCATGGAACCTTCTTAGAATGGATATATATGAGGGACATAGGAGTTTGAACTTGTTTTGACGGAAGGAATTTGTGTTTATAAGCAAAAATCCGAATTTCGTCTTAATTCCGCAAAAGAAGGCTATTCCTGTTTTTCTTTCTCAAACAAGGTCATTTAAAGAGGTTTATGCATGGAACCTTCTTAGAATGGATATATATGAAGGACACAGGAGTTTGAACTTGTTTTGACTGAAGGAATTCATTTTATAGCAAAAATACCAATTTGGCTTTAACTCGCAAAAGTAAGGCTATTCCTGTTTTTCTTTCTCAAACAAGGTCATTTAAAGAGGTTTATGCATGGAACCTTCTTAGAATGGATATATATGAAGGACACAGGAGTTTGAACTTGTTTTGACTGAAGGAATTCATTTTATAGCAAAAATACCAATTTGGCTTTAACTCGCAAAAGTAAGGCTATTCCTGTTTTTCTTTCTCAAACAAGGTCATTTAAAGAGGTTTATGCATGGAACCTACTTTGAATTGATATATATGAAGGACAAATTAATTTGAACTTGTTTTGACTGAAGGAATTCATTTTATAGCAAAAATACCAATTTGGCTTTAACTCGCAAAAGTAAGGCTATTCCTGTTTTTCTTTCTCAAACAAGGTCATTTAAAGAAGTTTATGCATGGAACCTTCTTAGAATTGATATATATGAGGGACATAGGAGTTTGAACTTGTTTTGACTGAAGGAATTTGTGTTTATAAGCAAAAATCCGAATTTCGTCTTAATTCCGCAAAAGAAGGCTATTCCTGTTTTTCTTTCTCAAACAAGGTCATTTAAAGAGGTTTATGCATGGAACCTTCTTAGAATGGATATATATGAAGGATATAGGAGTTTGAACTTGTTTTGACTGAAGGAATTCATTTTATAGCAAAAATACCAATTTGGCTTTAACTCGCAAAAGTAAGGCTATTCCTGTTTTTCTTTCTCAAACAAGGTCATTTAAAGAAGTTTATGCATGGAACCTTCTTAGAATTGATATATATGAGGGACATAGGAGTTTGAACTTGTTTTGACTGAAGGAATTTGTGTTTATAAGCAAAAATCCGAATTTCGTCTTAATTCCGCAAAAGAAGGCTATTCCTGTTTTTCTTTCTCAAACAAGGTCATTTAAAGAGGTTTATGCATGGAACCTTCTTAGAATGGATATATATGAAGGATATAGGAGTTTGAACTTGTTTTGACTGAAGGAATTCATTTTATAGCAAAAATACCAATTTGGCTTTAACTCGCAAAAGTAAGGCTATTCCTGTTTTTCTTTCTCAAACAAGGTCATTTAAAGAAGTTTATGCATGGAACCTTCTTAGAATTGATATATATGAGGGACATAGGAGTTTGAACTTGTTTTGACTGAAGGAATTTGTGTTTATAAGCAAAAATCCGAATTTCGTCTTAATTCCGCAAAAGAAGGCTATTCCTGTTTTTCTTTCTCAAACAAGGTCATTTAAAGAGGTTTATGCATGGAACCTTCTTAGAATGGATATATATGAAGGATATAGGAGTTTGAACTTGTTTTGACTGAAGGAATTCATTTTATAGCAAAAATACCAATTTGGCTTTAACTCGCAAAAGTAAGGCTATTCCTGTTTTTCTTTCTCAAACAAGGTCATTTAAAGAGGTTTATGCATGGAACCTTCTTAGAATGGATATATATGAGGGACATAGGAGTTTGAACTTGTTTTGACGGAAGGAATTTGTGTTTATAAGCAAAAATCCGAATTTCGTCTTAATTCCGCAAAAGAAGGCTATTCCTGTTTTTCTTTCTCAAACAAGGTCATTTAAAGAGGTTTATGCATGGAACCTTCTTAGAATGGATATATATGAAGGACACAGGAGTTTGAACTTGTTTTGACTGAAGGAATTCATTTTATAGCAAAAATACCAATTTGGCTTTAACTCGCAAAAGTAAGGCTATTCCTGTTTTTCTTTCTCAAACAAGGTCATTTAAAGAGGTTTATGCATGGAACCTTCTTAGAATGGATATATATGAAGGACACAGGAGTTTGAACTTGTTTTGACTGAAGGAATTCATTTTATAGCAAAAATACCAATTTGGCTTTAACTCGCAAAAGTAAGGCTATTCCTGTTTTTCTTTCTCAAACAAGGTCATTTAAAGAGGTTTATGCATGGAACCTTCTTAGAATGGATATATATGAGGGACATAGGAGTTTGAACTTGTTTTGACGGAAGGAATTTGTGTTTATAAGCAAAAATCCGAATTTCGTCTTAATTCCGCAAAAGAAGGCTATTCCTGTTTTTCTTTCTCAAACAAGGTCATTTAAAGAGGTTTATGCATGGAACCTTCTTAGAATGGATATATATGAAGGACACAGGAGTTTGAACTTGTTTTGACTGAAGGAATTCATTTTATAGCAAAAATACCAATTTGGCTTTAACTCGCAAAAGTAAGGCTATTCCTGTTTTTCTTTCTCAAACAAGGTCATTTAAAGAGGTTTATGCATGGAACCTTCTTAGAATGGATATATATGAGGGACATAGGAGTTTGAACTTGTTTTGACTGAAGGAATTTGTGTTTATAAGCAAAAATCCGAATTTCGTCTTAATTCCGCAAAAGAAGGCTATTCCTGTTTTTCTTTCTCAAACAAGGTCATTTAAAGAGGTTTATGCATGGAACCTTCTTAGAAATGGATATATATGAAGGACAAATTAGTTTGAACTTGTTGTGACTGAAGGAAATCATTTTATAGCAAAAATACCAATTTGGCTTTAACTCGCAAAAGTAAGGCTATTCCTGTTTTTCTTTCTCAAACAAGGTCATTGTAAGAGGTTTATGCATGGAACCTTCTTAAAATGGATATATATGAAGGACACAGGAGTTTGAACTTGTTTTGACTGAAGGAATTCATTTTATAGCAAATATACCAATTTGGCTTTAACTCGCAAAAGTAAGGGTATTCCTGTTTTTCTTTCTCAAACAAGGTCATTGTAAGAGGTTTATGCATGGAACCTACTTTGAATTGATATATATGAAGGACAAATTAATTTGAACTTGTTTTGACTGAAGGAATTCATTTTATAGCAAAAATACCAATTTGGCTTTAACTCGCAAAAGTAAGGCTATTCCTGTTTTTCTTTCTCAAACAAGGTCATTTAAAGAAGTTTATGCATGGAACCTTCTTAGAATTGATATATATGAGGGACATAGGAGTTTGAACTTGTTTTGACTGAAGGAATTTGTGTTTATAAGCAAAAATCCGAATTTCGTCTTAATTCCGCAAAAGAAGGCTATTCCTGTTTTTCTTTCTCAAACAAGGTCATTTAAAGAGGTTTATGCATGGAACCTTCTTAGAATGGATCAATATGAAGGATATAGGAGTTTGAACTTGTTTTGACTGAAGGAATTCATTTTATAGCAAAAATACCAATTTGGCTTTAACTCGCAAAAGTAAGGCTATTCCTGTTTTTCTTTCTCAAACAAGGTCATTTAAAGAGGTTTATGCATGGAACCTTCTTAGAATGGATATATATGAGGGACATAGGAGTTTGAACTTGTTTTGACGGAAGGAATTTGTGTTTATAAGCAAAAATCCGAATTTCGTCTTAATTCCGCAAAAGAAGGCTATTCCTGTTTTTCTTTCTCAAACAAGGTCATTTAAAGAGGTTTATGCATGGAACCTTCTTAGAATGGATATATATGAAGGACACAGGAGTTTGAACTTGTTTTGACTGAAGGAATTCATTTTATAGCAAAAATACCAATTTGGCTTTAACTCGCAAAAGTAAGGCTATTCCTGTTTTTCTTTCTCAAACAAGGTCATTTAAAGAGGTTTATGCATGGAACCTTCTTAGAATGGATATATATGAGGGACATAGGAGTTTGAACTTGTTTTGACTGAAGGAATTTGTGTTTATAAGCAAAAATCCGAATTTCGTCTTAATTCCGCAAAAGAAGGCTATTCCTGTTTTTCTTTCTCAAACAAGGTCATTTAAAGAGGTTTATGCATGGAACCTTCTTAGAAATGGATATATATGAAGGACAAATTAGTTTGAACTTGTTGTGACTGAAGGAAATCATTTTATAGCAAAAATACCAATTTGGCTTTAACTCGCAAAAGTAAGGCTATTCCTGTTTTTCTTTCTCAAACAAGGTCATTGTAAGAGGTTTATGCATGGAACCTTCTTAAAATGGATATATATGAAGGACACAGGAGTTTGAACTTGTTTTGACTGAAGGAATTCATTTTATAGCAAATATACCAATTTGGCTTTAACTCGCAAAAGTAAGGGTATTCCTGTTTTTCTTTCTCAAACAAGGTCATTGTAAGAGGTTTATGCATGGAACCTACTTTGAATTGATATATATGAAGGACAAATTAATTTGAACTTGTTTTGACTGAAGGAATTCATTTTATAGCAAAAATACCAATTTGGCTTTAACTCGCAAAAGTAAGGCTATTCCTGTTTTTCTTTCTCAAACAAGGTCATTTAAAGAAGTTTATGCATGGAACCTTCTTAGAATTGATATATATGAGGGACATAGGAGTTTGAACTTGTTTTGACTGAAGGAATTTGTGTTTATAAGCAAAAATCCGAATTTCGTCTTAATTCCGCAAAAGAAGGCTATTCCTGTTTTTCTTTCTCAAACAAGGTCATTTAAAGAGGTTTATGCATGGAACCTTCTTAGAATGGATATATATGAAGGATATAGGAGTTTGAACTTGTTTTGACTGAAGGAATTCATTTTATAGCAAAAATACCAATTTGGCTTTAACTCGCAAAAGTAAGGCTATTCCTGTTTTTCTTTCTCAAACAAGGTCATTTAAAGAAGTTTATGCATGGAACCTTCTTAGAATTGATATATATGAGGGACATAGGAGTTTGAACTTGTTTTGACTGAAGGAATTTGTGTTTATAAGCAAAAATCCGAATTTCGTCTTAATTCCGCAAAAGAAGGCTATTCCTGTTTTTCTTTCTCAAACAAGGTCATTTAAAGAGGTTTATGCATGGAACCTTCTTAGAATGGATATATATGAAGGATATAGGAGTTTGAACTTGTTTTGACTGAAGGAATTCATTTTATAGCAAAAATACCAATTTGGCTTTAACTCGCAAAAGTAAGGCTATTCCTGTTTTTCTTTCTCAAACAAGGTCATTTAGAGTTTTATGCATGGAACCTTCTTAGAATGGATATATATGTAGGAAATAAGAGTTTGAACTTGTTTTGACTGAAGGAATTCATTTTATAGCAAAAATACCAATTTGGCTTTAACTCGCAAAAGTAAGGCCATTCCTGTTTTTCTTTCTCAAACAAGGTCATTTAAAGAGGTTTATGCATGGAACCTTCTTAGAATGGATATATATGAAGGAAATAGGAGTTTGAACTTGTTTTGACTGAATGAATTCATTTTATAGCAAAAATACCAATTTGGCTTTAACTCGCAAAAGTAAGGCTATTCCTGTTTTTCTTTCTCAAACAAGGTCATTTAAAGAGGTTTATGCATGGAACCTTCTTAGAATGGATATATATGAGGGACATAGGAGTTTGAACTTGTTTTGACTGAAGGAATTTGTGTTTATAAGCAAAAATCCGAATTTCGTCTTAATTCCGCAAAAGAAGGCTATTCCTGTTTTTCTTTCTCAAACAAGGTCATTTAAAGAGGTTTATGCATGGAACCTTCTTAGAATGGATATATATGAAGGACACAGGAGTTTGAACTTGTTTTGACTGAAGGAATTCATTTTATAGCAAAAATACCAATTTGGCTTTAACTCGCAAAAGTAAGGCTATTCCTGTTTTTCTTTCTCAAACAAGGTCATTTAAAGAGGTTTATTCATGGAACATTCTTAGAATGGATATATATGAAGGACATAGGAGTTTGAACTTGTTTTGACTGAAGGAATTCATTTTATAGCAAAAGTACCAATTTGGCTTTAACTCGCAAAAGTAAGGCTATTCCTGTTTTTCTTTCTCAAACAAGGTCATTTAAAGAAGTTTATGCATGGAACCTTCTTAGAATTGATTATATGAGGGACATAGGAGTTTGAACTTGTTTTGACTGAAGGAATTTGTGTTTATAAGCAAAAATCCGAATTTCGTCTTAATTCCGCAAAAGAAGGCTATTCCTGTTTTTCTTTCTCAAACAAGGTCATTTAAAGAGGTTTATGCATGGAACCTTCTTAGAATGGATATATATGAAGGATATAGGAGTTTGAACTTGTTTTGACTGAAGGAATTCATTTTATAGCAAAAATACCAATTTGGCTTTAACTCGCAAAAGTAAGGCTATTCCTGTTTTTCTTTCTCAAACAAGGTCATTTAGAGTTTTATGCATGGAACCTTCTTAGAATGGATATATATGTAGGAAATAAGAGTTTGAACTTGTTTTGACTGAAGGAATTCATTTTATAGCAAAAATACCAATTTGGCTTTAACTCGCAAAAGTAAGGCCATTCCTGTTTTTCTTTCTCAAACAAGGTCATTTAAAGAGGTTTATGCATGGAACCTTCTTAGAATGGATATATATGAAGGAAATAGGAGTTTGAACTTGTTTTGACTGAATGAATTCATTTTATAGCAAAAATACCAATTTGGCTTTAACTCGCAAAAGTAAGGCTATTCCTGTTTTTCTTTCTCAAACAAGGTCATTTAAAGAGGTTTATGCATGGAACCTTCTTAGAATGGATATATATGAGGGACATAGGAGTTTGAACTTGTTTTGACTGAAGGAATTTGTGTTTATAAGCAAAAATCCGAATTTCGTCTTAATTCCGCAAAAGAAGGCTATTCCTGTTTTTCTTTCTCAAACAAGGTCATTTAAAGAGGTTTATGCATGGAACCTTCTTAGAATGGATATATATGAAGGACACAGGAGTTTGAACTTGTTTTGACTGAAGGAATTCATTTTATAGCAAAAATACCAATTTGGCTTTAACTCGCAAAAGTAAGGCTATTCCTGTTTTTCTTTCTCAAACAAGGTCATTTAAAGAGGTTTATTCATGGAACATTCTTAGAATGGATATATATGAAGGACATAGGAGTTTGAACTTGTTTTGACTGAAGGAATTCATTTTATAGCAAAAGTACCAATTTGGCTTTAACTCGCAAAAGTAAGGCTATTCCTGTTTTTCTTTCTCAAACAAGGTCATTTAAAGAAGTTTATGCATGGAACCTTCTTAGAATTGATTATATGAGGGACATAGGAGTTTGAACTTGTTTTGACTGAAGGAATTTGTGTTTATAAGCAAAAATCCGAATTTCGTCTTAATTCCGCAAAAGAAGGCTATTCCTGTTTTTCTTTCTCAAACAAGGTCATTTAAAGAGGTTTATGCATGGAACCTTCTTAGAATGGATATATATGAAGGATATAGGAGTTTGAACTTGTTTTGACTGAAGGAATTCATTTTATAGCAAAAATACCAATTTGGCTTTAACTCGCAAAAGTAAGGCTATTCCTGTTTTTCTTTCTCAAACAAGGTCATTTAAAGAAGTTTATGCATGGAACCTTCTTAGAATTGATATATATGAGGGACATAGGAGTTTGAACTTGTTTTGACTGAAGGAATTTGTGTTTATAAGCAAAAATCCGAATTTCGTCTTAATTCCGCAAAAGAAGGCTATTCCTGTTTTTCTTTCTCAAACAAGGTCATTTAAAGAGGTTTATGCATGGAACCTTCTTAGAATGGATATATATGAAGGATATAGGAGTTTGAACTTGTTTTGACTGAAGGAATTCATTTTATAGCAAAAATACCAATTTGGCTTTAACTCGCAAAAGTAAGGCTATTCCTGTTTTTCTTTCTCAAACAAGGTCATTTAAAGAGGTTTATGCATGGAACCTTCTTAGAATGGATATATATGAGGGACATAGGAGTTTGAACTTGTTTTGACGGAAGGAATTTTCGTTTATAAGCAAAAATCCGAATTTCGTCTTAATTCCGCAAAAGAAGGCTATTCCTGTTTTTCTTTCTCAAACAAGGTCATTTAAAGAGGTTTATGCATGGAACCTTCTTAGAATGGATATATATGAAGGACACAGGAGTTTGAACTTGTTTTGACTGAAGGAATTCATTTTATAGCAAAAATACCAATTTGGCTTTAACTCGCAAAAGTAAGGCTATTCCTGTTTTTCTTTCTCAAACAAGGTCATTTAAAGAGGTTTATGCATGGAACCTTCTTAGAATGGATATATATGAGGGACATAGGAGTTTGAACTTGTTTTGACTGAAGGAATTTGTGTTTATAAGCAAAAATCCGAATTTCGTCTTAATTCCGCAAAAGAAGGCTATTCCTGTTTTTCTTTCTCAAACAAGGTCATTTAAAGAGGTTTATGCATGGAACCTTCTTAGAAATGGATATATATGAAGGACAAATTAGTTTGAACTTGTTGTGACTGAAGGAAATCATTTTATAGCAAAAATACCAATTTGGCTTTAACTCGCAAAAGTAAGGCTATTCCTGTTTTTCTTTCTCAAACAAGGTCATTGTAAGAGGTTTATGCATGGAACCTTCTTAAAATGGATATATATGAAGGACACAGGAGTTTGAACTTGTTTTGACTGAAGGAATTCATTTTATAGCAAATATACCAATTTGGCTTTAACTCGCAAAAGTAAGGCTATTCCTGTTTTTCTTTCTCAAACAAGGTCATTGTAAGAGGTTTATGCATGGAACCTACTTTGAATTGATATATATGAAGGACAAATTAATTTGAACTTGTTTTGACTGAAGGAATTCATTTTATAGCAAAAATACCAATTTGGCTTTAACTCGCAAAAGTAAGGCTATTCCTGTTTTTCTTTCTCAAACAAGGTCATTTAAAGAAGTTTATGCATGGAACCTTCTTAGAATTGATATATATGAGGGACATAGGAGTTTGAACTTGTTTTGACTGAAGGAATTTGTGTTTATAAGCAAAAATCCGAATTTCGTCTTAATTCCGCAAAAGAAGGCTATTCCTGTTTTTCTTTCTCAAACAAGGTCATTTAAAGAGGTTTATGCATGGAACCTTCTTAGAATGGATATATATGAAGGAAATAGGAGTTTGAACTTGTTTTGACTGAATGAATTCATTTTATAGCAAAAATACCAATTTGGCTTTAACTCGCAAAAGTAAGGCTATTCCTGTTTTTCTTTCTCAAACAAGGTCATTTAAAGAGGTTTATGCATGGAACCTTCTTAGAATGGATATATATGAGGGACATAGGAGTTTGAACTTGTTTTGACTGAAGGAATTTGTGTTTATAAGCAAAAATCCGAATTTCGTCTTAATTCCGCAAAAGAAGGCTATTCCTGTTTTTCTTTCTCAAACAAGGTCATTTAAAGAGGTTTATTCATGGAACCTTCTTAGAATGGATATATATGAAGGACACAGGAGTTTGAACTTGTTTTGACTGAAGGAATTAATTTTATAGCAAAAATACCAATTTGGCTTTAACTCGCAAAAGTAAGGCTATTCCTGTTTTTCTTTCTCAAACAAGGTCATTTAAAGAGGTTTATTCATGGAACATTCTTAGAATGGATATATATGAAGGACATAGGAGTTTGAACTTGTTTTGACTGAAGGAATTCATTTTATAGCAAAAGTACCAATTTGGCTTTAACTCGCAAAAGTAAGGCTATTCCTGTTTTTCTTTCTCAAACAAGGTCATTTAAAGAAGTTTATGCATGGAACCTTCTTAGAATTGATTATATGAGGGACATAGGAGTTTGAACTTGTTTTGACTGAAGGAATTTGTGTTTATAAGCAAAAATCCGAATTTCGTCTTAATTCCGCAAAAGAAGGCTATTCCTGTTTTTCTTTCTCAAACAAGGTCATTTAAAGAGGTTTATGCATGGAACCTTCTTAGAATGGATATATATGAAGGATATAGGAGTTTGAACTTGTTTTGACTGAAGGAATTCATTTTATAGCAAAAATACCAATTTGGCTTTAACTCGCAAAAGTAAGGCTATTCCTGTTTTTCTTTCTCAAACAAGGTCATTTCAAGAAGTTTATGCATGGAACCTTCTTAGAATTGATATATATGAGGGACATAGGAGTTTGAACTTGTTTTGACTGAAGGAATTTGTGTTTATAAGAAAAAATCCGAATTTCGTCTTAATTCCGCAAAAGAAGGCTATTCCTGTTTTTCTTTCTCAAACAAGGTCATTTAAAGAGGTTTATGCATGGAACCTTCTTAGAATGGATATATATGAAGGATATAGGAGTTTGAACTTGTTTTGACTGAAGGAATTCATTTTATAGCAAAAATACCAATTTGGCTTTAACTCGCAAAAGTAAGGCTATTCCTGTTTTTCTTTCTCAAACAAGGTCATTTAAAGAGGTTTATGCATGGAACCTTCTTAGAATGGATATATATGAGGGACATAGGAGTTTGAACTTGTTTTGACGGAAGGAATTTGTGTTTATAAGCAAAAATCCGAATTTCGTCTTAATTCCGCAAAAGAAGGCTATTCCTGTTTTTCTTTCTCAAACAAGGTCATTTAAAGAGGTTTATGCATGGAACCTTCTTAGAATGGATATATATGAAGGACACAGGAGTTTGAACTTGTTTTGACTGAAGGAATTCATTTTATAGCAAAAATACCAATTTGGCTTTAACTCGCAAAAGTAAGGCTATTCCTGTTTTTCTTTCTCAAACAAGGTCATTTAAAGAGGTTTATGCATGGAACCTTCTTAGAATGGATATATATGAGGGACATAGGAGTTTGAACTTGTTTTGACTGAAGGAATTTGTGTTTATAAGCAAAAATCCGAATTTCGTCTTAATTCCGCAAAAGAAGGCTATTCCTGTTTTTCTTTCTCAAACAAGGTCATTTAAAGAGGTTTATGCATGGAACCTTCTTAGAAATGGATATATATGAAGGACAAATTAGTTTGAACTTGTTGTGACTGAAGGAAATCATTTTATAGCAAAAATACCAATTTGGCTTTAACTCGCAAAAGTAAGGCTATTCCTGTTTTTCTTTCTCAAACAAGGTCATTGTAAGAGGTTTATGCATGGAACCTTCTTAAAATGGATATATATGAAGGACACAGGAGTTTGAACTTGTTTTGACTGAAGGAATTCATTTTATAGCAAATATACCAATTTGGCTTTAACTCGCAAAAGAAAGGGTATTCCTGTTTTTCTTTCTCAAACAAGGTCATTGTAAGAGGTTTATGCATGGAACCTACTTTGAATTGATATATATGTAGGACAAATTAATTTGAACTTGTTTTGACTGAAGGAATTCATTTTATAGCAAAAATACCAATTTGGCTTTAACTCGCAAAAGAAAGGCTATTCCTGTTTTTCTTTCTCAAACAAGGTCATTTAGAGTTTTATGCATGGAACCTTCTTAGAATGGATATATATGTAGGAAATAAGAGTTTGAACTTGTTTTGACTGAAGGAATTCATTTTATAGCAAAAATACCAATTTGGCTTTAACTCGCAAAAGTAAGGCCATTCCTGTTTTTCTTTCTCAAACAAGGTCATTTAAAGAGGTTTATGCATGGAACCTTCTTAGAATGGATATATATGAAGGAAATAGGAGTTTGAACTTGTTTTGACTGAATGAATTCATTTTATAGCAAAAATACCAATTTGGCTTTAACTCGCAAAAGTAAGGCTATTCCTGTTTTTCTTTCTCAAACAAGGTCATTTAAAGAGGTTTATGCATGGAACCTTCTTAGAATGGATATATATGAGGGACATAGGAGTTTGAACTTGTTTTGACTGAAGGAATTTGTGTTTATAAGCAAAAATCCGAATTTCGTCTTAATTCCGCAAAAGAAGGCTATTCCTGTTTTTCTTTCTCAAACAAGGTCATTTAAAGAGGTTTATGCATGGAACCTTCTTAGAATGGATATATATGAAGGAAATAGGAGTTTGAACTTGTTTTGACTGAATGAATTCATTTTATAGCAAAAATACCAATTTGGCTTTAACTCGCAAAAGTAAGGCTATTCCTGTTTTTCTTTCTCAAACAAGGTCATTTAAAGAGGTTTATGCATGGAACCTTCTTAGAATGGATATATATGAGGGACATAGGAGTTTGAACTTGTTTTGACTGAAGGAATTTGTGTTTATAAGCAAAAATCCGAATTTCGTCTTAATTCCGCAAAAGAAGGCTATTCCTGTTTTTCTTTCTCAAACAAGGTCATTTAAAGAGGTTTATGCATGGAACCTTCTTAGAATGGATATATATGAAGGACACAGGAGTTTGAACTTGTTTTGACTGAAGGAATTCATTTTATAGCAAAAATACCAATTTGGCTTTAACTCGCAAAAGTAAGGCTATTCCTGTTTTTCTTTCTCAAACAAGGTCATTTAAAGAGGTTTATTCATGGAACATTCTTAGAATGGATATATATGAAGGACATAGGAGTTTGAACTTGTTTTGACTGAAGGAATTCAGATTTATAGCAAAAGTACCAATTTGGCTTTAACTCGCAAAAGTAAGGCTATTCCTGTTTTTCTTTCTCAAACAAGGTCATTTAAAGAAGTTTATGCATGGAACCTTCTTAGAATTGATTATATGAGGGACATAGGAGTTTGAACTTGTTTTGACTGAAGGAATTTGTGTTTATAAGCAAAAATCCGAATTTCGTCTTAATTCCGCAAAAGAAGGCTATTCCTGTTTTTCTTTCTCAAACAAGGTCATTTAAAGAGGTTTATGCATGGAACCTTCTTAGAATGGATATATATGAAGGATATAGGAGTTTGAACTTGTTTTGACTGAAGGAATTCATTTTATAGCAAAAATACCAATTTGGCTTTAACTCGCAAAAGTAAGGCTATTCCTGTTTTTCTTTCTCAAACAAGGTCATTTAAAGAAGTTTATGCATGGAACCTTCTTAGAATTTATATATATGAGGGACATAGGAGTTTGAACTTGTTTTGACTGAAGGAATTTGTGTTTATAAGCAAAAATCCGAATTTCGTCTTAATTCCGCAAAAGAAGGCTATTCCTGTTTTTCTTTCTCAAACAAGGTCATTTAAAGAGGTTTATGCATGGAACCTTCTTAGAATGGATATATATGAAGGATATAGGAGTTTGAACTTGTTTTGACTGAAGGAATTCATTTTATAGCAAAAATACCAATTTGGCTTTAACTCGCAAAAGTAAGGCTATTCCTGTTTTTCTTTCTCAAACAAGGTCATTTAAAGAGGTTTATGCATGGAACCTTCTTAGAATGGATATATATGAGGGACATAGGAGTTTGAACTTGTTTTGACGGAAGGAATTTTCGTTTATAAGCAAAAATCCGAATTTCGTCTTAATTCCGCAAAAGAAGGCTATTCCTGTATTTCTTTCTCAAACAAGGTCATTTAAAGAGGTTTATGCATGGAACCTTCTTAGAATGGATATATATGAAGGACACAGGAGTTTGAACTTGTTTTGACTGAAGGAATTCATTTTATAGCAAAAATACCAATTTGGCTTTAACTCGCAAAAGTAAGGCTATTCCTGTTTTTCTTTCTCAAACAAGGTCATTTAAAGAGGTTTATGCATGGAACCTTCTTAGAATGGATATATATGAGGGACATAGGAGTTTGAACTTGTTTTGACTGAAGGAATTTGTGTTTATAAGCAAAAATCCGAATTTCGTCTTAATTCCGCAAAAGAAGGCTATTCCTGTTTTTCTTTCTCAAACAAGGTCATTTAAAGAGGTTTATGCATGGAACCTTCTTAGAAATGGATATATATGAAGGACAAATTAGTTTGAACTTGTTGTGACTGAAGGAAATCATTTTATAGCAAAAATACCAATTTGGCTTTAACTCGCAAAAGTAAGGCTATTCCTGTTTTTCTTTCTCAAACAAGGTCATTTAAAGAAGTTTATGCATGGAACCTTCTTAGAATTGATATATATGAGGGACATAGGAGTTTGAACTTGTTTTGACTGAAGGAATTTGTGTTTATAAGCAAAATTCCGAATTTCGTCTTAATTCCGCAAAAGAAGGCTATTCCTGTTTTTCTTTCTCAAACAAGGTCATTTAAAGAGGTTTATGCATGGAACCTTCTTAGAATGGATATATATGAAGGAAATAGGAGTTTGAACTTGTTTTGACTGAATGAATTCATTTTATAGCAAAAATACCAATTTGGCTTTAACTCGCAAAAGTAAGGCTATTCCTGTTTTTCTTTCTCAAACAAGGTCATTTAAAGAGGTTTATGCATGGAACCTTCTTAGAATGGATATATATGAGGGACATAGGAGTTTGAACTTGTTTTGACTGAAGGAATTTGTGTTTATAAGCAAAAATCCGAATTTCGTCTTAATTCCGCAAAAGAAGGCTATTCCTGTTTTTCTTTCTCAAACAAGGTCATTTAAAGAGGTTTATGCATGGAACCTTCTTAGAATGGATATATATGAAGGACACAGGAGTTTGAACTTGTTTTGACTGAAGGAATTCATTTTATAGCAAAAATACCAATTTGGCTTTAACTCGCAAAAGTAAGGCTATTCCTGTTTTTCTTTCTCAAACAAGGTCATTTAAAGAGGTTTATTCATGGAACATTCTTAGAATGGATATATATGAAGGACATAGGAGTTTGAACTTGTTTTGACTGAAGGAATTCATTTTATAGCAAAAGTACCAATTTGGCTTTAACTCGCAAAAGTAAGGCTATTCCTGTTTTTCTTTCTCAAACAAGGTCATTTAAAGAAGTTTATGCATGGAACCTTCTTAGAATTGATTATATGAGGGACATAGGAGTTTGAACTTGTTTTGACTGAAGGAATTTGTGTTTATAAGCAAAAATCCGAATTTCGTCTTAATTCCGCAAAAGAAGGCTATTCCTGTTTTTCTTTCTCAAACAAGGTCATTTAAAGAGGTTTATGCATGGAACCTTCTTAGAATGGATATATATGAAGGATATAGGAGTTTGAACTTGTTTTGACTGAAGGAATTCATTTTATAGCAAAAATACCAATTTGGCTTTAACTCGCAAAAGTAAGGCTATTCCTGTTTTTCTTTCTCAAACAAGGTCATTTAAAGAAGTTTATGCATGGAACCTTCTTAGAATTGATATATATGAGGGACATAGGAGTTTGAACTTGTTTTGACTGAAGGAATTTGTGTTTATAAGCAAAAATCCGAATTTCGTCTTAATTCCGCAAAAGAAGGCTATTCCTGTTTTTCTTTCTCAAACAAGGTCATTTAAAGAGGTTTATGCATGGAACCTTCTTAGAATGGATATATATGAAGGATATAGGAGTTTGAACTTGTTTTGACTGAAGGAATTCATTTTATAGCAAAAATACCAATTTGGCTTTAACTCGCAAAAGTAAGGCTATTCCTGTTTTTCTTTCTCAAACAAGGTCATTTAAAGAGGTTTATGCATGGAACCTTCTTAGAATGGATATATATGAGGGACATAGGAGTTTGAACTTGTTTTGACGGAAGGAATTTTCGTTTATAAGCAAAAATCCGAATTTCGTCTTAATTCCGCAAAAGAAGGCTATTCCTGTATTTCTTTCTCAAACAAGGTCATTTAAAGAGGTTTATGCATGGAACCTTCTTAGAATGGATATATATGAAGGACACAGGAGTTTGAACTTGTTTTGACTGAAGGAATTCATTTTATAGCAAAAATACCAATTTGGCTTTAACTCGCAAAAGTAAGGCTATTCCTGTTTTTCTTTCTCAAACAAGGTCATTTAAAGAGGTTTATGCATGGAACCTTCTTAGAATGGATATATATGAGGGACATAGGAGTTTGAACTTGTTTTGACTGAAGGAATTTGTGTTTATAAGCAAAAATCCGAATTTCGTCTTAATTCCGCAAAAGAAGGCTATTCCTGTTTTTCTTTCTCAAACAAGGTCATTTAAAGAGGTTTATGCATGGAACCTTCTTAGAATGGATATATATGAAGGAAATAGGAGTTTGAACTTGTTTTGACTGAATGAATTCATTTTATAGCAAAAATACCAATTTGGCTTTAACTCGCAAAAGTAAGGCTATTCCTGTTTTTCTTTCTCAAACAAGGTCATTTAAAGAGGTTTATTCATGGAACATTCTTAGAATGGATATATATGAAGGACATAGGAGTTTGAACTTGTTTTGACTGAAGGAATTCATTTTATAGCAAAAGTACCAATTTGGCTTTAACTCGCAAAAGTAAGGCTATTCCTGTTTTTCTTTCTCAAACAAGGTCATTTAAAGAAGTTTATGCATGGAACCTTCTTAGAATTGATTATATGAGGGACATAGGAGTTTGAACTTGTTTTGACTGAAGGAATTTGTGTTTATAAGCAAAAATCCGAATTTCGTCTTAATTCCGCAAAAGAAGGCTATTCCTGTTTTTCTTTCTCAAACAAGGTCATTTAAAGAGGTTTATGCATGGAACCTTCTTAGAATGGATATATATGAAGGAAATAGGAGTTTGAACTTGTTTTGACTGAATGAATTCATTTTATAGCAAAAATACCAATTTGGCTTTAACTCGCAAAAGTAAGGCTATTCCTGTTTTTCTTTCTCAAACAAGGTCATTTAAAGAGGTTTATTCATGGAACATTCTTAGAATGGATATATATGAAGGACATAGGAGTTTGAACTTGTTTTGACTGAAGGAATTCATTTTATAGCAAAAGTACCAATTTGGCTTTAACTCGCAAAAGTAAGGCTATTCCTGTTTTTCTTTCTCAAACAAGGTCATTTAAAGAAGTTTATGCATGGAACCTTCTTAGAATTGATTATATGAGGGACATAGGAGTTTGAACTTGTTTTGACTGAAGGAATTTGTGTTTATAAGCAAAAATCCGAATTTCGTCTTAATTCCGCAAAAGAAGGCTATTCCTGTTTTTCTTTCTCAAACAAGGTCATTTAAAGAGGTTTATGCATGGAACCTTCTTAGAATGGATATATATGAAGGAAATAGGAGTTTGAACTTGTTTTGACTGAATGAATTCATTTTATAGCAAAAATACCAATTTGGCTTTAACTCGCAAAAGTAAGGCTATTCCTGTTTTTCTTTCTCAAACAAGGTCATTTAAAGAGGTTTATGCATGGAACCTTCTTAGAATGGATATATATGAGGGACATAGGAGTTTGAACTTGTTTTGACTGAAGGAATTTGTGTTTATAAGCAAAAATCCGAATTTCGTCTTAATTCCGCAAAAGAAGGCTATTCCTGTTTTTCTTTCTCAAACAAGGTCATTTAAAGAGGTTTATGCATGGAACCTTCTTAGAATGGATATATATGAAGGACACAGGAGTTTGAACTTGTTTTGACTGAAGGAATTCATTTTATAGCAAAAATACCAATTTGGCTTTAACTCGCAAAAGTAAGGCTATTCCTGTTTTTCTTTCTCAAACAAGGTCATTTAAAGAGGTTTATTCATGGAACATTCTTAGAATGGATATATATGAAGGACACATTAGTTTGAACTTGTTGTGACTGAAGGAAATCATTTTATAGCAAAAATACCAATTTGGCTTTAACTCGCAAAAGTAAGGCTATTCCTGTTTTTCTTTCTCAAACAAGGTCATTGTAAGAGGTTTATGCATGGAACCTTCTTAAAATGGATATATATGAAGGACACAGGAGTTTGAACTTGTTTTGACTGAAGGAATTCATTTTATAGCAAATATACCAATTTGGCTTTAACTCGCAAAAGTAAGGCTATTCCTGTTTTTCTTTCTCAAACAAGGTCATTGTAAGAGGTTTATGCATGGAACCTACTTTGAATTGATATATATGAAGGACAAATTAATTTGAACTTGTTTTGACTGAAGGAATTCATTTTATAGCAAAAATACCAATTTGGCTTTAACTCGCAAAAGTAAGGCTATTCCTGTTTTTCTTTCTCAAACAAGGTCATTTAAAGAAGTTTATGCATGGAACCTTCTTAGAATTGATATATATGAGGGACATAGGAGTTTGAACTTGTTTTGACTGAAGAAATTTGTGTTTATAAGCAAAAATCCGAATTTCGTCTTAATTCCGCAAAAGAAGGCTATTCCTGTTTTTCTTTCTCAAACAAGGTCATTTAAAGAGGTTTATGCATGGAACCTTCTTAGAATGGATATATATGAAGGATATAGGAGTTTGAACTTGTTTTGACTGAAGGAATTCATTTTATAGCAAAAATACCAATTTGGCTTTAACTCGCAAAAGTAAGGCTATTCCTGTTTTTCTTTCTCAAACAAGGTCATTTAAAGAGGTTTATGCATGGAACCTTCTTAGAATGGATATATATGAGGGACATAGGAGTTTGAACTTGTTTTGACTGAAGGAATTTGTGTTTATAAGCAAAAATCCGAATTTCGTCTTAATTCCGCAAAAGAAGGCTATTCCTGTTTTTCTTTCTCAAACAAGGTCATTTAAAGAGGTTTATGCATGGAACCTTCTTAGAATGGATATATATGAAGGAAATAGGAGTTTGAACTTGTTTTGACTGAAGGAATTCATTTTATAGCAAAAATACCAATTTGGCTTTAACTCGCAAAAGTAAGGCTATTCCTGTTTTTCTTTCTCAAACAAGGTCATTTAAAGAAGTTTATGCATGGAACCTTCTTAGAATTGATATATATGAGGGACATAGGAGTTTGAACTTGTTTTGACTGAAGGAATTTGTGTTTATAAGCAAAAATCCGAATTTCGTCTTAATTCCGCAAAAGAAGGCTATTCCTGTTTTTCTTTCTCAAACAAGGTCATTTAAAGAGGTTTATGCATGGAACCTTCTTAGAATGGATATATATGAAGGATATAGGAGTTTGAACTTGTTTTGACTGAAGGAATTCATTTTATAGCAAAAATACCAATTTGGCTTTAACTCGCAAAAGTAAGGCTATTCCTGTTTTTCTTTCTCAAACAAGGTCATTTAAAGAGGTTTATGCATGGAACCTTCTTAGAATGGATATATATGAGGGACATAGGAGTTTGAACTTGTTTTGACGGAAGGAATTTGCGTTTATAAGCAAAAATCCGAATTTCGTCTTAATTCCGCAAAAGAAGGCTATTCCTGTTTTTTCTTTCTCAAACAAGGTCATTTAAAGAGGTTTATGCATGGAACCTTCTTAGAATGGATATATATGAAGGACAAATTAGTTTGAACTTGTTGTGACTGAAGGAAATCATTTTATAGCAAAAATACCAATTTGGCTTTAACTCGCAAAAGTAAGGCTATTCCTGTTTTTCTTTCTCAAACAAGGTCATTGTAAGAGGTTTATGCATGGAACCTTCTTAAAATGGATATATATGAAGGACACAGGAGTTTGAACTTGTTTTGACTGAAGGAATTCATTTTATAGCAAATATACCAATTTGGCTTTAACTCGCAAAAGTAAGGCTATTCCTGTTTTTCTTTCTCAAACAAGGTCATTGTAAGAGGTTTATGCATGGAACCTACTTTGAATTGATATATATGAAGGACAAATTAATTTGAACTTGTTTTGACTGAAGGAATTCATTTTATAGCAAAAATACCAATTTGGCTTTAACTCGCAAAAGTAAGGCTATTCCTGTTTTTCTTTCTCAAACAAGGTCATTTAAAGAAGTTTATGCATGGAACCTTCTTAGAATTGATATATATGAGGGACATAGGAGTTTGAACTTGTTTTGACTGAAGGAATTTGTGTTTATAAGCAAAAATCCGAATTTCGTCTTAATTCCGCAAAAGAAGGCTATTCCTGTTTTTCTTTCTCAAACAAGGTCATTTAAAGAGGTTTATGCATGGAACCTTCTTAGAATGGATATATATGAAGGATATAGGAGTTTGAACTTGTTTTGACTGAAGGAATTCATTTTATAGCAAAAATACCAATTTGGCTTTAACTCGCAAAAGTAAGGCTATTCCTGTTTTTCTTTCTCAAACAAGGTCATTTAAAGAGGTTTATGCATGGAACCTTCTTAGAATGGATATATATGAGGGACATAGGAGTTTGAACTTGTTTTGACTGAAGGAATTTGTGTTTATAAGCAAAAATCCGAATTTCGTCTTAATTCCGCAAAAGAAGGCTATTCCTGTTTTTCTTTCTCAAACAAGGTCATTTAAAGAGGTTTATGCATGGAACCTTCTTAGAATGGATATATATGAAGGACAAATTAATTTGAACTTGTTTTGACTGAAGGAATTCATTTTATAGCAAAAATACCAATTTGGCTTTAACTCGCAAAAGTAAGGCTATTCCTGTTTTTCTTTCTCAAACAAGGTCATTTAAAGAGGTTTATGCATGGAACCTTCTTAGAATGGATATATATGAGGGACATAGGAGTTTGAACTTGTTTTGACTGAAGGAATTTGTGTTTATAAGCAAAAATCCGAATTTCGTCTTAATTCCGCAAAAGAAGGCTATTCCTGTTTTTCTTTCTCAAACAAGGTCATTTAAAGAGGTTTATGCATGGAACCTTCTTAGAATGGATATATATGAAGGACACAGGAGTTTGAACTTGTTTTGACTGAAGGAATTCATTTTATAGCAAAAATACCAATTTGGCTTTAACTCGCAAAAGTAAGGCTATTCCTGTTTTTCTTTCTCAAACAAGGTCATTTAAAGAGGTTTATTCATGGAACATTCTTAGAATGGATATATATGAAGGACATAGGAGTTTGAACTTGTTTTGACTGAAGGAATTCATTTTATAGCAAAAGTACCAATTTGGCTTTAACTCGCAAAAGTAAGGCTATTCCTGTTTTTCTTTCTCAAACAAGGTCATTTAAAGAAGTTTATGCATGGAACCTTCTTAGAATTGATTATATGAGGGACATAGGAGTTTGAACTTGTTTTGACTGAAGGAATTTGTGTTTATAAGCAAAAATCCGAATTTCGTCTTAATTCCGCAAAAGAAGGCTATTCCTGTTTTTCTTTCTCAAACAAGGTCATTTAAAGAGGTTTATGCATGGAACCTTCTTAGAATGGATATATATGAAGGATATAGGAGTTTGAACTTGTTTTGACTGAAGGAATTCATTTTATAGCAAAAATACCAATTTGGCTTTAACTCGCAAAAGTAAGGCTATTCCTGTTTTTCTTTCTCAAACAAGGTCATTTAAAGAAGTTTATGCATGGAACCTTCTTAGAATTGATATATATGAGGGACATAGGAGTTTGAACTTGTTTTGACTGAAGGAATTTGTGTTTATAAGCAAAAATCCGAATTTCCTCTTAATTCCGCAAAAGAAGGCTATTCCTGTTTTTCTTTCTCAAACAAGGTCATTTAAAGAGGTTTATGCATGGAACCTTCTTAGAATGGATATATATGAAGGATATAGGAGTTTGAACTTGTTTTGACTGAAGGAATTCATTTTATAGCAAAAATACCAATTTGGCTTTAACTCGCAAAAGTAAGGCTATTCCTGTTTTTCTTTCTCAAACAAGGTCATTTAAAGAGGTTTATGCATGGAACCTTCTTAGAATGGATATATATGAGGGACATAGGAGTTTGAACTTGTTTTGACTGAAGGAATTTGTGTTTATAAGCAAAAATCCGAATTTCGTCTTAATTCCGCAAAAGAAGGCTATTCCTGTTTTTCTTTCTCAAACAAGGTCATTTAAAGAGGTTTATGCATGGAACCTTCTTAGAATGGATATATATGAAGGAAATAGGAGTTTGAACTTGTTTTGACTGAAGGAATTCATTTTATAGCAAAAATACCAATTTGGCTTTAACTCGCAAAAGTAAGGCTATTCCTGTTTTTCTTTCTCAAACAAGGTCATTTAAAGAGGTTTATGCATGGAACCTTCTTAGAATGGATATATATGAGGGACATAGGAGTTTGAACTTGTTTTGACTGAAGGAATTTGTGTTTATAAGCAAAAATCCGAATTTCGTCTTAATTCCGCAAAAGAAGGCTATTCCTGTTTTTCTTTCTCAAACAAGGTCATTTAAAGAGGTTTATGCATGGAACCTTCTTAGAATGGATATATATGAAGGACACAGGAGTTTGAACTTGTTTTGACTGAAGGAATTCATTTTATAGCAAAAATACCAATTTGGCTTTAACTCGCAAAAGTAAGGCTATTCCTGTTTTTCTTTCTCAAACAAGGTCATTTAAAGAGGTTTATGCATGGAACCTTCTTAGAATGGATATATATGAAGGACACAGGAGTTTGAACTTGTTTTGACTGAAGGAATTCATTTTATAGCAAAAATACCAATTTGGCTTTAACTCGCAAAAGTAAGGCTATTCCTGTTTTTCTTTCTCAAACAAGGTCATTTAAAGAGGTTTATGCATGGAACCTTCTTAGAACGGATATATATGAAGGACACAGGAGTTTGAACTTGTTTTGACCGAAGGAATTTGTGTTTATAAGCAAAAATCCGAATTTCGTCTTAATTCCGCAAAAGAAGGCTATTCCTGTTTTTCTTTCTCAAACAAGGTCATTTAAAGAGGTTTATGCATGGAACCTTCTTAGAATGGATATATATGAAGGATATAGGAGTTTGAACTTGTTTTGACTGAAGGAATTCATTTTATAGCAAAAATACCAATTTGGCTTTAACTCGCAAAAGTAAGGCTATTCCTGTTTTTCTTTCTCAAACAAGGTCATTTAAAGAGGTTTATGCATGGAACCTTCTTAGAATGGATATATATGAAGGAAATAGGAGTTTGAACTTGTTTTGACTGAAGGAATTCATTTTATTGCAAAAATACCAATTTGGCTTTAACTCGCAAAAGTAAGGCTATTCCTGTTTTTCTTTCTCAAACAAGGTCATTTAAAGAGGTTTATGCATGGAACCTTCTTAGAATGGATATATATGAGGGAAATAGGAGTTTGAACTTGTTTTGACTGAAGGAATTTGTGTTTATAAGCAAAAATCCGAATTTCGTCTTAATTCCGCAAAAGAAGGCTATTCCTGTTTTTCTTTCTCAAACAAGGTCATTTAAAGAGGTTTATGCATGGAACCTTCTTAGAATGGATATATATGAAGGGCACAGGAGTTTGAACTTGTTTTGACTGAAGGAATTCATTTTATAGCAAAAATACCAATTTGGCTTTAACTCGCAAAAGTAAGGCTATTCCTGTTTTTCTTTCTCAAACAAGGTCATTTAAAGAGGTTAATTTATGGAACATTCTTAGAATGGATATATATGAAGGACATAGGAGTTTGAACTTGTTTTGACTGAAGGAATTCATTTTATAGCAAAAGTACCAATTTGGCTTTAACTCGCAAAAGTAAGGCTATTCCTGTTTTTCTTTCTCAAACAAGGTCATTTAAAGAAGTTTATGCATGGAACCTTCTTAGAATTGATATATATGAGGGACATAGGAGTTTGAACTTGTTTTGACTGAAGGAATTTGTGTTTATAAGCAAAAATCCGAATTTCGTCTTAATTCCGCAAAAGAAGGCTATTCCTGTTTTTCTTTCTCAAACAAGGTCATTTAAAGAGGTTTATGCATGGAACCTTCTTAGAATGGATATATATGAGGGACATAGGAGTTTGAACTTGTTTTGACTGAAGGAATTTGTGTTTATAAGCAAAAATCCGAATTTAGTCTTAATTCCGCAAAAGAAGGCTATTCCTGTTTTTCTTTCTCAAACAAGGTCATTTAAAGAGGTTTATGCATGGAACCTTCTTAGAATGGATATATATGAAGGACACAGGAGTTTGAACTTGTTTTTACTGAAGGAATTCATTTTATAGCAAAAATACCAATTTGGCTTTAACTCGCAAAAGTAAGGCTATTCCTGTTTTTCTTTCTCAAACAAGGTCATTTAAAGAGGTTTATGCATGGAACCTTCTTAGAATGGATAATATATGAGGGACATAGGAGTTTGAACTTGTTTTGACTGAAGGAATTTGTGTTTATAAGCAAAAATCCGAATTTCGTCTTAATTCCGCAAAAGAAGGCTATTCCTGTTTTTCTTTCTCAAACAAGGTCATTTAAAGAGGTTTATGCATGGAACCTTCTTAGAATGGATATATATGAAGGACACAGGAGTTTGAACTTGTTTTGACTGAAGGAATTCATTTTATAGCAAAAATACCAATTTTGCTTTAACTCGCAAAAGTAAGGCTATTCCTGTTTTTCTTTCTCAAACAAGGTCATTTAAAGAGGTTTATGCATGGAACCTTCTTAGAATGGATATATATGAGGGACATAGGAGTTTGAACTTGTTTTGACGGAAGGAATTTGTGTTTATAAGCAAAAATCCGAATTTCGTCTTAATTCCGCAAAAGAAGGCTATTCCTGTTTTTCTTTCTCAAACAAGGTCATTTAAAGAGGTTTATGCATGGAACCTTCTTAGAAATGGATATATATGAAGGACAAATTAGTTTGAACTTGTTGTGACTGAAGGAAATCATTTTATAGCAAAAATACCAATTTGGCTTTAACTCGCAAAAGTAAGGCTATTCCTGTTTTTCTTTCTCAAACAAGGTCATTTAAAGAGGTTTATTCATGGAACATTCTTAGAATGGATATATATGAAGGACATAGGAGTTTGAACTTGTTTTGACTGAAGGAATTCATTTTATAGCAAAAGTACCAATTTGGCTTTAACTCGCAAAAGTAAGGCTATTCCTGTTTTTCTTTCTCAAACAAGGTCATTTAAAGAAGTTTATGCATGGAACCTTCTTAGAATTGATATATATGAGGGACATAGGAGTTTGAACTTGTTTTGACTGAAGGAATTTGTGTTTATAAGCAAAAATCCGAATTTCGTCTTAATTCCGCAAAAGAAGGCTATTCCTGTTTTTCTTTCTCAAACAAGGTCATTTAAAGAGGTTTATGCATGGAACATTATTAGAATGGATATATATGAAGGATATAGGAGTTTGAACTTGTTTTGACTGAAGGAATTCATTTTATAGCAAAAATACCAATTTGGCTTTAACTCGCAAAAGTAAGGCTATTCCTGTTTTTCTTTCTCAAACAAGGTCATTTAAAGAAGTTTATGCATGGAACCTTCTTAGAATTGATATATATGAGGGACATAGGAGTTTGAACTTGTTTTGACTGAAGGAATTTGTGTTTATAAGCAAAAATCCGAATTTCGTCTTAATTCCGCAAAAGAAGGCTATTCCTGTTTTTCTTTCTCAAACAAGGTCATTTAAAGAGGTTTATGCATGGAACCTTCTTAGAATGGATATATATGAAGGACACAGGAGTTTGAACTTGTTTTGACTGAAGGAATTCATTTTATAGCAAAAATACCAATTTGGCTTTAACTCGCAAAAGTAAGGCTATTCCTGTTTTTCTTTCTCAAACAAGGTCATTTAAAGAGGTTTATTCATGGAACATTCTTAGAATGGATATATATGAAGGACATAGGAGTTTGAACTTGTTTTGACTGAAGGAATTCATTTTATAGCAAAAGTACCAATTTGGCTTTAACTCGCAAAAGTAAGGCTATTCCTGTTTTTCTTTCTCAAACAAGGTCATTTAAAGAAGTTTATGCATGGAACCTTCTTAGAATTGATTATATGAGGGACATAGGAGTTTGAACTTGTTTTGACTGAAGGAATTTGTGTTTATAAGCAAAAATCCGAATTTCGTCTTAATTCCGCAAAAGAAGGCTATTCCTGTTTTTCTTTCTCAAACAAGGTCATTTAAAGAGGTTTATGCATGGAACCTTCTTAGAATGGATATATATGAAGGATATAGGAGTTTGAACTTGTTTTGACTGAAGGAATTCATTTTATAGCAAAAATACCAATTTGGCTTTAACTCGCAAAAGTAAGGCTATTCCTGTTTTTCTTTCTCAAACAAGGTCATTTAAAGAAGTTTATGCATGGAACCTTCTTAGAATTGATATATATGAGGGACATAGGAGTTTGAACTTGTTTTGACTGAAGGAATTTGTGTTTATAAGCAAAAATCCGAATTTCGTCTTAATTCCGCAAAAGAAGGCTATTCCTGTTTTTCTTTCTCAAACAAGGTCATTTAAAGAGGTTTATGCATGGAACCTTCTTAGAATGGATATATATGAAGGATATAGGAGTTTGAACTTGTTTTGACTGAAGGAATTCATTTTATAGCAAAAATACCAATTTGGCTTTAACTCGCAAAAGTAAGGCTATTCCTGTTTTTCTTTCTCAAACAAGGTCATTTAAAGAGGTTTATGCATGGAACCTTCTTAGAATGGATATATATGAGGGACATAGGAGTTTGAACTTGTTTTGACGGAAGGAATTTGCGTTTATAAGCAAAAATCCGAATTTCGTCTTAATTCCGCAAAAGAAGGCTATTCCTGTTTTTTCTTTCTCAAACAAGGTCATTTAAAGAGGTTTATGCATGGAACCTTCTTAGAATGGATATATATGAAGGACAAATTAGTTTGAACTTGTTGTGACTGAAGGAAATCATTTTATAGCAAAAATACCAATTTGGCTTTAACTCGCAAAAGTAAGGCTATTCCTGTTTTTATTTCTCAAACAAGGTCATTGTAAGAGGTTTATGCATGGAACCTTCTTAAAATGGATATATATGAAGGACACAGGAGTTTGAACTTGTTTTGACTGAAGGAATTCATTTTATAGCAAATATACCAATTTGGCTTTAACTCGCAAAAGTAAGGCTATTCCTGTTTTTCTTTCTCAAACAAGGTCATTGTAAGAGGTTTATGCATGGAACCTACTTTGAATTGATATATATGAAGGACAAATTAATTTGAACTTGTTTTGACTGAAGGAATTCATTTTATAGCAAAAATACCAATTTGGCTTTAACTCGCAAAAGTAAGGCTATTCCTGTTTTTCTTTCTCAAACAAGGTCATTGTAAGAGTTTTATGCATGGACCCTTCTTAGAATGGATATATATGAGGGACATAGGAGTTTGAACTTGTTTTGACGGAAGGAATTTGTGTTTATAAGCAAAAATCCGAATTTCGTCTTAATTCCGCAAAAGAAGGCTATTCCTGTTTTTCTTTCTCAAACAAGGTCATTTAAAGAGGTTTATGCATGGAACCTTCTTAGAATGGATATATATGAAGGAAATAGGAGTTTGAACTTGTTTTGACTGAATGAATTCATTTTATAGCAAAAATACCAATTTGGCTTTAACTCGCAAAAGTAAGGCTATTCCTGTTTTTCTTTCTCAAACAAGGTCATTTAAAGAGGTTTATGCATGGAACCTTCTTAGAATGGATATATATGAGGGACATAGGAGTTTGAACTTGTTTTGACTGAAGGAATTTGTGTTTATAAGCAAAAATCCGAATTTCGTCTTAATTCCGCAAAAGAAGGCTATTCCTGTTTTTCTTTCTCAAACAAGGTCATTTAAAGAGGTTTATGCATGGAACCTTCTTAGAATGGATATATATGAAGGACACAGGAGTTTGAACTTGTTTTGACTGAAGGAATTCATTTTATAGCAAAAATACCAATTTGGCTTTAACTCGCAAAAGTAAGGCTATTCCTGTTTTTCTTTCTCAAACAAGGTCATTTAAAGAGGTTTATTCATGGAACATTCTTAGAATGGATATATATGAAGGACATAGGAGTTTGAACTTGTTTTGACTGAAGGAATTCATTTTATAGCAAAAGTACCAATTTGGCTTTAACTCGCAAAAGTAAGGCTATTCCTGTTTTTCTTTCTCAAACAAGGTCATTTAAAGAAGTTTATGCATGGAACCTTCTTAGAATTGATTATATGAGGGACATAGGAGTTTGAACTTGTTTTGACTGAAGGAATTTGTGTTTATAAGCAAAAATCCGAATTTCGTCTTAATTCCGCAAAAGAAGGCTATTCCTGTTTTTCTTTCTCAAACAAGGTCATTTAAAGAGGTTTATGCATGGAACCTTCTTAGAATGGATATATATGAAGGATATAGGAGTTTGAACTTGTTTTGACTGAAGGAATTCATTTTATAGCAAAAATACCAATTTGGCTTTAACTCGCAAAAGTAAGGCTATTCCTGTTTTTCTTTCTCAAACAAGGTCATTTAAAGAAGTTTATGCATGGAACCTTCTTAGAATTGATATATATGAGGGACATAGGAGTTTGAACTTGTTTTGACTGAAGGAATTTGTGTTTATAAGCAAAAATCCGAATTTCGTCTTAATTCCGCAAAAGAAGGCTATTCCTGTTTTTCTTTCTCAAACAAGGTCATTTAAAGAGGTTTATGCATGGAACCTTCTTAGAATGGATATATATGAAGGATATAGGAGTTTGAACTTGTTTTGACTGAAGGAATTCATTTTATAGCAAAAATACCAATTTGGCTTTAACTCGCAAAAGTAAGGCTATTCCTGTTTTTCTTTCTCAAACAAGGTCATTTAAAGAGGTTTATGCATGGAACCTTCTTAGAATGGATATATATGAGGGACATAGGAGTTTGAACTTGTTTTGACTGAAGGAATTTGTGTTTATAAGCAAAAATCCGAATTTCGTCTTAATTCCGCAAAAGAAGGCTATTCCTGTTTTTCTTTCTCAAACAAGGTCATTTAAAGAGGTTTATGCATGGAACCTTCTTAGAATGGATATATATGAAGGAAATAGGAGTTTGAACTTGTTTTGACTGAAGGAATTCATTTTATAGCAAAAATACCAATTTGGCTTTAACTCGCAAAAGTAAGGCTATTCCTGTTTTTCTTTCTCAAACAAGGTCATTTAAAGAGGTTTATGCATGGAACCTTCTTAGAATGGATATATATGAGGGACATAGGAGTTTGAACTTGTTTTGACTGAAGGAATTTGTGTTTATAAGCAAAAATCCGAATTTCGTCTTAATTCCGCAAAAGAAGGCTATTCCTGTTTTTCTTTCTCAAACAAGGTCATTTAAAGAGGTTTATGCATGGAACCTTCTTAGAATGGATATATATGAAGGACACAGGAGTTTGAACTTGTTTTGACTGAAGGAATTCATTTTATAGCAAAAATACCAATTTGGCTTTAACTCGCAAAAGTAAGGCTATTCCTGTTTTTCTTTCTCAAACAAGGTCATTTAAAGAGGTTTATGCATGGAACCTTCTTAGAATGGATATATATGAAGGACACAGGAGTTTGAACTTGTTTTGACTGAAGGAATTCATTTTATAGCAAAAATACCAATTTGGCTTTAACTCGCAAAAGTAAGGCTATTCCTGTTTTTCTTTCTCAAACAAGGTCATTTAAAGAGGTTTATGCATGGAACCTTCTTAGAACGGATATATATGAAGGACACAGGAGTTTGAACTTGTTTTGACCGAAGGAATTTGTGTTTATAAGCAAAAATCCGAATTTCGTCTTAATTCCGCAAAAGAAGGCTATTCCTGTTTTTCTTTCTCAAACAAGGTCATTTAAAGAGGTTTATGCATGGAACCTTCTTAGAATGGATATATATGAAGGATATAGGAGTTTGAACTTGTTTTGACTGAAGGAATTCATTTTATAGCAAAAATACCAATTTGGCTTTAACTCGCAAAAGTAAGGCTATTCCTGTTTTTCTTTCTCAAGCAAGGTCATTTAAAGAGGTTTATGCATGGAACCTTCTTAGAATGGATATATATGAAGGAAATAGGAGTTTGAACTTGTTTTGACTGAAGGAATTCATTTTATTGCAAAAATACCAATTTGGCTTTAACTCGCAAAAGTAAGGCTATTCCTGTTTTTCTTTCTCAAACAAGGTCATTTAAAGAGGTTTATGCATGGAACCTTCTTAGAATGGATATATATGAGGGAAATAGGAGTTTGAACTTGTTTTGACTGAAGGAATTTGTGTTTATAAGCAAAAATCCGAATTTCGTCTTAATTCCGCAAAAGAAGGCTATTCCTGTTTTTCTTTCTCAAACAAGGTCATTTAAAGAGGTTTATGCATGGAACCTTCTTAGAATGGATATATATGAAGGGCACAGGAGTTTGAACTTGTTTTGACTGAAGGAATTCATTTTATAGCAAAAATACCAATTTGGCTTTAACTCGCAAAAGTAAGGCTATTCCTGTTTTTCTTTCTCAAACAAGGTCATTTAAAGAGGTTAATTTATGGAACATTCTTAGAATGGATATATATGAAGGACATAGGAGTTTGAACTTGTTTTGACTGAAGGAATTCATTTTATAGCAAAAGTACCAATTTGGCTTTAACTCGCAAAAGTAAGGCTATTCCTGTTTTTCTTTCTCAAACAAGGTCATTTAAAGAAGTTTATGCATGGAACCTTCTTAGAATTGATATATATGAGGGACATAGGAGTTTGAACTTGTTTTGACTGAAGGAATTTGTGTTTATAAGCAAAAATCCGAATTTCGTCTTAATTCCGCAAAAGAAGGCTATTCCTGTTTTTCTTTCTCAAACAAGGTCATTTAAAGAGGTTTATGCATGGAACCTTCTTAGAATGGATATATATGAGGGACATAGGAGTTTGAACTTGTTTTGACTGAAGGAATTTGTGTTTATAAGCAAAAATCCGAATTTAGTCTTAATTCCGCAAAAGAAGGCTATTCCTGTTTTTCTTTCTCAAACAAGGTCATTTAAAGAGGTTTATGCATGGAACCTTCTTAGAATGGATATATATGAAGGACACAGGAGTTTGAACTTGTTTTTACTGAAGGAATTCATTTTATAGCAAAAATACCAATTTGGCTTTAACTCGCAAAAGTAAGGCTATTCCTGTTTTTCTTTCTCAAACAAGGTCATTTAAAGAGGTTTATGCATGGAACCTTCTTAGAATGGATAATATATGAGGGACATAGGAGTTTGAACTTGTTTTGACTGAAGGAATTTGTGTTTATAAGCAAAAATCCGAATTTCGTCTTAATTCCGCAAAAGAAGGCTATTCCTGTTTTTCTTTCTCAAACAAGGTCATTTAAAGAGGTTTATGCATGGAACCTTCTTAGAATGGATATATATGAAGGACACAGGAGTTTGAACTTGTTTTGACTGAAGGAATTCATTTTATAGCAAAAATACCAATTTTGCTTTAACTCGCAAAAGTAAGGCTATTCCTGTTTTTCTTTCTCAAACAAGGTCATTTAAAGAGGTTTATGCATGGAACCTTCTTAGAATGGATATATATGAGGGACATAGGAGTTTGAACTTGTTTTGACGGAAGGAATTTGTGTTTATAAGCAAAAATCCGAATTTCGTCTTAATTCCGCAAAAGAAGGCTATTCCTGTTTTTCTTTCTCAAACAAGGTCATTTAAAGAGGTTTATGCATGGAACCTTCTTAGAAATGGATATATATGAAGGACAAATTAGTTTGAACTTGTTGTGACTGAAGGAAATCATTTTATAGCAAAAATACCAATTTGGCTTTAACTCGCAAAAGTAAGGCTATTCCTGTTTTTCTTTCTCAAACAAGGTCATTGTAAGAGTTTTATGCATGGACCCTTCTTAGAATGGATATATATGAGGGACATAGGAGTTTGAACTTGTTTTGATGGAAGGAATTTGTGTTTATAAGCAAAAATCCGAATTTCGTCTTAATTCCGCAAAAGAAGGCTATTCCTGTTTTTCTTTCTCAAACAAGGTCATTTAAAGAGGTTTATGCATGGAACCTTCTTAGAATGGATATATATGAAGGAAATAGGAGTTTGAACTTGTTTTGACTGAATGAATTCATTTTATAGCAAAAATACCAATTTGGCTTTAACTCGCAAAAGTAAGGCTATTCCTGTTTTTCTTTCTCAAACAAGGTCATTTAAAGAGGTTTATGCATGGAACCTTCTTAGAATGGATATATATGAGGGACATAGGAGTTTGAACTTGTTTTGACTGAAGGAATTTGTGTTTATAAGCAAAAATCCGAATTTCGTCTTAATTCCGCAAAAGAAGGCTATTCCTGTTTTTCTTTCTCAAACAAGGTCATTTAAAGAGGTTTATGCATGGAACCTTCTTAGAATGGATATATATGAAGGACACAGGAGTTTGAACTTGTTTTGACTGAAGGAATTCATTTTATAGCAAAAATACCAATTTGGCTTTAACTCGCAAAAGTAAGGCTATTCCTGTTTTTCTTTCTCAAACAAGGTCATTTAAAGAGGTTTATTCATGGAACATTCTTAGAATGGATATATATGAAGGACATAGGAGTTTGAACTTGTTTTGACTGAAGGAATTCATTTTATAGCAAAAGTACCAATTTGGCTTTAACTCGCAAAAGTAAGGCTATTCCTGTTTTTCTTTCTCAAACAAGGTCATTTAAAGAAGTTTATGCATGGAACCTTCTTAGAATTGATATATATGAGGGACATAGGAGTTTGAACTTGTTTTGACTGAAGGAATTTGTGTTTATAAGCAAAAATCCGAATTTCGTCTTAATTCCGCAAAAGAAGGCTATTCCTGTTTTTCTTTCTCAAACAAGGTCATTTAAAGAGGTTTATGCATGGAACATTATTAGAATGGATATATATGAAGGATATAGGAGTTTGAACTTGTTTTGACTGAAGGAATTCATTTTATAGCAAAAATACCAATTTGGCTTTAACTCGCAAAAGTAAGGCTATTCCTGTTTTTCTTTCTCAAACAAGGTCATTTAAAGAAGTTTATGCATGGAACCTTCTTAGAATTGATATATATGAGGGACATAGGAGTTTGAACTTGTTTTGACTGAAGGAATTTGTGTTTATAAGCAAAAATCCGAATTTCGTCTTAATTCCGCAAAAGAAGGCTATTCCTGTTTTTCTTTCTCAAACAAGGTCATTTAAAGAGGTTTATGCATGGAACCTTCTTAGAATGGATATATATGAAGGACACAGGAGTTTGAACTTGTTTTGACTGAAGGAATTCATTTTATAGCAAAAATACCAATTTGGCTTTAACTCGCAAAAGTAAGGCTATTCCTGTTTTTCTTTCTCAAACAAGGTCATTTAAAGAGGTTTATTCATGGAACATTCTTAGAATGGATATATATGAAGGACATAGGAGTTTGAACTTGTTTTGACTGAAGGAATTCATTTTATAGCAAAAGTACCAATTTGGCTTTAACTCGCAAAAGTAAGGCTATTCCTGTTTTTCTTTCTCAAACAAGGTCATTTAAAGAAGTTTATGCATGGAACCTTCTTAGAATTGATTATATGAGGGACATAGGAGTTTGAACTTGTTTTGACTGAAGGAATTTGTGTTTATAAGCAAAAATCCGAATTTCGTCTTAATTCCGCAAAAGAAGGCTATTCCTGTTTTTCTTTCTCAAACAAGGTCATTTAAAGAGGTTTATGCATGGAACCTTCTTAGAATGGATATATATGAAGGATATAGGAGTTTGAACTTGTTTTGACTGAAGGAATTCATTTTATAGCAAAAATACCAATTTGGCTTTAACTCGCAAAAGTAAGGCTATTCCTGTTTTTCTTTCTCAAACAAGGTCATTTAAAGAAGTTTATGCATGGAACCTTCTTAGAATTGATATATATGAGGGACATAGGAGTTTGAACTTGTTTTGACTGAAGGAATTTGTGTTTATAAGCAAAAATCCGAATTTCGTCTTAATTCCGCAAAAGAAGGCTATTCCTGTTTTTCTTTCTCAAACAAGGTCATTTAAAGAGGTTTATGCATGGAACCTTCTTAGAATGGATATATATGAAGGATATAGGAGTTTGAACTTGTTTTGACTGAAGGAATTCATTTTATAGCAAAAATACCAATTTGGCTTTAACTCGCAAAAGTAAGGCTATTCCTGTTTTTCTTTCTCAAACAAGGTCATTTAAAGAGGTTTATGCATGGAACCTTCTTAGAATGGATATATATGAGGGACATAGGAGTTTGAACTTGTTTTGACGGAAGGAATTTGCGTTTATAAGCAAAAATCCGAATTTCGTCTTAATTCCGCAAAAGAAGGCTATTCCTGTTTTTTCTTTCTCAAACAAGGTCATTTAAAGAGGTTTATGCATGGAACCTTCTTAGAATGGATATATATGAAGGACAAATTAGTTTGAACTTGTTGTGACTGAAGGAAATCATTTTATAGCAAAAATACCAATTTGGCTTTAACTCGCAAAAGTAAGGCTATTCCTGTTTTTATTTCTCAAACAAGGTCATTGTAAGAGGTTTATGCATGGAACCTTCTTAAAATGGATATATATGAAGGACACAGGAGTTTGAACTTGTTTTGACTGAAGGAATTCATTTTATAGCAAATATACCAATTTGGCTTTAACTCGCAAAAGTAAGGCTATTCCTGTTTTTCTTTCTCAAACAAGGTCATTGTAAGAGGTTTATGCATGGAACCTACTTTGAATTGATATATATGAAGGACAAATTAATTTGAACTTGTTTTGACTGAAGGAATTCATTTTATAGCAAAAATACCAATTTGGCTTTAACTCGCAAAAGTAAGGCTATTCCTGTTTTTCTTTCTCAAACAAGGTCATTGTAAGAGTTTTATGCATGGACCCTTCTTAGAATGGATATATATGAGGGACATAGGAGTTTGAACTTGTTTTGACGGAAGGAATTTGTGTTTATAAGCAAAAATCCGAATTTCGTCTTAATTCCGCAAAAGAAGGCTATTCCTGTTTTTCTTTCTCAAACAAGGTCATTTAAAGAGGTTTATGCATGGAACCTTCTTAGAATGGATATATATGAAGGAAATAGGAGTTTGAACTTGTTTTGACTGAAGGAATTCATTTTTTAGCAAAAGTACCAATTTGGCTTTAACTCGCAAAAGTAAGGCTATTCCTGTTTTTCTTTCTCAAACAAGGTCATTTAAAGAAGTTTATGCATGGAACCTTCTTAGAATTGATATATATGAGGGACATAGGAGTTTGAACTTGTTTTGACTGAAGGAATTTGTGTTTATAAGCAAAAATCCGAATTTCGTCTTAATTCCGCAAAAGAAGGCTATTCCTGTTTTTCTTTCTCAAACAAGGTCATTTAAAGAGGTTTATGCATGGAACCTTATTAGAATGGATATATATGAAGGATATAGGAGTTTGAACTTGTTTTGACTGAAGGAATTCATTTTATAGCAAAAATACCAATTTGGCTTTAACTCGCAAAAGTAAGGCTATTCCTGTTTTTCTTTCTCAAACAAGGTCATTTAAAGAAGTTTATGCATGGAACCTTCTTAGAATTGATATATATGAGGGACATAGGAGTTTGAACTTGTTTTGACTGAAGGAATTTGTGTTTATAAGCAAAAATCCGAATTTCGTCTTAATTCCGCAAAAGAAGGCTATTCCTGTTTTTCTTTCTCAAACAAGGTCATTTAAAGAGGTTTATGCATGGAACCTTCTTAGAATGGATATATATGAAGGACACAGGAGTTTGAACTTGTTTTGACTGAAGGAATTCATTTTATAGCAAAAATACCAATTTGGCTTTAACTCGCAAAAGTAAGGCTATTCCTGTTTTTCTTTCTCAAACAAGGTCATTTAAAGAGGTTTATTCATGGAACATTCTTAGAATGGATATATATGAAGGACATAGGAGTTTGAACTTGTTTTGACTGAAGGAATTCATTTTATAGCAAAAGTACCAATTTGGCTTTAACTCGCAAAAGTAAGGCTATTCCTGTTTTTCTTTCTCAAACAAGGTCATTTAAAGAAGTTTATGCATGGAACCTTCTTAGAATTGATTATATGAGGGACATAGGAGTTTGAACTTGTTTTGACTGAAGGAATTTGTGTTTATAAGCAAAAATCCGAATTTCGTCTTAATTCCGCAAAAGAAGGCTATTCCTGTTTTTCTTTCTCAAACAAGGTCATTTAAAGAGGTTTATGCATGGAACCTTCTTAGAATGGATATATATGAAGGATATAGGAGTTTGAACTTGTTTTGACTGAAGGAATTCATTTTATAGCAAAAATACCAATTTGGCTTTAACTCGCAAAAGTAAGGCTATTCCTGTTTTTCTTTCTCAAATAAGGTCATTTAAAGAAGTTTATGCATGGAACCTTCTTAGAATTGATATATATGAGGGACATAGGAGTTTGAACTTGTTTTGACTGAAGGAATTTGTGTTTATAAGCAAAAATCCGAATTTCGTCTTAATTCCGCAAAAGAAGGCTATTCCTGTTTTTCTTTCTCAAACAAGGTCATTTAAAGAGGTTTATGCATGGAACCTTCTTAGAATGGATATATATGAAGGATATAGGAGTTTGAACTTGTTTTGACTGAAGGAATTCATTTTATAGCAAAAATACCAATTTGGCTTTAACTCGCAAAAGTAAGGCTATTCCTGTTTTTCTTTCTCAAACAAGGTCATTTAAAGAGGTTTATGCATGGAACCTTCTTAGAATGGATATATATGAGGGACATAGGAGTTTGAACTTGTTTTGACGGAAGGAATTTGTGTTTATAAGCAAAAATCCGAATTTCGTCTTAATTCCGCAAAAGAAGGCTATTCCTGTTTTTCTTTCTCAAACAAGGTCATTTAAAGAGGTTTATGCATGGAACCTTCTTAGAATGGATATATATGAAGGACACAGGAGTTTGAACTTGTTTTGACTGAAGGAATTCATTTTATAGCAAAAATACCAATTTGGCTTTAACTCGCAAAAGTAAGGCTATTCCTGTTTTTCTTTCTCAAACAAGGTCATTTAAAGAGGTTTATGCATGGAACCTTCTTAGAATGGATATATATGAGGGACATAGGAGTTTGAACTTGTTTTGACTGAAGGAATTTGTGTTTATAAGCAAAAATCCGAATTTCGTCTTAATTCCGCAAAAGAAGGCTATTCCTGTTTTTCTTTCTCAAACAAGGTCATTTAAAGAGGTTTATGCATGGAACCTTCTTAGAAATGGATATATATGAAGGACAAATTAGTTTGAACTTGTTGTGACTGAAGGAAATCATTTTATAGCAAAAATACCAATTTGGCTTTAACTCGCAAAAGTAAGGCTATTCCTGTTTTTCTTTCTCAAACAAGGTCATTGTAAGAGGTTTATGCATGGAACCTACTTTGAATTGATATATATGAAGGACAAATTAATTTGAACTTGTTTTGACTGAAGGAATTCATTTTATAGCAAAAATACCAATTTGGCTTTAACTCGCAAAAGAAAGGCTATTCCTGTTTTTCTTTCTCAAACAAGGTCATTTAAAGAAGTTTATGCATGGAACCTTCTTAGAATTGATATATATGAGGGACATAGGAGTTTGAACTTGTTTTGACTGAAGGAATTTGTGTTTATAAGCAAAAATCCAAATTTCGTCTTAATTCCGCAAAAGAAGGCTATTCCTGTTTTTCTTTCTCAAACAAGGTCATTTAAAGAGGTTTATGCATGGAACCTTCTTAGAATGGATATATATGAAGGATATAGGAGTTTGAACTTGTTTTGACTGAAGGAATTCATTTTATAGCAAAAATACCAATTTGGCTTTAACTCGCAAAAGTAAGGCTATTCCTGTTTTTCTTTCTCAAACAAGGTCATTTAAAGAAGTTTATGCATGGAACCTTCTTAGAATTGATATATATGAGGGACATAGGAGTTTGAACTTGTTTTGACTGAAGGAATTTGTGTTTATAAGCAAAAATCCGAATTTCGTCTTAATTCCGCAAAAGAAGGCTATTCCTGTTTTTCTTTCTCAAACAAGGTCATTTAAAGAGGTTTATGCATGGAACCTTCTTAGAATGGATATATATGAAGGACATAGGAGTTTGAACTTGTTTTGACTGAAGGAATTCATTTTATAGCAAAAATACCAATTTGGCTTTAACTCGCAAAAGTAAGGCTATTCCTGTTTTTCTTTCTCAAACAAGGTCATTTAGAGTTTTATGCATGGAACCTTCTTAGAATGGATATATATGTAGGAAATAAGAGTTTGAACTTGTTTTGACTGAAGGAATTCATTTTATAGCAAAAATACCAATTTGGCTTTAACTCGCAAAAGTAAGGCCATTCCTGTTTTTCTTTCTCAAACAAGGTCATTTAAAGAGGTTTATGCATGGAACCTTCTTAGAATGGATATATATGAAGGAAATAGGAGTTTGAACTTGTTTTGACTGAATGAATTCATTTTATAGCAAAAATACCAATTTGGCTTTAACTCGCAAAAGTAAGGCTATTCCTGTTTTTCTTTCTCAAACAAGGTCATTTAAAGAGGTTTATGCATGGAACCTTCTTAGAATGGATATATATGAGGGACATAGGAGTTTGAACTTGTTTTGACTGAAGGAATTTGTGTTTATAAGCAAAAATCCGAATTTCGTCTTAATTCCGCAAAAGAAGGCTATTCCTGTTTTTCTTTCTCAAACAAGGTCATTTAAAGAGGTTTATGCATGGAACCTTCTTAGAATGGATATATATGAAGGAAATAGGAGTTTGAACTTGTTTTGACTGAATGAATTCATTTTATAGCAAAAATACCAATTTGGCTTTAACTCGCAAAAGTAAGGCTATTCCTGTTTTTCTTTCTCAAACAAGGTCATTTAAAGAGGTTTATGCATGGAACCTTCTTAGAATGGATATATATGAGGGACATAGGAGTTTGAACTTGTTTTGACTGAAGGAATTTGTGTTTATAAGCAAAAATCCGAATTTCGTCTTAATTCCGCAAAAGAAGGCTATTCCTGTTTTTCTTTCTCAAACAAGGTCATTTAAAGAGGTTTATGCATGGAACCTTCTTAGAATGGATATATATGAAGGACACAGGAGTTTGAACTTGTTTTGACTGAAGGAATTCATTTTATAGCAAAAATACCAATTTGGCTTTAACTCGCAAAAGTAAGGCTATTCCTGTTTTTCTTTCTCAAACAAGGTCATTTAAAGAGGTTTATTCATGGAACATTCTTAGAATGGATATATATGAAGGACATAGGAGTTTGAACTTGTTTTGACTGAAGGAATTCATTTTATAGCAAAAGTACCAATTTGGCTTTAACTCGCAAAAGTAAGGCTATTCCTGTTTTTCTTTCTCAAACAAGGTCATTTAAAGAAGTTTATGCATGGAACCTTCTTAGAATTGATTATATGAGGGACATAGGAGTTTGAACTTGTTTTGACTGAAGGAATTTGTGTTTATAAGCAAAAATCCGAATTTCGCCTTAATTCCGCAAAAGAAGGCTATTCCTGTTTTTCTTTCTCAAACAAGGTCATTTAAAGAGGTTTATGCATGGAACCTTCTTAGAATGGATATATATGAAGGATATAGGAGTTTGAACTTGTTTTGACTGAAGGAATTCATTTTATAGCAAAAATACCAATTTGGCTTTAACTCGCAAAAGTAAGGCTATTCCTGTTTTTCTTTCTCAAACAAGGTCATTTAAAGAAGTTTATGCATGGAACCTTCTTAGAATTGATATATATGAGGGACATAGGAGTTTGAACTTGTTTTGACTGAAGGAATTTGTGTTTATAAGCAAAAATCCGAATTTCGTCTTAATTCCGCAAAAGAAGGCTATTCCTGTTTTTCTTTCTCAAACAAGGTCATTTAAAGAGGTTTATGCATGGAACCTTCTTAGAATGGATATATATGAAGGATATAGGAGTTTGAACTTGTTTTGACTGAAGGAATTTGTGTTTATAAGCAAAAATCCGAATTTCGTCTTAATTCCGCAAAAGAAGGCTATTCCTGTTTTTCTTTCTCAAACAAGGTCATTTAAAGAGGTTTATGCATGGAACCTTCTTAGAATGGATATATATGAAGGAAATAGGAGTTTGAACTTGTTTTGACTGAATGAATTCATTTTATAGCAAAAATACCAATTTGGCTTTAACTCGCAAAAGTAAGGCTATTCCTGTTTTTCTTTCTCAAACAAGGTCATTTAAAGAGGTTTATGCATGGAACCTTCTTAGAATGGATATATATGAGGGACATAGGAGTTTGAACTTGTTTTGACTGAAGGAATTTGTGTTTATAAGCAAAAATCCGAATTTCGTCTTAATTCCGCAAAAGAAGGCTATTCCTGTTTTTCTTTCTCAAACAAGGTCATTTAAAGAGGTTTATGCATGGAACCTTCTTAGAATGGATATATATGAAGGACACAGGAGTTTGAACTTGTTTTGACTGAAGGAATTCATTTTATAGCAAAAATACCAATTTGGCTTTAACTCGCAAAAGTAAGGCTATTCCTGTTTTTCTTTCTCAAACAAGGTCATTTAAAGAGGTTTATTCATGGAACATTCTTAGAATGGATATATATGAAGGACATAGGAGTTTGAACTTGTTTTGACTGAAGGAATTCATTTTATAGCAAAAGTACCAATTTGGCTTTAACTCGCAAAAGTAAGGCTATTCCTGTTTTTCTTTCTCAAACAAGGTCATTTAAAGAAGTTTATGCATGGAACCTTCTTAGAATTGATTATATGAGGGACATAGGAGTTTGAACTTGTTTTGACTGAAGGAATTTGTGTTTATAAGCAAAAATCCGAATTTCGTCTTAATTCCGCAAAAGAAGGCTATTCCTGTTTTTCTTTCTCAAACAAGGTCATTTAAAGAGGTTTATGCATGGAACCTTCTTAGAATGGATATATATGAAGGATATAGGAGTTTGAACTTGTTTTGACTGAAGGAATTCATTTTATAGCAAAAATACCAATTTGGCTTTAACTCGCAAAAGTAAGGCTATTCCTGTTTTTCTTTCTCAAACAAGGTCATTTAAAGAAGTTTATGCATGGAACCTTCTTAGAATTGATATATATGAGGGACATAGGAGTTTGAACTTGTTTTGACTGAAGGAATTTGTGTTTATAAGCAAAAATCCGAATTTCGTCTTAATTCCGCAAAAGAAGGCTATTCCTGTTTTTCTTTCTCAAACAAGGTCATTTAAAGAGGTTTATGCATGGAACCTTCTTAGAAATGGATATATATGAAGGACAAATTAGTTTGAACTTGTTGTGACTGAAGGAAATCATTTTATAGCAAAAATACCAATTTGGCTTTAACTCGCAAAAGTAAGGCTATTCCTGTTTTTCTTTCTCAAACAAGGTCATTGTAAGAGGTTTATGCATGGAACCTTCTTAAAATGGATATATATGAAGGACACAGGAGTTTGAACTTGTTTTGACTGAAGGAATTCATTTTATAGCAAATATACCAATTTGGCTTTAACTCGCAAAAGTAAGGCTATTCCTGTTTTTCTTTCTCAAACAAGGTCATTGTAAGAGGTTTATGCATGGAACCTACTTTGAATTGATATATATGAAGGAGAAATTAATTTGAACTTGTTTTGACTGAAGGAATTCATTTTATAGCAAAAATACCAATTTGGCTTTAACTCGCAAAAGTAAGGCTATTCCTGTTTTTCTTTCTCAAACAAGGTCATTTAAAGAAGTTTATGCATGGAACCTTCTTAGAATTGATATATATGAGGGACATAGGAGTTTGAACTTGTTTTGACTGAAGGAATTTGTGTTTATAAGCAAAAATCCGAATTTCGTCTTAATTCCGCAAAAGAAGGCTATTCCTGTTTTTCTTTCTCAAACAAGGTCATTTAAAGAGGTTTATGCATGGAACCTTCTTAGAATGGATATATATGAAGGAAATAGGAGTTTGAACTTGTTTTGACTGAATGAATTCATTTTATAGCAAAAATACCAATTTGGCTTTAACTCGCAAAAGTAAGGCTATTCCTGTTTTTCTTTCTCAAACAAGGTCATTTAAAGAGGTTTATTCATGGAACATTCTTAGAATGGATATATATGAAGGACATAGGAGTTTGAACTTGTTTTGACTGAAGGAATTCATTTTATAGCAAAAGTACCAATTTGGCTTTAACTCGCAAAAGTAAGGCTATTCCTGTTTTTCTTTCTCAAACAAGGTCATTTAAAGAAGTTTATGCATGGAACCTTCTTAGAATTGATTATATGAGGGACATAGGAGTTTGAACTTGTTTTGACTGAAGGAATTTGTGTTTATAAGCAAAAATCCGAATTTCGTCTTAATTCCGCAAAAGAAGGCTATTCCTGTTTTTCTTTCTCAAACAAGGTCATTTAAAGAGGTTTATGCATGGAACCTTCTTAGAATGGATATATATGAAGGACACAGGAGTTTGAACTTGTTTTGACTGAAGGAATTCATTTTATAGCAAAAATACCAATTTGGCTTTAACTCGCAAAAGTAAGGCTATTCCTGTTTTTCTTTCTCAAACAAGGTCATTTAAAGAGGTTTATTCATGGAACATTCTTAGAATGGATATATATGAAGGACATAGGAGTTTGAACTTGTTTTGACTGAAGGAATTCATTTTATAGCAAAAGTACCAATTTGGCTTTAACTCGCAAAAGTAAGGCTATTCCTGTTTTTCTTTCTCAAACAAGGTCATTTAAAGAAGTTTATGCATGGAACCTTCTTAGAATTGATTATATGAGGGACATAGGAGTTTGAACTTGTTTTGACTGAAGGAATTTGTGTTTATAAGCAAAAATCCGAATTTCGTCTTAATTCCGCAAAAGAAGGCTATTCCTGTTTTTCTTTCTCAAACAAGGTCATTTAAAGAGGTTTATGCATGGAACCTTCTTAGAATGGATATATATGAAGGATATAGGAGTTTGAACTTGTTTTGACTGAAGGAATTCATTTTATAGCAAAAATACCAATTTGGCTTTAACTCGCAAAAGTAAGGCTATTCCTGTTTTTCTTTCTCAAACAAGGTCATTTAAAGAAGTTTATGCATGGAACCTTCTTAGAATTGATATATATGAGGGACATAGGAGTTTGAACTTGTTTTGACTGAAGGAATTTGTGTTTATAAGCAAAAATCCGAATTTCGTCTTAATTCCGCAAAAGAAGGCTATTCCTGTTTTTCTTTCTCAAACAAGGTCATTTAAAGAGGTTTATGCATGGAACCTTCTTAGAAATGGATATATATGAAGGACAAATTAGTTTGAACTTGTTGTGACTGAAGGAAATCATTTTATAGCAAAAATACCAATTTGGCTTTAACTCGCAAAAGTAAGGCTATTCCTGTTTTTCTTTCTCAAACAAGGTCATTGTAAGAGGTTTATGCATGGAACCTTCTTAAAATGGATATATATGAAGGACACAGGAGTTTGAACTTGTTTTGACTGAAGGAATTCATTTTATAGCAAATATACCAATTTGGCTTTAACTCGCAAAAGTAAGGCTATTCCTGTTTTTCTTTCTCAAACAAGGTCATTGTAAGAGGTTTATGCATGGAACCTACTTTGAATTGATATATATGAAGGAGAAATTAATTTGAACTTGTTTTGACTGAAGGAATTCATTTTATAGCAAAAATACCAATTTGGCTTTAACTCGCAAAAGTAAGGCTATTCCTGTTTTTCTTTCTCAAACAAGGTCATTTAAAGAAGTTTATGCATGGAACCTTCTTAGAATTGATATATATGAGGGACATAGGAGTTTGAACTTGTTTTGACTGAAGGAATTTGTGTTTATAAGCAAAAATCCGAATTTCGTCTTAATTCCGCAAAAGAAGGCTATTCCTGTTTTTCTTTCTCAAACAAGGTCATTTAAAGAGGTTTATGCATGGAACCTTCTTAGAATGGATATATATGAAGGAAATAGGAGTTTGAACTTGTTTTGACTGAATGAATTCATTTTATAGCAAAAATACCAATTTGGCTTTAACTCGCAAAAGTAAGGCTATTCCTGTTTTTCTTTCTCAAACAAGGTCATTTAAAGAGGTTTATGCATGGAACCTTCTTAGAATGGATATATATGAGGGACATAGGAGTTTGAACTTGTTTTGACTGAAGGAATTTGTGTTTATAAGCAAAAATCCGAATTTCGTCTTAATTCCGCAAAAGAAGGCTATTCCTGTTTTTCTTTCTCAAACAAGGTCATTTAAAGAGGTTTATGCATGGAACCTTCTTAGAATGGATATATATGAAGGACACAGGAGTTTGAACTTGTTTTGACTGAAGGAATTCATTTTATAGCAAAAATACCAATTTGGCTTTAACTCGCAAAAGTAAGGCTATTCCTGTTTTTCTTTCTCAAACAAGGTCATTTAAAGAGGTTTATTCATGGAACATTCTTAGAATGGATATATATGAAGGACATAGGAGTTTGAACTTGTTTTGACTGAAGGAATTCATTTTATAGCAAAAGTACCAATTTGGCTTTAACTCGCAAAAGTAAGGCTATTCCTGTTTTTCTTTCTCAAACAAGGTCATTTAAAGAAGTTTATGCATGGAACCTTCTTAGAATTGATTATATGAGGGACATAGGAGTTTGAACTTGTTTTGACTGAAGGAATTTGTGTTTATAAGCAAAAAACCGAATTTCGTCTTAATTCCGCAAAAGAAGGCTATTCCTGTTTTTCTTTCTCAAACAAGGTCATTTAAAGAGGTTTATGCATGGAACCTTCTTAGAATGGATATATATGAAGGATATAGGAGTTTGAACTTGTTTTGACTGAAGGAATTCATTTTATAGCAAAAATACCAATTTGGCTTTAACTCGCAAAAGTAAGGCTATTCCTGTTTTTCTTTCTCAAACAAGGTCATTTAAAGAGGTTTATGCATGGAACCTTCTTAGAATGGATATATATGAGGGACATAGGAGTTTGAACTTGTTTTGACGGAAGGAATTTGCGTTTATAAGCAAAAATCCGAATTTCGTCTTAATTCCGCAAAAGAAGGCTATTCCTGTTTTTTCTTTCTCAAACAAGGTCATTTAAAGAGGTTTATGCATGGAACCTTCTTAGAATGGATATATATGAAGGACAAATTAGTTTGAACTTGTTGTGACTGAAGGAAATCATTTTATAGCAAAAATACCAATTTGGCTTTAACTCGCAAAAGTAAGGCTATTCCTGTTTTTCTTTCTCAAACAAGGTCATTGTAAGAGGTTTATGCATGGAACCTTCTTAAAATGGATATATATGAAGGACACAGGAGTTTGAACTTGTTTTGACTGAAGGAATTTGTGTTTATAAGCAAAAATCCGAATTTCGTCTTAATTCCGCAAAAGAAGGCTATTCCTGTTTTTCTTTCTCAAACAAGGTCATTTAAAGAGGTTTATGCATGGAACCTTCTTAGAATGGATATATATGAAGGATATAGGAGTTTGAACTTGTTTTGACTGAAGGAATTCATTTTATAGCAAAAATACCAATTTGGCTTTAACTCGCAAAAGTAAGGCTATTCCTGTTTTTCTTTCTCAAACAAGGTCATTTAAAGAGGTTTATGCATGGAACCTTCTTAGAATTGATATATATGAGGGACATAGGAGTTTGAACTTGTTTTGACTGAAGGAATTTGTGTTTATAAGCAAAAATCCGAATTTCGTCTTAATTCCGCAAAAGAAGGCTATTCCTGTTTTTCTTTCTCAAACAAGGTCATTTAAAGAGGTTTATGCATGGAACCTTCTTAGAAATGGATATATATGAAGGACAAATTAGTTTGAACTTGTTGTGACTGAAGGAAATCATTTTATAGCAAAAATACCAATTTGGCTTTAACTCGCAAAAGTAAGGCTATTCCTGTTTTTCTTTCTCAAACAAGGTCATTGTAAGAGGTTTATGCATGGAACCTTCTTAAAATGGATATATATGAAGGACACAGGAGTTTGAACTTGTTTTGACTGAAGGAATTCATTTTATAGCAAATATACCAATTTGGCTTTAACTCGCAAAAGTAAGGCTATTCCTGTTTTTCTTTCTCAAACAAGGTCATTGTAAGAGGTTTATGCATGGAACCTACTTTGAATTGATATATATGAAGGAGAAATTAATTTGAACTTGTTTTGACTGAAGGAATTCATTTTATAGCAAAAATACCAATTTGGCTTTAACTCGCAAAAGTAAGGCTATTCCTGTTTTTCTTTCTCAAACAAGGTCATTTAAAGAAGTTTATGCATGGAACCTTCTTAGAATTGATATATATGAGGGACATAGGAGTTTGAACTTGTTTTGACTGAAGGAATTTGTGTTTATAAGCAAAAATCCGAATTTCGTCTTAATTCCGCAAAAGAAGGCTATTCCTGTTTTTCTTTCTCAAACAAGGTCATTTAAAGAGGTTTATGCATGGAACCTTCTTAGAATGGATATATATGAAGGAAATAGGAGTTTGAACTTGTTTTGACTGAATGAATTCATTTTATAGCAAAAATACCAATTTGGCTTTAACTCGCAAAAGTAAGGCTATTCCTGTTTTTCTTTCTCAAACAAGGTCATTTAAAGAGGTTTATGCATGGAACCTTCTTAGAATGGATATATATGAGGGACATAGGAGTTTGAACTTGTTTTGACTGAAGGAATTTGTGTTTATAAGCAAAAATCCGAATTTCGTCTTAATTCCGCAAAAGAAGGCTATTCCTGTTTTTCTTTCTCAAACAAGGTCATTTAAAGAGGTTTATGCATGGAACCTTCTTAGAATGGATATATATGAAGGACACAGGAGTTTGAACTTGTTTTGACTGAAGGAATTCATTTTATAGCAAAAATACCAATTTGGCTTTAACTCGCAAAAGTAAGGCTATTCCTGTTTTTCTTTCTCAAACAAGGTCATTTAAAGAGGTTTATTCATGGAACATTCTTAGAATGGATATATATGAAGGACATAGGAGTTTGAACTTGTTTTGACTGAAGGAATTCATTTTATAGCAAAAGTACCAATTTGGCTTTAACTCGCAAAAGTAAGGCTATTCCTGTTTTTCTTTCTCAAACAAGGTCATTTAAAGAAGTTTATGCATGGAACCTTCTTAGAATTGATTATATGAGGGACATAGGAGTTTGAACTTGTTTTGACTGAAGGAATTTGTGTTTATAAGCAAAAATCCGAATTTCGTCTTAATTCCGCAAAAGAAGGCTATTCCTGTTTTTCTTTCTCAAACAAGGTCATTTAAAGAGGTTTATGCATGGAACCTTCTTAGAATGGATATATATGAAGGATATAGGAGTTTGAACTTGTTTTGACTGAAGGAATTCATTTTATAGCAAAAATACCAATTTGGCTTTAACTCGCAAAAGTAAGGCTATTCCTGTTTTTCTTTCTCAAACAAGGTCATTTAAAGAGGTTTATGCATGGAACCTTCTTAGAATGGATATATATGAGGGACATAGGAGTTTGAACTTGTTTTGACTGAAGGAATTTGTGTTTATAAGCAAAAATCCGAATTTCGTCTTAATTCCGCAAAAGAAGGCTATTCCTGTTTTTCTTTCTCAAACAAGGTCATTTAAAGAGGTTTATGCATGGAACCTTCTTAGAATGGATATATATGAAGGACACAGGAGTTTGAACTTGTTTTGACTGAAGGAATTCATTTTATAGCAAAAATACCAATTTGGCTTTAACTCGCAAAAGTAAGGCTATTCCTGTTTTTCTTTCTCAAACAAGGTCATTTAAAGAGGTTTATTCATGGAACATTCTTAGAATGGATATATATGAAGGACATAGGAGTTTGAACTTGTTTTGACTGAAGGAATTCATTTTATAGCAAAAGTACCAATTTGGCTTTAACTCGCAAAAGTAAGGCTATTCCTGTTTTTCTTTCTCAAACAAGGTCATTTAAAGAAGTTTATGCATGGAACCTTCTTAGAATTGATTATATGAGGGACATAGGAGTTTGAACTTGTTTTGACTGAAGGAATTTGTGTTTATAAGCAAAAATCCGAATTTCGTCTTAATTCCGCAAAAGAAGGCTATTCCTGTTTTTCTTTCTCAAACAAGGTCATTTAAAGAGGTTTATGCATGGAACCTTCTTAGAATGGATATATATGAAGGATATAGGAGTTTGAACTTGTTTTGACTGAAGGAATTCATTTTATAGCAAAAATACCAATTTGGCTTTAACTCGCAAAAGTAAGGCTATTCCTGTTTTTCTTTCTCAAACAAGGTCATTTAAAGAAGTTTATGCATGGAACCTTCTTAGAATTTATATATATGAGGGACATAGGAGTTTGAACTTGTTTTGACTGAAGGAATTTGTGTTTATAAGCAAAAATCCGAATTTCGTCTTAATTCCGCAAAAGAAGGCTATTCCTGTTTTTCTTTCTCAAACAAGGTCATTTAAAGAGGTTTATGCATGGAACCTTCTTAGAATGGATATATATGAAGGATATAGGAGTTTGAACTTGTTTTGACTGAAGGAATTCATTTTATAGCAAAAATACCAATTTGGCTTTAACTCGCAAAAGTAAGGCTATTCCTGTTTTTCTTTCTCAAACAAGGTCATTTAAAGAGGTTTATGCATGGAACCTTCTTAGAATGGATATATATGAGGGACATAGGAGTTTGAACTTGTTTTGACGGAAGGAATTTGCGTTTATAAGCAAAAATCCGAATTTCGTCTTAATTCCGCAAAAGAAGGCTATTCCTGTTTTTTCTTTCTCAAACAAGGTCATTTAAAGAGGTTTATGCATGGAACCTTCTTAGAATGGATATATATGAAGGACAAATTAGTTTGAACTTGTTGTGACTGAAGGAAATCATTTTATAGCAAAAATACCAATTTGGCTTTAACTCGCAAAAGTAAGGCTATTCCTGTTTTTCTTTCTCAAACAAGGTCATTGTAAGAGGTTTATGCATGGAACCTTCTTAAAATGGATATATATGAAGGACACAGGAGTTTGAACTTGTTTTGACTGAAGGAATTCATTTTATAGCAAATATAACAATTTGGCTTTAACTCGCAAAAGTAAGGCTATTCCTGTTTTTCTTTCTCAAACAAGGTCATTGTAAGAGGTTTATGCATGGAACCTACTTTGAATTGATATATATGAAGGAGAAATTAATTTGAACTTGTTTTGACTGAAGGAATTCATTTTATAGCAAAAATACCAATTTGGCTTTAACTCGCAAAAGTAAGGCTATTCCTGTTTTTCTTTCTCAAACAAGGTCATTTAAAGAAGTTTATGCATGGAACCTTCTTAGAATTGATATATATGAGGGACATAGGAGTTTGAACTTGTTTTGACTGAAGGAATTTGTGTTTATAAGCAAAAATCCGAATTTCGTCTTAATTCCGCAAAAGAAGGCTATTCCTGTTTTTCTTTCTCAAACAAGGTCATTTAAAGAGGTTTATGCATGGAACCTTCTTAGAATGGATATATATGAAGGAAATAGGAGTTTGAACTTGTTTTGACTGAATGAATTCATTTTATAGCAAAAATACCAATTTGGCTTTAACTCGCAAAAGTAAGGCTATTCCTGTTTTTCTTTCTCAAACAAGGTCATTTAAAGAGGTTTATGCATGGAACCTTCTTAGAATGGATATATATGAGGGACATAGGAGTTTGAACTTGTTTTGACTGAAGGAATTTGTGTTTATAAGCAAAAATCCGAATTTCGTCTTAATTCCGCAAAAGAAGGCTATTCCTGTTTTTCTTTCTCAAACAAGGTCATTTAAAGAGGTTTATGCATGGAACCTTCTTAGAATGGATATATATGAAGGACACAGGAGTTTGAACTTGTTTTGACTGAAGGAATTCATTTTATAGCAAAAATACCAATTTGGCTTTAACTCGCAAAAGTAAGGCTATTCCTGTTTTTCTTTCTCAAACAAGGTCATTTAAAGAGGTTTATTCATGGAACATTCTTAGAATGGATATATATGAAGGACATAGGAGTTTGAACTTGTTTTGACTGAAGGAATTCATTTTATAGCAAAAGTACCAATTTGGCTTTAACTCGCAAAAGTAAGGCTATTCCTGTTTTTCTTTCTCAAACAAGGTCATTTAAAGAAGTTTATGCATGGAACCTTCTTAGAATTGATTATATGAGGGACATAGGAGTTTGAACTTGTTTTGACTGAAGGAATTTGTGTTTATAAGCAAAAATCCGAATTTCGTCTTAATTCCGCAAAAGAAGGCTATTCCTGTTTTTCTTTCTCAAACAAGGTCATTTAAAGAGGTTTATGCATGGAACCTTCTTAGAATGGATATATATGAAGGATATAGGAGTTTGAACTTGTTTTGACTGAAGGAATTCATTTTATAGCAAAAATACCAATTTGGCTTTAACTCGCAAAAGTAAGGCTATTCCTGTTTTTCTTTCTCAAACAAGGTCATTTAAAGAGGTTTATGCATGGAACCTTCTTAGAATGGATATATATGAGGGACATAGGAGTTTGAACTTGTTTTGACTGAAGGAATTTGTGTTTATAAGCAAAAATCCGAATTTCGTCTTAATTCCGCAAAAGAAGGCTATTCCTGTTTTTCTTTCTCAAACAAGGTCATTTAAAGAGGTTTATGCATGGAACCTTCTTAGAATGGATATATATGAAGGACACAGGAGTTTGAACTTGTTTTGACTGAAGGAATTCATTTTATAGCAAAAATACCAATTTGGCTTTAACTCGCAAAAGTAAGGCTATTCCTGTTTTTCTTTCTCAAACAAGGTCATTTAAAGAGGTTTATTCATGGAACATTCTTAGAATGGATATATATGAAGGACATAGGAGTTTGAACTTGTTTTGACTGAAGGAATTCATTTTATAGCAAAAGTACCAATTTGGCTTTAACTCGCAAAAGTAAGGCTATTCCTGTTTTTCTTTCTCAAACAAGGTCATTTAAAGAAGTTTATGCATGGAACCTTCTTAGAATTGATTATATGAGGGACATAGGAGTTTGAACTTGTTTTGACTGAAGGAATTTGTGTTTATAAGCAAAAATCCGAATTTCGTCTTAATTCCGCAAAAGAAGGCTATTCCTGTTTTTCTTTCTCAAACAAGGTCATTTAAAGAGGTTTATGCATGGAACCTTCTTAGAATGGATATATATGAAGGATATAGGAGTTTGAACTTGTTTTGACTGAAGGAATTCATTTTATAGCAAAAATACCAATTTGGCTTTAACTCGCAAAAGTAAGGCTATTCCTGTTTTTCTTTCTCAAACAAGGTCATTTAAAGAAGTTTATGCATGGAACCTTCTTAGAATGGATATATATGAGGGACATAGGAGTTTGAACTTGTTTTGACTGAAGGAATTTGTGTTTATAAGCAAAAATCCGAATTTCGTCTTAATTCCGCAAAAGAAGGCTATTCCTGTTTTTCTTTCTCAAACAAGGTCATTTAAAGAGGTTTATGCATGGAACCTTCTTAGAATGGATATATATGAAGGACAAATTAGTTTGAACTTGTTGTGACTGAAGGAATTCATTTTATAGCAAAAATACCAATTTGGCTTTAACTCGCAAAAGTAAGGCTATTCCTGTTTTTCTTTCTCAAACAAGGTCATTGTAAGAGGTTTATGCATGGAACCTTCTTAAAATGGATATATATGAAGGACACAGGAGTTTGAACTTGTTTTGACTGAAGGAATTCATTTTATAGCAAATATACCAATTTGGCTTTAACTCGCAAAAGTAAGGCTATTCCTGTTTTTCTTTCTCAAACAAGGTCATTGTAAGAGGTTTATGCATGGAACCTACTTTGAATTGATATATATGAAGGACAAATTAATTTGAACTTGTTTTGACTGAAGGAATTCATTTTATAGCAAAAATACCAATTTGGCTTTAACTCGCAAAAGTAAGGCTATTCCTGTTTTTCTTTCTCAAACAAGGTCATTTAAAGAAGTTTATGCATGGAACCTTCTTAGAATTGATATATATGAGGGACATAGGAGTTTGAACTTGTTTTGACTGAAGGAATTTGTGTTTATAAGCAAAAATCCGAATTTCGTCTTAATTCCGCAAAAGAAGGCTATTCCTGTTTTTCTTTCTCAAACAAGGTCATTTAAAGAGGTTTATGCATGGAACCTTCTTAGAATGGATATATATGAAGGATATAGGAGTTTGAACTTGTTTTGACTGAAGGAATTCATTTTATAGCAAAAATACCAATTTGGCTTTAACTCGCAAAAGTAAGGCTATTCCTGTTTTTCTTTCTCAAACAAGGTCATTTAAAGAGGTTTATGCATGGAACCTTCTTAGAATGGATATATATGAGGGACATAGGAGTTTGAACTTGTTTTGACTGAAGGAATTTGTGTTTATAAGCAAAAATCCGAATTTCGTCTTAATTCCGCAAAAGAAGGCTATTCCTGTTTTTCTTTCTCAAACAAGGTCATTTAAAGAGGTTTATGCATGGAACCTTCTTAGAATGGATATATATGAAGGAAATAGGAGTTTGAACTTGTTTTGACTGAAGGAATTCATTTTATAGCAAAAATACCAATTTGGCTTTAACTCGCAAAAGTAAGGCTATTCCTGTTTTTCTTTCTCAAACAAGGTCATTTAAAGAAGTTTATGCATGGAACCTTCTTAGAATTGATATATATGAGGGACATAGGAGTTTGAACTTGTTTTGACTGAAGGAATTTGTGTTTATAAGCAAAAATCCGAATTTCGTCTTAATTCCGCAAAAGAAGGCTATTCCTGTTTTTCTTTCTCAAACAAGGTCATTTAAAGAGGTTTATGCATGGAACCTTCTTAGAATGGATATATATGAAGGAAATAGGAGTTTGAACTTGTTTTGACTGAATGAATTCATTTTATAGCAAAAATACCAATTTGGCTTTAACTCGCAAAAGTAAGGCTATTCCTGTTTTTCTTTCTCAAACAAGGTCATTTAAAGAGGTTTATGCATGGAACCTTCTTAGAATGGATATATATGAGGGACATAGGAGTTTGAACTTGTTTTGACTGAAGGAATTTGTGTTTATAAGCAAAAATCCGAATTTCGTCTTAATTCCGCAAAAGAAGGCTATTCCTGTTTTTCTTTCTCAAACAAGGTCATTTAAAGAGGTTTATGCATGGAACCTTCTTAGAATGGATATATATGAAGGACACAGGAGTTTGAACTTGTTTTGACTGAAGGAATTCATTTTATAGCAAAAATACCAATTTGGCTTTAACTCGCAAAAGTAAGGCTATTCCTGTTTTTCTTTCTCAAACAAGGTCATTTAAAGAGGTTTATTCATGGAACATTCTTAGAATGGATATATATGAAGGACATAGGAGTTTGAACTTGTTTTGACTGAAGGAATTCATTTTATAGCAAAAGTACCAATTTGGCTTTAACTCGCAAAAGTAAGGCTATTCCTGTTTTTCTTTCTCAAACAAGGTCATTTAAAGAAGTTTATGCATGGAACCTTCTTAGAATTGATTATATGAGGGACATAGGAGTTTGAACTTGTTTTGACTGAAGGAATTTGTGTTTATAAGCAAAAATCCGAATTTCGTCTTAATTCCGCAAAAGAAGGCTATTCCTGTTTTTCTTTCTCAAACAAGGTCATTTAAAGAGGTTTATGCATGGAACCTTCTTAGAATGGATATATATGAAGGATATAGGAGTTTGAACTTGTTTTGACTGAAGGAATTCATTTTATAGCAAAAATACCAATTTGGCTTTAACTCGCAAAAGTAAGGCTATTCCTGTTTTTCTTTCTCAAACAAGGTCATTTAAAGAGGTTTATGCATGGAACCTTCTTAGAATGGATATATATGAGGGACATAGGAGTTTGAACTTGTTTTGACTGAAGGAATTTGTGTTTATAAGCAAAAATCCGAATTTCGTCTTAATTCCGCAAAAGAAGGCTATTCCTGTTTTTCTTTCTCAAACAAGGTCATTTAAAGAGGTTTATGCATGGAACCTTCTTAGAATGGATATATATGAAGGACACAGGAGTTTGAACTTGTTTTGACTGAAGGAATTCATTTTATAGCAAAAATACCAATTTGGCTTTAACTCGCAAAAGTAAGGCTATTCCTGTTTTTCTTTCTCAAACAAGGTCATTTAAAGAGGTTTATTCATGGAACATTCTTAGAATGGATATATATGAAGGACATAGGAGTTTGAACTTGTTTTGACTGAAGGAATTCATTTTATAGCAAAAGTACCAATTTGGCTTTAACTCGCAAAAGTAAGGCTATTCCTGTTTTTCTTTCTCAAACAAGGTCATTTAAAGAAGTTTATGCATGGAACCTTCTTAGAATTGATTATATGAGGGACATAGGAGTTTGAACTTGTTTTGACTGAAGGAATTTGTGTTTATAAGCAAAAATCCGAATTTCGTCTTAATTCCGCAAAAGAAGGCTATTCCTGTTTTTCTTTCTCAAACAAGGTCATTTAAAGAGGTTTATGCATGGAACCTTCTTAGAATGGATATATATGAAGGATATAGGAGTTTGAACTTGTTTTGACTGAAGGAATTCATTTTATAGCAAAAATACCAATTTGGCTTTAACTCGCAAAAGTAAGGCTATTCCTGTTTTTCTTTCTCAAACAAGGTCATTTAAAGAAGTTTATGCATGGAACCTTCTTAGAATTGATATATATGAGGGACATAGGAGTTTGAACTTGTTTTGACTGAAGGAATTTGTGTTTATAAGCAAAAATCCGAATTTCGTCTTAATTCCGCAAAAGAAGGCTATTCCTGTTTTTCTTTCTCAAACAAGGTCATTTAAAGAGGTTTATGCATGGAACCTTCTTAGAATGGATATATATGAAGGATATAGGAGTTTGAACTTGTTTTGACTGAAGGAATTCATTTTATAGCAAAAATACCAATTTGGCTTTAACTCGCAAAAGTAAGGCTATTCCTGTTTTTCTTTCTCAAACAAGGTCATTTAAAGAGGTTTATGCATGGAACCTTCTTAGAATGGATATATATGAGGGACATAGGAGTTTGAACTTGTTTTGACGGAAGGAATTTGCGTTTATAAGCAAAAATCCGAATTTCGTCTTAATTCCGCAAAAGAAGGCTATTCCTGTTTTTTCTTTCTCAAACAAGGTCATTTAAAGAGGTTTATGCATGGAACCTTCTTAGAATGGATATATATGAAGGACAAATTAGTTTGAACTTGTTGTGACTGAAGGAAATCATTTTATAGCAAAAATACCAATTTGGCTTTAACTCGCAAAAGTAAGGCTATTCCTGTTTTTCTTTCTCAAACAAGGTCATTGTAAGAGGTTTATGCATGGAACCTTCTTAAAATGGATATATATGAAGGACACAGGAGTTTGAACTTGTTTTGACTGAAGGAATTCATTTTATAGCAAATATACCAATTTGGCTTTAACTCGCAAAAGTAAGGCTATTCCTGTTTTTCTTTCTCAAACAAGGTCATTGTAAGAGGTTTATGCATGGAACCTACTTTGAATTGATATATATGAAGGACAAATTAATTTGAACTTGTTTTGACTGAAGGAATTCATTTTATAGCAAAAATACCAATTTGGCTTTAACTCGCAAAAGTAAGGCTATTCCTGTTTTTCTTTCTCAAACAAGGTCATTTAAAGAAGTTTATGCATGGAACCTTCTTAGAATTGATATATATGAGGGACATAGGAGTTTGAACTTGTTTTGACTGAAGGAATTTGTGTTTATAAGCAAAAATCCGAATTTCGTCTTAATTCCGCAAAAGAAGGCTATTCCTGTTTTTCTTTCTCAAACAAGGTCATTTAAAGAGGTTTATTCATGGAACCTTCTTAGAATGGATATATATGAAGGATATAGGAGTTTGAACTTGTTTTGACTGAAGGAATTCATTTTATAGCAAAAATACCAATTTGGCTTTAACTCGCAAAAGTAAGGCTATTCCTGTTTTTCTTTCTCAAACAAGGTCATTTAAAGAGGTTTATGCATGGAACCTTCTTAGAATGGATATATATGAGGGACATAGGAGTTTGAACTTGTTTTGACTGAAGGAATTTGTGTTTATAAGCAAAAATCCGAATTTCGTCTTAATTCCGCAAAAGAAGGCTATTCCTGTTTTTCTTTCTCAAACAAGGTCATTTAAAGAGGTTTATGCATGGAACCTTCTTAGAATGGATATATATGAAGGAAATAGGAGTTTGAACTTGTTTTGACTGAAGGAATTCATTTTATAGCAAAAATACCAATTTGGCTTTAACTCGCAAAAGTAAGGCTATTCCTGTTTTTCTTTCTCAAACAAGGTCATTTAAAGAAGTTTATGCATGGAACCTTCTTAGAATTGATATATATGAGGGACATAGGAGTTTGAACTTGTTTTGACTGAAGGAATTTGTGTTTATAAGCAAAAATCCGAATTTCGTCTTAATTCCGCAAAAGAAGGCTATTCCTGTTTTTCTTTCTCAAACAAGGTCATTTAAAGAGGTTTATGCATGGAACCTTCTTAGAATGGATATATATGAAGGATATAGGAGTTTGAACTTGTTTTGACTGAAGGAATTCATTTTATAGCAAAAATACCAATTTGGCTTTAACTCGCAAAAGTAAGGCTATTCCTGTTTTTCTTTCTCAAACAAGGTCATTTAAAGAGGTTTATGCATGGAACCTTCTTAGAATGGATATATATGAGGGACATAGGAGTTTGAACTTGTTTTGACTGAAGGAATTTGTGTTTATAAGCAAAAATCCGAATTTCGTCTTAATTCCGCAAAAGAAGGCTATTCCTGTTTTTCTTTCTCAAACAAGGTCATTTAAAGAGGTTTATGCATGGAACCTTCTTAGAATGGAAATATATGAAGGAAATAGGAGTTTGAACTTGTTTTGACTGAAGGAATTCATTTTATAGCAAAAATACCAATTTGGATTTAACTCGCAAAAGTAAGGCTATTCCTGTTTTTCTTTCTCAAACAAGGTCATTTAAAGAAGTTTATGCATGGAACCTTCTTAGAATTGATATATATGAGGGACATAGGAGTTTGAACTTGTTTTGACTGAAGGAATTTGTGTTTATAAGCAAAAATCCGAATTTCGTCTTAATTCCGCAAAAGAAGGCTATTCCTGTTTTTCTTTCTCAAACAAGGTCATTTAAAGAGGTTTATGCATGGAACCTTCTTAGAATGGATATATATGAAGGATATAGGAGTTTGAACTTGTTTTGACTGAAGGAATTCATTTTATAGCAAAAATACCAATTTGGCTTTAACTCGCAAAAGTAAGGCTATTCCTGTTTTTCTTTCTCAAACAAGGTCATTGTAAGAGGTTTATGCATGGAACCTTCTTAAAATGGATATATATGAAGGACACAGGAGTTTGAACTTGTTTTGACTGAAGGAATTCATTTTATAGCAAATATACCAATTTGGCTTTAACTCGCAAAAGTAAGGCTATTCCTGTTTTTCTTTCTCAAACAAGGTCATTGTAAGAGGTTTATGCATGGAACCTACTTTGAATTGATATATATGAAGGAGAAATTAATTTGAACTTGTTTTGACTGAAGGAATTCATTTTATAGCAAAAATACCAATTTGGCTTTAACTCGCAAAAGTAAGGCTATTCCTGTTTTTATTTCTCAAACAAGGTCATTTAAAGAAGTTTATGCATGGAACCTTCTTAGAATTGATATATATGAGGGACATAGGAGTTTGAACTTGTTTTGACTGAAGGAATTTGTGTTTACAAGCAAAAATCCGAATTTCGTCTTAATTCCGCAAAAGAAGGCTATTCCTGTTTTTCTTTCTCAAACAAGGTCATTTAAAGAGGTTTATGCATGGAACCTTCTTAGAATGGATATATATGAAGGAAATAGGAGTTTGAACTTGTTTTGACTGAATGAATTCATTTTATAGCAAAAATACCAATTTGGCTTTAACTCGCAAAAGTAAGGCTATTCCTGTTTTTCTTTCTCAAACAAGGTCATTTAAAGAGGTTTATGCATGGAACCTTCTTAGAATGGATATATATGAGGGACATAGGAGTTTGAACTTGTTTTGACTGAAGGAATTTGTGTTTATAAGCAAAAATCCGAATTTCGTCTTAATTCCGCAAAAGAAGGCTATTCCTGTTTTTCTTTCTCAAACAAGGTCATTTAAAGAGGTTTATGCATGGAACCTTCTTAGAATGGATATATATGAAGGACACAGGAGTTTGAACTTGTTTTGACTGAAGGAATTCATTTTATAGCAAAAATACCAATTTGGCTTTAACTCGCAAAAGTAAGGCTATTCCTGTTTTTCTTTCTCAAACAAGGTCATTTAAAGAGGTTTATTCATGGAACATTCTTAGAATGGATATATATGAAGGACATAGGAGTTTGAACTTGTTTTGACTGAAGGAATTCATTTTATAGCAAAAGTACCAATTTGGCTTTAACTCGCAAAAGTAAGGCTATTCCTGTTTTTCTTTCTCAAACAAGGTCATTTAAAGAAGTTTATGCATGGAACCTTCTTAGAATTGATTATATGAGGGACATAGGAGTTTGAACTTGTTTTGACTGAAGGAATTTGTGTTTATAAGCAAAAATCCGAATTTCGTCTTAATTCCGCAAAAGAAGGCTATTCCTGTTTTTCTTTCTCAAACAAGGTCATTTAAAGAGGTTTATGCATGGAACCTTCTTAGAATGGATATATATGAAGGATATAGGAGTTTGAACTTGTTTTGACTGAAGGAATTCATTTTATAGCAAAAATACCAATTTGGCTTTAACTCGCAAAAGTAAGGCTATTCCTGTTTTTCTTTCTCAAACAAGGTCATTTAAAGAAGTTTATGCATGGAACCTTCTTAGAATTGATATATATGAGGGACATAGGAGTTTGAACTTGTTTTGACTGAAGGAATTTGTGTTTATAAGCAAAAATCCGAATTTCGTCTTAATTCCGCAAAAGAAGGCTATTCCTGTTTTTCTTTCTCAAACAAGGTCATTTAAAGAGGTTTATGCATGGAACCTTCTTAGAATGGATATATATGAAGGATATAGGAGTTTGAACTTGTTTTGACTGAAGGAATTCATTTTATAGCAAAAATACCAATTTGGCTTTAACTCGCAAAAGTAAGGCTATTCCTGTTTTTCTTTCTCAAACAAGGTCATTTAAAGAGGTTTATGCATGGAACCTTCTTAGAATGGATATATATGAGGGACATAGGAGTTTGAACTTGTTTTGACGGAAGGAATTTGCGTTTATAAGCAAAAATCCGAATTTCGTCTTAATTCCGCAAATGAAGGCTATTCCTGTTTTTTCTTTCTCAAACAAGGTCATTTAAAGAGGTTTATGCATGGAACCTTCTTAGAATGGATATATATGAAGGACAAATTAGTTTGAACTTGTTGTGACTGAAGGAAATCATTTTATAGCAAAAATACCAATTTGGCTTTAACTCGCAAAAGTAAGGCTATTCCTGTTTTTCTTTCTCAAACAAGGTCATTGTAAGAGGTTTATGCATGGAACCTTCTTAAAATGGATATATATGAAGGACACAGGAGTTTGAACTTGTTTTGACTGAAGGAATTCATTTTATAGCAAATATACCAATTTGGCTTTAACTCGCAAAAGTAAGGCTATTCCTGTTTTTCTTTCTCAAACAAGGTCATTGTAAGAGGTTTATGCATGGAACCTACTTTGAATTGATATATATGAAGGACAAATTAATTTGAACTTGTTTTGACTGAAGGAATTCATTTTATAGCAAAAATACCAATTTGGCTTTAACTCGCAAAAGTAAGGCTATTCCTGTTTTTCTTTCTCAAACAAGGTCATTTAAAGAGGTTTATGCATGGAACCTTCTTAGAATGGATATATATGAGGGACATAGGAGTTTGAACTTGTTTTGACTGAAGGAATTTGTGTTTATAAGCAAAAATCCGAATTTCGTCTTAATTCCGCAAAAGAAGGCTATTCCTGTTTTTCTTTCTCAAACAAGGTCATTTAAAGAGGTTTATGCATGGAACCTTCTTAGAATGGATATATATGAAGGAAATAGGAGTTTGAACTTGTTTTGACTGAAGGAATTCATTTTATAGCAAAAATACCAATTTGGCTTTAACTCGCAAAAGTAAGGCTATTCCTGTTTTTCTTTCTCAAACAAGGTCATTTAAAGAGGTTTATGCATGGAACCTTCTTAGAATGGATATATATGAAGTATATAGGAGTTTGAACTTGTTTTGACTGAAGGAATTCATTTTATAGCAAAAATACCAATTTGGCTTTAACTCGCAAAAGTAAGGCTATTCCTGTTTTTCTTTCTCAAACAAGGTCATTTAAAGAGGTTTATGCATGGAACCTTCTTAGAATGGATATATATGAGGGACATAGGAGTTTGAACTTGTTTTGACTGAAGGAATTTGTGTTTATAAGCAAAAATCCGAATTTCGTCTTAATTCCGCAAAAGAAGGCTATTCCTGTTTTTCTTTCTCAAACAAGGTCATTTAAAGAGGTTTATGCATGGAACCTTCTTAGAATGGAAATATATGAAGGAAATAGGAGTTTGAACTTGTTTTGACTGAAGGAATTCATTTTATAGCAAAAATACCAATTTGGCTTTAACTCGCAAAAGTAAGGCTATTCCTGTTTTTCTTTCTCAAACAAGGTCATTTAAAGAAGTTTATGCATGGAACCTTCTTAGAATTGATATATATGAGGGACATAGGAGTTTGAACTTGTTTTGACTGAAGGAATTTGTGTTTATAAGCAAAAATCCGAATTTCGTCTTAATTCCGCAAAAGAAGGCTATTCCTGTTTTTCTTTCTCAAACAAGGTCATTTAAAGAGGTTTATGCATGGAACCTTCTTAGAATGGATATATATGAAGGATATAGGAGTTTGAACTTGTTTTGACTGAAGGAATTCATTTTATAGCAAAAATACCAATTTGGCTTTAACTCGCAAAAGTAAGGCTATTCCTGTTTTTCTTTCTCAAACAAGGTCATTTAAAGAGGTTTATGCATGGAACCTTCTTAGAATGGATATATATGAAGGAAATAGGAGTTTGAACTTGTTTTGACTGAAGGAATTCATTTTATAGCAAAAATACCAATTTGGCTTTAACTCGCAAAAGTAAGGCTATTCCTGTTTTTCTTTCTCAAACAAGGTCATTTAAAGAGGTTTATGCATGGAACCTTCTTAGAATGGATATATATGAGGGACATAGGAGTTTGAACTTGTTTTGACTGAAGGAATTTGTGTTTATAAGCAAAAATCCGAATTTCGTCTTAATTCCGCAAAAGAAGGCTATTCCTGTTTTTCTTTCTCAAACAAGGTCATTTAAAGAGGTTTATGCATGGAACCTTCTTAGAATGGATATATATGAAGGACACAGGAGTTTGAACTTGTTTTGACTGAAGGAATTCATTTTATAGCAAAAATACCAATTTGGCTTTAACTCGCAAAAGTAAGGCTATTCCTGTTTTTCTTTCTCAAACAAGGTCATTTAAAGAGGTTTATGCATGGAACCTTCTTAGAATGGATATATATGAAGGACACAGGAGTTTGAACTTGTTTTGACTGAAGGAATTCATTTTATAGCAAAAATACCAATTTGGCTTTAACTCGCAAAAGTAAGGCTATTCCTGTTTTTCTTTCTCAAACAAGGTCATTTAAAGAGGTTTATGCATGGAACCTTCTTAGAACGGATATATATGAAGGACACAGGAGTTTGAACTTGTTTTGACCGAAGGAATTTGTGTTTATAAGCAAAAATCCGAATTTCGTCTTAATTCCGCAAAAGAAGGCTATTCCTGTTTTTCTTTCTCAAACAAGGTCATTTAAAGAGGTTTATGCATGGAACCTTCTTAGAATGGATATATATGAAGGATATAGGAGTTTGAACTTGTTTTGACTGAAGGAATTCATTTTATAGCAAAAATACCAATTTGGCTTTAACTCGCAAAAGTAAGGCTATTCCTGTTTTTCTTTCTCAAACAAGGTCATTTAAAGAGGTTTATGCATGGAACCTTCTTAGAATGGATATATATGAAGGAAATAGGAGTTTGAACTTGTTTTGACTGAAGGAATTCATTTTATTGCAAAAATACCAATTTGGCTTTAACTCGCAAAAGTAAGGCTATTCCTGTTTTTCTTTCTCAAACAAGGTCATTTAAAGAGGTTTATGCATGGAACCTTCTTAGAATGGATATATATGAGGGAAATAGGAGTTTGAACTTGTTTTGACTGAAGGAATTTGTGTTTATAAGCAAAAATCCGAATTTCGTCTTAATTCCGCAAAAGAAGGCTATTCCTGTTTTTCTTTCTCAAACAAGGTCATTTAAAGAGGTTTATGCATGGAACCTTCTTAGAATGGATATATATGAAGGGCACAGGAGTTTGAACTTGTTTTGACTGAAGGAATTCATTTTATAGCAAAAATACCAATTTGGCTTTAACTCGCAAAAGTAAGGCTATTCCTGTTTTTCTTTCTCAAACAAGGTCATTTAAAGAAGTTTATGCATGGAACCTTCTTAGAATTGATTATATGAGGGACATAGGAGTTTGAACTTGTTTTGACTGAAGGAATTTGTGTTTATAAGCAAAAATCCGAATTTCGTCTTAATTCCGCAAAAGAAGGCTATTCCTGTTTTTCTTTCTCAAACAAGGTCATTTAAAGAGGTTTATGCATGGAACCTTCTTAGAATGGATATATATGAAGGATATAGGAGTTTGAACTTGTTTTGACTGAAGGAATTCATTTTATAGCAAAAATACCAATTTGGCTTTAACTCGCAAAAGTAAGGCTATTCCTGTTTTTCTTTCTCAAACAAGGTCATTTAAAGAAGTTTATGCATGGAACCTTCTTAGAATTGATATATATGAGGGACATAGGAGTTTGAACTTGTTTTGACTGAAGGAATTTGTGTTTATAAGCAAAAATCCGAATTTCGTCTTAATTCCGCAAAAGAAGGCTATTCCTGTTTTTCTTTCTCAAACAAGGTCATTTAAAGAGGTTTATGCATGGAACCTTCTTAGAATGGATATATATGAAGGATATAGGAGTTTGAACTTGTTTTGACTGAAGGAATTCATTTTATAGCAAAAATACCAATTTGGCTTTAACTCGCAAAAGTAAGGCTATTCCTGTTTTTCTTTCTCAAACAAGGTCATTTAAAGAGGTTTATGCATGGAACCTTCTTAGAATGGATATATATGAGGGACATAGGAGTTTGAACTTGTTTTGACGGAAGGAATTTGCGTTTATAAGCAAAAATCCGAATTTCGTCTTAATTCCGCAAAAGAAGGCTATTCCTGTTTTTTCTTTCTCAAACAAGGTCATTTAAAGAGGTTTATGCATGGAACCTTCTTAGAATGGATATATATGAAGGACAAATTAGTTTGAACTTGTTGTGACTGAAGGAAATCATTTTATAGCAAAAATACCAATTTGGCTTTAACTCGCAAAAGTAAGGCTATTCCTGTTTTTCTTTCTCAAACAAGGTCATTGTAAGAGGTTTATGCATGGAACCTTCTTAAAATGGATATATATGAAGGACACAGGAGTTTGAACTTGTTTTGACTGAAGGAATTCATTTTATAGCAAATATACCAATTTGGCTTTAACTCGCAAAAGTAAGGCTATTCCTGTTTTTCTTTCTCAAACAAGGTCATTGTAAGAGGTTTATGCATGGAACCTACTTTGAATTGATATATATGAAGGACAAATTAATTTGAACTTGTTTTGACTGAAGGAATTCATTTTATAGCAAAAATACCAATTTGGCTTTAACTCGCAAAAGTAAGGCTATTCCTGTTTTTCTTTCTCAAACAAGGTCATTTAAAGAAGTTTATGCATGGAACCTTCTTAGAATTGATATATATGAGGGACATAGGAGTTTGAACTTGTTTTGACTGAAGGAATTTGTGTTTATAAGCAAAAATCCGAATTTCGTCTTAATTCCGCAAAAGAAGGCTATTCCTGTTTTTCTTTCTCAAACAAGGTCATTTAAAGAGGTTTATGCATGGAACCTTCTTAGAATGGATATATATGAAGGATATAGGAGTTTGAACTTGTTTTGACTGAAGGAATTCATTTTATAGCAAAAATACCAATTTGGCTTTAACTCGCAAAAGTAAGGCTATTCCTGTTTTTCTTTCTCAAACAAGGTCATTTAAAGAGGTTTATGCATGGAACCTTCTTAGAATGGATATATATGAGGGACATAGGAGTTTGAACTTGTTTTGACTGAAGGAATTTGTGTTTATAAGCAAAAATCCGAATTTCGTCTTAATTCCGCAAAAGAAGGCTATTCCTGTTTTTCTGTCTCAAACAAGGTCATTTAAAGAGGTTTATGCATGGAACCTTCTTAGAATGGATATATATGAAGGAAATAGGAGTTTGAACTTGTTTTGACTGAAGGAATTCATTTTATAGCAAAAATACCAATTTGGCTTTAACTCGCAAAAGTAAGGCTATTCCTGTTTTTCTTTCTCAAACAAGGTCATTTAAAGAAGTTTATGCATGGAACCTTCTTAGAATTGATATATATGAGGGACATAGGAGTTTGAACTTGTTTTGACTGAAGGAATTTGTGTTTATAAGCAAAAATCCGAATTTCGTCTTAATTCCGCAAAAGAAGGCTATTCCTGTTTTTCTTTCTCAAACAAGGTCATTTAAAGAGGTTTATGCATGGAACCTTCTTAGAATGGATATATATGAAGGATATAGGAGTTTGAACTTGTTTTGACTGAAGGAATTCATTTTATAGCAAAAATACCAATTTGGCTTTAACTCGCAAAAGTAAGGCTATTCCTGTTTTTCTTTCTCAAACAAGGTCATTTAAAGAGGTTTATGCATGGAACCTTCTTAGAATGGATATATATGAGGGACATAGGAGTTTGAACTTGTTTTGACTGAAGGAATTTGTGTTTATAAGCAAAAATCCGAATTTCGTCTTAATTCCGCAAAAGAAGGCTATTCCTGTTTTTCTTTCTCAAACAAGGTCATTTAAAGAGGTTTATGCATGGAACCTTCTTAGAATGGAAATATATGAAGGAAATAGGAGTTTGAACTTGTTTTGACTGAAGGAATTCATTTTATAGCAAAAGTACCAATTTGGCTTTAACTCGCAAAAGTAAGGCTATTCCTGTTTTTCTTTCTCAAACAAGGTCATTTAAAGAAGTTTATGCATGGAACCTTCTTAGAATTGATATATATGAGGGACATAGGAGTTTGAACTTGTTTTGACTGAAGGAATTTGTGTTTATAAGCAAAAATCCGAATTTCGTCTTAATTCCGCAAAAGAAGGCTATTCCTGTTTTTCTTTCTCAAACAAGGTCATTTAAAGAGGTTTATGCATGGAACCTTCTTAGAATGGATATATATGAAGGATATAGGAGTTTGAACTTGTTTTGACTGAAGGAATTCATTTTATAGCAAATATACCAATTTGGCTTTAACTCGCAAAAGTAAGGCTATTCCTGTTTTTCTTTCTCAAACAAGGTCATTGTAAGAGGTTTATGCATGGAACCTACTTTGAATTGATATATATGAAGGACAAATTAATTTGAACTTGTTTTGACTGAAGGAATTCATTTTATAGCAAAAATACCAATTTGGCTTTAACTCGCAAAAGTAAGGCTATTCCTGTTTTTCTTTCTCAAACAAGGTCATTTAAAGAAGTTTATGCATGGAACCTTCTTAGAATTGATATATATGAGGGACATAGGAGTTTGAACTTGTTTTGACTGAAGGAATTTGTGTTTATAAGCAAAAATCCGAATTTCGTCTTAATTCCGCAAAAGAAGGCTATTCCTGTTTTTCTTTCTCAAACAAGGTCATTTAAAGAGGTTTATGCATGGAACCTTCTTAGAATGGATATATATGAAGGATATAGGAGTTTGAACTTGTTTTGACTGAAGGAATTCATTTTATAGCAAAAATACCAATTTGGCTTTAACTCGCAAAAGTAAGGCTATTCCTGTTTTTCTTTCTCAAACAAGGTCATTTAAAGAGGTTTATGCATGGAACCTTCTTAGAATGGATATATATGAGGGACATAGGAGTTTGAACTTGTTTTGACTGAAGGAATTTGTGTTTATAAGCAAAAATCCGAATTTCGTCTTAATTCCGCAAAAGAAGGCTATTCCTGTTTTTCTGTCTCAAACAAGGTCATTTAAAGAGGTTTATGCATGGAACCTTCTTAGAATGGATATATATGAAGGAAATAGGAGTTTGAACTTGTTTTGACTGAAGGAATTCATTTTATAGCAAAAATACCAATTTGGCTTTAACTCGCAAAAGTAAGGCTATTCCTGTTTTTCTTTCTCAAACAAGGTCATTTAAAGAAGTTTATGCATGGAACCTTCTTAGAATTGATATATATGAGGGACATAGGAGTTTGAACTTGTTTTGACTGAAGGAATTTGTGTTTATAAGCAAAAATCCGAATTTCGTCTTAATTCCGCAAAAGAAGGCTATTCCTGTTTTTCTTTCTCAAACAAGGTCATTTAAAGAGGTTTATGCATGGAACCTTCTTAGAATGGATATATATGAAGGATATAGGAGTTTGAACTTGTTTTGACTGAAGGAATTCATTTTATAGCAAAAATACCAATTTGGCTTTAACTCGCAAAAGTAAGGCTATTCCTGTTTTTCTTTCTCAAACAAGGTCATTTAAAGAGGTTTATGCATGGAACCTTCTTAGAATGGATATATATGAGGGACATAGGAGTTTGAACTTGTTTTGACTGAAGGAATTTGTGTTTATAAGCAAAAATCCGAATTTCGTCTTAATTCCGCAAAAGAAGGCTATTCCTGTTTTTCTTTCTCAAACAAGGTCATTTAAAGAGGTTTATGCATGGAACCTTCTTAGAATGGAAATATATGAAGGAAATAGGAGTTTGAACTTGTTTTGACTGAAGGAATTCATTTTATAGCAAAAGTACCAATTTGGCTTTAACTCGCAAAAGTAAGGCTATTCCTGTTTTTCTTTCTCAAACAAGGTCATTTAAAGAAGTTTATGCATGGAACCTTCTTAGAATTGATATATATGAGGGACATAGGAGTTTGAACTTGTTTTGACTGAAGGAATTTGTGTTTATAAGCAAAAATCCGAATTTCGTCTTAATTCCGCAAAAGAAGGCTATTCCTGTTTTTCTTTCTCAAACAAGGTCATTTAAAGAGGTTTATGCATGGAACCTTCTTAGAATGGATATATATGAAGGATATAGGAGTTTGAACTTGTTTTGACTGAAGGAATTCATTTTATAGCAAAAATACCAATTTGGCTTTAACTCGCAAAAGTAAGGCTATTCCTGTTTTTCTTTCTCAAACAAGGTCATTTAAAGAGGTTTATGCATGGAACCTTCTTAGAATGGATATATATGAAGGAAATAGGAGTTTGAACTTGTTTTGACTGAAGGAATTCATTTTATAGCAAAAATACCAATTTGGCTTTAACTCGCAAAAGTAAGGCTATTCCTGTTTTTATTTCTCAAACAAGGTCATTTAAAGAGGTTTATGCATGGAACCTTCTTAGAATGGATATATATGAGGGACATAGGAGTTTGAACTTGTTTTGACTGAAGGAATTTGTGTTTATAAGCAAAAATCCGAATTTCGTCTTAATTCCGCAAAAGAAGGCTATTCCTGTTTTTCTTTCTCAAACAAGGTCATTTAAAGAGGTTTATGCATGGAACCTTCTTAGAATGGATATATATGAAGGACACAGGAGTTTGAACTTGTTTTGACTGAAGGAATTCATTTTATAGCAAAAATACCAATTTGGCTTTAACTCGCAAAAGTAAGGCTATTCCTGTTTTTCTTTCTCAAACAAGGTCATTTAAAGAGGTTTATGCATGGAACCTTCTTAGAATGGATATATATGAAGGACACAGGAGTTTGAACTTGTTTTGACTGAAGGAATTCATTTTATAGCAAAAATACCAATTTGGCTTTAACTCGCAAAAGTAAGGCTATTCCTGTTTTTCTTTCTCAAACAAGGTCATTTAAAGAGGTTTATGCATGGAACCTTCTTAGAACGGATATATATGAAGGACACAGGAGTTTGAACTTGTTTTGACCGAAGGAATTTGTGTTTATAAGCAAAAATCCGAATTTCGTCTTAATTCCGCAAAAGAAGGCTATTCCTGTTTTTCTTTCTCAAACAAGGTCATTTAAAGAGGTTTATGCATGGAACCTTCTTAGAATGGATATATATGAAGGATATAGGAGTTTGAACTTGTTTTGACTGAAGGAATTCATTTTATAGCAAAAATACCAATTTGGCTTTAACTCGCAAAAGTAAGGCTATTCCTGTTTTTCTTTCTCAAACAAGGTCATTTAAAGAGGTTTATGCATGGAACCTTCTTAGAATGGATATATATGAGGGAAATAGGAGTTTGAACTTGTTTTGACTGAAGGAATTTGTGTTTATAAGCAAAAATCCGAATTTCGTCTTAATTCCGCAAAAGAAGGCTATTCCTGTTTTTCTTTCTCAAACAAGGTCATTTAAAGAGGTTTATGCATGGAACCTTCTTAGAATGGATATATATGAAGGGCACAGGAGTTTGAACTTGTTTTGACTGAAGGAATTCATTTTATAGCAAAAATACCAATTTGGCTTTAACTCGCAAAAGTAAGGCTATTCCTGTTTTTCTTTCTCAAACAAGGTCATTTAAAGAAGTTTATGCATGGAACCTTCTTAGAATTGATATATATGAGGGACATAGGAGTTTGAACTTGTTTTGACTGAAGGAATTTGTGTTTATAAGCAAAAATCCGAATTTCGTCTTAATTCCGCAAAAGAAGGCTATTCCTGTTTTTCTTTCTCAAACAAGGTCATTTAAAGAGGTTTATGCATGGAACCTTCTTAGAATGGATATATATGAAGGATATAGGAGTTTGAACTTGTTTTGACTGAAGGAATTCATTTTATAGCAAAAATACCAATTTGGCTTTAACTCGCAAAAGTAAGGCTATTCCTGTTTTTCTTTCTCAAACAAGGTCATTTAAAGAGGTTTATGCATGGAACCTTCTTAGAATGGATATATATGAAGGAAATAGGAGTTTGAACTTGTTTTGACTGAAGGAATTCATTTTATAGCAAAAATACCAATTTGGCTTTAACTCGCAAAAGTAAGGCTATTCCTGTTTTTATTTCTCAAACAAGGTCATTTAAAGAGGTTTATGCATGGAACCTTCTTAGAATGGATATATATGAGGGACATAGGAGTTTGAACTTGTTTTGACTGAAGGAATTTGTGTTTATAAGCAAAAATCCGAATTTCGTCTTAATTCCGCAAAAGAAGGCTATTCCTGTTTTTCTTTCTCAAACAAGGTCATTTAAAGAGGTTTATGCATGGAACCTTCTTAGAATGGATATATATGAAGGACACAGGAGTTTGAACTTGTTTTGACTGAAGGAATTCATTTTATAGCAAAAATACCAATTTGGCTTTAACTCGCAAAAGTAAGGCTATTCCTGTTTTTCTTTCTCAAACAAGGTCATTTAAAGAGGTTTATGCATGGAACCTTCTTAGAATGGATATATATGAAGGACACAGGAGTTTGAACTTGTTTTGACTGAAGGAATTCATTTTATAGCAAAAATACCAATTTGGCTTTAACTCGCAAAAGTAAGGCTATTCCTGTTTTTCTTTCTCAAACAAGGTCATTTAAAGAGGTTTATGCATGGAACCTTCTTAGAACGGATATATATGAAGGACACAGGAGTTTGAACTTGTTTTGACCGAAGGAATTTGTGTTTATAAGCAAAAATCCGAATTTCGTCTTAATTCCGCAAAAGAAGGCTATTCCTGTTTTTCTTTCTCAAACAAGGTCATTTAAAGAGGTTTATGCATGGAACCTTCTTAGAATGGATATATATGAAGGATATAGGAGTTTGAACTTGTTTTGACTGAAGGAATTCATTTTATAGCAAAAATACCAATTTGGCTTTAACTCGCAAAAGTAAGGCTATTCCTGTTTTTGTTTCTCAAACAAGGTCATTTAAAGAGGTTTATGCATGGAACCTTCTTAGAATGGATATATATGAGGGAAATAGGAGTTTGAACTTGTTTTGACTGAAGGAATTTGTGTTTATAAGCAAAAATCCGAATTTCGTCTTAATTCCGCAAAAGAAGGCTATTCCTGTTTTTCTTTCTCAAACAAGGTCATTTAAAGAGGTTTATGCATGGAACCTTCTTAGAATGGATATATATGAAGGGCACAGGAGTTTGAACTTGTTTTGACTGAAGGAATTCATTTTATAGCAAAAATACCAATTTGGCTTTAACTCGCAAAAGTAAGGCTATTCCTGTTTTTCTTTCTCAAACAAGGTCATTTAAAGAGGTTAATTTATGGAACATTCTTAGAATGGATATATATGAAGGACATAGGAGTTTGAACTTGTTTTGACTGAAGGAATTCATTTTATAGCAAAAGTACCAATTTGGCTTTAACTCGCAAAAGTAAGGCTATTCCTGTTTTTCTTTCTCAAACAAGGTCATTTAAAGAGGTTTATGCATGGAACCTTCTTAGAATGGATATATATGAGGGACATAGGAGTTTGAACTTGTTTTGACGGAAGGAATTTGCGTTTATAAGCAAAAATCCGAATTTCGTCTTAATTCCGCAAAAGAAGGCTATTCCTGTTTTTTCTTTCTCAAACAAGGTCATTTAAAGAGGTTTATGCATGGAACCTTCTTAGAATGGATATATATGAAGGACAAATTAGTTTGAACTTGTTGTGACTGAAGGAAATCATTTTATAGCAAAAATACCAATTTGGCTTTAACTCGCAAAAGTAAGGCTATTCCTGTTTTTCTTTCTCAAACAAGGTCATTGTAAGAGGTTTATGCATGGAACCTTCTTAAAATGGATATATATGAAGGACACAGGAGTTTGAACTTGTTTTGACTGAAGGAATTCATTTTATAGCAAATATACCAATTTGGCTTTAACTCGCAAAAGTAAGGCTATTCCTGTTTTTCTTTCTCAAACAAGGTCATTGTAAGAGGTTTATGCATGGAACCTACTTTGAATTGATATATATGAAGGACAAATTAATTTGAACTTGTTTTGACTGAAGGAATTCATTTTATAGCAAAAATACCAATTTGGCTTTAACTCGCAAAAGTAAGGCTATTCCTGTTTTTCTTTCTCAAACAAGGTCATTTAAAGAAGTTTATGCATGGAACCTTCTTAGAATTGATATATATGAGGGACATAGGAGTTTGAACTTGTTTTGACTGAAGGAATTTGTGTTTATAAGCAAAAATCCGAATTTCGTCTTAATTCCGCAAAAGAAGGCTATTCCTGTTTTTCTTTCTCAAACAAGGTCATTTAAAGAGGTTTATGCATGGAACCTTCTTAGAATGGATATATATGAAGGATATAGGAGTTTGAACTTGTTTTGACTGAAGGAATTCATTTTATAGCAAAAATACCAATTTGGCTTTAACTCGCAAAAGTAAGGCTATTCCTGTTTTTCTTTCTCAAACAAGGTCATTTAAAGAGGTTTATGCATGGAACCTTCTTAGAATGGATATATATGAAGGAAATAGGAGTTTGAACTTGTTTTGACTGAAGGAATTCATTTTATTGCAAAAATACCAATTTGGCTTTAACTCGCAAAAGTAAGGCTATTCCTGTTTTTCTTTCTCAAACAAGGTCATTTAAAGAGGTTTATGCATGGAACCTTCTTAGAATGGATATATATGAGGGAAATAGGAGTTTGAACTTGTTTTGACTGAAGGAATTTGTGTTTATAAGCAAAAATCCGAATTTCGTCTTAATTCCGCAAAAGAAGGCTATTCCTGTTTTTCTTTCTCAAACAAGGTCATTTAAAGAGGTTTATGCATGGAACCTTCTTAGAATGGATATATATGAAGGGCACAGGAGTTTGAACTTGTTTTGACTGAAGGAATTCATTTTATAGCAAAAATACCAATTTGGCTTTAACTCGCAAAAGTAAGGCTATTCCTGTTTTTCTTTCTCAAACAAGGTCATTTAAAGAGGTTAATTTATGGAACATTCTTAGAATGGATATATATGAAGGACATAGGAGTTTGAACTTGTTTTGACTGAAGGAATTCATTTTATAGCAAAAGTACCAATTTGGCTTTAACTCGCAAAAGTAAGGCTATTCCTGTTTTTCTTTCTCAAACAAGGTCATTTAAAGAGGTTTATGCATGGAACCTTCTTAGAATGGATATATATGAGGGACATAGGAGTTTGAACTTGTTTTGACGGAAGGAATTTGCGTTTATAAGCAAAAATCCGAATTTCGTCTTAATTCCGCAAAAGAAGGCTATTCCTGTTTTTTCTTTCTCAAACAAGGTCATTTAAAGAGGTTTATGCATGGAACCTTCTTAGAATGGATATATATGAAGGACAAATTAGTTTGAACTTGTTGTGACTGAAGGAAATCATTTTATAGCAAAAATACCAATTTGGCTTTAACTCGCAAAAGTAAGGCTATTCCTGTTTTTCTTTCTCAAACAAGGTCATTGTAAGAGGTTTATGCATGGAACCTTCTTAAAATGGATATATATGAAGGACACAGGAGTTTGAACTTGTTTTGACTGAAGGAATTCATTTTATAGCAAATATACCAATTTGGCTTTAACTCGCAAAAGTAAGGCTATTCCTGTTTTTCTTTCTCAAACAAGGTCATTGTAAGAGGTTTATGCATGGAACCTACTTTGAATTGATATATATGAAGGACAAATTAATTTGAACTTGTTTTGACTGAAGGAATTCATTTTATAGCAAAAATACCAATTTGGCTTTAACTCGCAAAAGTAAGGCTATTCCTGTTTTTCTTTCTCAAACAAGGTCATTTAAAGAAGTTTATGCATGGAACCTTCTTAGAATTGATATATATGAGGGACATAGGAGTTTGAACTTGTTTTGACTGAAGGAATTTGTGTTTATAAGCAAAAATCCGAATTTCGTCTTAATTCCGCAAAAGAAGGCTATTCCTGTTTTTCTTTCTCAAACAAGGTCATTTAAAGAGGTTTATGCATGGAACCTTCTTAGAATGGATATATATGAAGGATATAGGAGTTTGAACTTGTTTTGACTGAAGGAATTCATTTTATAGCAAAAATACCAATTTGGCTTTAACTCGCAAAAGTAAGGCTATTCCTGTTTTTCTTTCTCAAACAAGGTCATTTAAAGAGGTTTATGCATGGAACCTTCTTAGAATGGATATATATGAGGGACATAGGAGTTTGAACTTGTTTTGACTGAAGGAATTTGTGTTTATAAGCAAAAATCCGAATTTCGTCTTAATTCCGCAAAAGAAGGCTATTCCTGTTTTTCTTTCTCAAACAAGGTCATTTAAAGAGGTTTATGCATGGAACCTTCTTAGAATGGATATATATGAAGGAAATAGGAGTTTGAACTTGTTTTGACTGAAGGAATTCATTTTATAGCAAAAATACCAATTTGGCTTTAACTCGCAAAAGTAAGGCTATTCCTGTTTTTCTTTCTCAAACAAGGTCATTTAAAGAAGTTTATGCATGGAACCTTCTTAGAATTGATATATATGAGGGACATAGGAGTTTGAACTTGTTTTGACTGAAGGAATTTGTGTTTATAAGCAAAAATCCGAATTTCGTCTTAATTCCGCAAAAGAAGGCTATTCCTGTTTTTCTTTCTCAAACAAGGTCATTTAAAGAGGTTTATGCATGGAACCTTCTTAGAATGGATATATATGAAGGATATAGGAGTTTGAACTTGTTTTGACTGAAGGAATTCATTTTATAGCAAAAATACCAATTTGGCTTTAACTCGCAAAAGTAAGGCTATTCCTGTTTTTCTTTCTCAAACAAGGTCATTTAAAGAGGTTTATGCATGGAACCTTCTTAGAATGGATATATATGAGGGACATAGGAGTTTGAACTTGTTTTGACTGAAGGAATTTGTGTTTATAAGCAAAAATCCGAATTTCGTCTTAATTCCGCAAAAGAAGGCTATTCCTGTTTTTCTTTCTCAAACAAGGTCATTTAAAGAGGTTTATGCATGGAACCTTCTTAGAATGGAAATATATGAAGGAAATAGGAGTTTGAACTTGTTTTGACTGAAGGAATTCATTTTATAGCAAAAATACCAATTTGGCTTTAACTCGCAAAAGTAAGGCTATTCCTGTTTTTCTTTCTCAAACAAGGTCATTTAAAGAAGTTTATGCATGGAACCTTCTTAGAATTGATATATATGAGGGACATAGGAGTTTGAACTTGTTTTGACTGAAGGAATTTGTGTTTATAAGCAAAAATCCGAATTTCGTCTTAATTCCGCAAAAGAAGGCTATTCCTGTTTTTCTTTCTCAAACAAGGTCATTTAAAGAGGTTTATGCATGGAACCTTCTTAGAATGGATATATATGAAGGATATAGGAGTTTGAACTTGTTTTGACTGAAGGAATTCATTTTATAGCAAAAATACCAATTTGGCTTTAACTCGCAAAAGTAAGGCTATTCCTGTTTTTCTTTCTCAAACAAGGTCATTTAAAGAGGTTTATGCATGGAACCTTCTTAGAATGGATATATATGAAGGAAATAGGAGTTTGAACTTGTTTTGACTGAAGGAATTCATTTTATAGCAAAAATACCAATTTGGCTTTAACTCGCAAAAGTAAGGCTATTCCTGTTTTTCTTTCTCAAACAAGGTCATTTAAAGAGGTTTATGCATGGAACCTTCTTAGAATGGATATATATGAGGGACATAGGAGTTTGAACTTGTTTTGACTGAAGGAATTTGTGTTTATAAGCAAAAATCCGAATTTCGTCTTAATTCCGCAAAAGAAGGCTATTCCTGTTTTTCTTTCTCAAACAAGGTCATTTAAAGAGGTTTATGCATGGAACCTTCTTAGAATGGATATATATGAAGGACACAGGAGTTTGAACTTGTTTTGACTGAAGGAATTCATTTTATAGCAAAAATACCAATTTGGCTTTAACTCGCAAAAGTAAGGCTATTCCTGTTTTTCTTTCTCAAACAAGGTCATTTAAAGAGGTTTATGCATGGAACCTTCTTAGAATGGATATATATGAAGGACACAGGAGTTTGAACTTGTTTTGACTGAAGGAATTCATTTTATAGCAAAAATACCAATTTGGCTTTAACTCGCAAAAGTAAGGCTATTCCTGTTTTTCTTTCTCAAACAAGGTCATTTAAAGAGGTTTATGCATGGAACCTTCTTAGAACGGATATATATGAAGGACACAGGAGTTTGAACTTGTTTTGACCGAAGGAATTTGTGTTTATAAGCAAAAATCCGAATTTCGTCTTAATTCCGCAAAAGAAGGCTATTCCTGTTTTTCTTTCTCAAACAAGGTCATTTAAAGAGGTTTATGCATGGAACCTTCTTAGAATGGATATATATGAAGGATATAGGAGTTTGAACTTGTTTTGACTGAAGGAATTCATTTTATAGCAAAAATACCAATTTGGCTTTAACTCGCAAAAGTAAGGCTATTCCTGTTTTTCTTTCTCAAACAAGGTCATTTAAAGAGGTTTATGCATGGAACCTTCTTAGAATGGATATATATGAAGGAAATAGGAGTTTGAACTTGTTTTGACTGAAGGAATTCATTTTATTGCAAAAATACCAATTTGGCTTTAACTCGCAAAAGTAAGGCTATTCCTGTTTTTCTTTCTCAAACAAGGTCATTTAAAGAGGTTTATGCATGGAACCTTCTTAGAATGGATATATATGAGGGAAATAGGAGTTTGAACTTGTTTTGACTGAAGGAATTTGTGTTTATAAGCAAAAATCCGAATTTCGTCTTAATTCCGCAAAAGAAGGCTATTCCTGTTTTTCTTTCTCAAACAAGGTCATTTAAAGAGGTTTATGCATGGAACCTTCTTAGAATGGATATATATGAAGGGCACAGGAGTTTGAACTTGTTTTGACTGAAGGAATTCATTTTATAGCAAAAATACCAATTTGGCTTTAACTCGCAAAAGTAAGGCTATTCCTGTTTTTCTTTCTCAAACAAGGTCATTTAAAGAGGTTAATTTATGGAACATTCTTAGAATGGATATATATGAAGGACATAGGAGTTTGAACTTGTTTTGACTGAAGGAATTCATTTTATAGCAAAAGTACCAATTTGGCTTTAACTCGCAAAAGTAAGGCTATTCCTGTTTTTCTTTCTCAAACAAGGTCATTTAAAGAAGTTTATGCATGGAACCTTCTTAGAATTGATATATATGAGGGACATAGGAGTTTGAACTTGTTTTGACTGAAGGAATTTGTGTTTATAAGCAAAAATCCGAATTTCGTCTTAATTCCGCAAAAGAAGGCTATTCCTGTTTTTCTTTCTCAAACAAGGTCATTTAAAGAGGTTTATGCATGGAACCTTCTTAGAATGGATATATATGAAGGATATAGGAGTTTGAACTTGTTTTGACTGAAGGAATTCATTTTATAGCAAAAATACCAATTTGGCTTTAACTCGCAAAAGTAAGGCTATTCCTGTTTTTCTTTCTCAAACAAGGTCATTTAAAGAGGTTTATGCATGGAACCTTCTTAGAATGGATATATATGAGGGACATAGGAGTTTGAACTTGTTTTGACTGAAGGAATTTGTGTTTATAAGCAAAAATCCGAATTTCGTCTTAATTCCGCAAAAGTAAGGCTATTCCTGTTTTTCTTTCTCAAACAAGGTCATTTAAAGAGGTTTATGCATGGAACCTTCTTAGAATGGATATATATGAGGGAAATAGGAGTTTGAACTTGTTTTGACTGAAGGAATTTGTGTTTATAAGCAAAAATCCGAATTTCGTCTTAATTCCGCAAAAGAAGGCTATTCCTGTTTTTCTTTCTCAAACAAGGTCATTTAAAGAGGTTTATGCATGGAACCTTCTTAGAATGGATATATATGAAGGATATAGGAGTTTGAACTTGTTTTGACTGAAGGAATTCATTTTATAGCAAAAATACCAATTTGGCTTTAACTCGCAAAAGTAAGGCTATTCCTGTTTTTCTTTCTCAAACAAGGTCATTTAAAGAGGTTAATTTATGGAACATTCTTAGAATGGATATATATGAAGGACATAGGAGTTTGAACTTGTTTTGACTGAAGGAATTCATTTTATAGCAAAAGTACCAATTTGGCTTTAACTCGCAAAAGTAAGGCTATTCCTGTTTTTCTTTCTCAAACAAGGTCATTTAAAGAAGTTTATGCATGGAACCTTCTTAGAATTGATATATATGAGGGACATAGGAGTTTGAACTTGTTTTGACTGAAGGAATTTGTGTTTATAAGCAAAAATCCGAATTTCGTCTTAATTCCGCAAAAGAAGGCTATTCCTGTTTTTCTTTCTCAAACAAGGTCATTTAAAGAGGTTTATGCATGGAACCTTCTTAGAATGGATATATATGAAGGATATAGGAGTTTGAACTTGTTTTGACTGAAGGAATTCATTTTATAGCAAAAATACCAATTTGGCTTTAACTCGCAAAAGTAAGGCTATTCCTGTTTTTCTTTCTCAAACAAGGTCATTTAAAGAGGTTTATGCATGGAACCTTCTTAGAATGGATATATATGAGGGACATAGGAGTTTGAACTTGTTTTGACTGAAGGAATTTGTGTTTATAAGCAAAAATCCGAATTTCGTCTTAATTCCGCAAAAGTAAGGCTATTCCTGTTTTTCTTTCTCAAACAAGGTCATTTAAAGAGGTTTATGCATGGAACCTTCTTAGAATGGATATATATGAGGGAAATAGGAGTTTGAACTTGTTTTGACTGAAGGAATTTGTGTTTATAAGCAAAAATCCGAATTTCGTCTTAATTCCGCAAAAGAAGGCTATTCCTGTTTTTCTTTCTCAAACAAGGTCATTTAAAGAGGTTTATGCATGGAACCTTCTTAGAATGGATATATATGAAGGGCACAGGAGTTTGAACTTGTTTTGACTGAAGGAATTCATTTTATAGCAAAAATACCAATTTGGCTTTAACTCGCAAAAGTAAGGCTATTCCTGTTTTTCTTTCTCAAACAAGGTCATTTAAAGAGGTTTATGCATGGAACCTTCTTAGAATGGATATATATGAGGGACATAGGAGTTTGAACTTGTTTTGACTGAAGGAATTTGTGTTTATAAGCAAAAATCCGAATTTAGTCTTAATTCCGCAAAAGAAGGCTATTCCTGTTTTTCTTTCTCAAACAAGGTCATTTAAAGAGGTTTATGCATGGAACCTTCTTAGAATGGATATATATGAAGGACACAGGAGTTTGAACTTGTTTTTACTGAAGGAATTCATTTTATAGCAAAAATACCAATTTGGCTTTAACTCGCAAAAGTAAGGCTATTCCTGTTTTTCTTTCTCAAACAAGGTCATTTAAAGAGGTTTATGCATGGAACCTTCTTAGAATGGATAATATATGAGGGACATAGGAGTTTGAACTTGTTTTGACTGAAGGAATTTGTGTTTATAAGCAAAAATCCGAATTTCGTCTTAATTCCGCAAAAGAAGGCTATTCCTGTTTTTCTTTCTCAAACAAGGTCATTTAAAGAGGTTTATGCATGGAACCTTCTTAGAATGGATATATATGAAGGACACAGGAGTTTGAACTTGTTTTGACTGAAGGAATTCATTTTATAGCAAAAATACCAATTTGGCTTTAACTCGCAAAAGTAAGGCTATTCCTGTTTTTCTTTCTCAAACAAGGTCATTTAAAGAGGTTTATGCATGGAACCTTCTTAGAATGGATATATATGAGGGACATAGGAGTTTGAACTTGTTTTGACGGAAGGAATTTGTGTTTATAAGCAAAAATCCGAATTTCGTCTTAATTCCGCAAAAGAAGGCTATTCCTGTTTTTCTTTCTCAAACAAGGTCATTTAAAGAGGTTTATGCATGGAACCTTCTTAGAAATGGATATATATGAAGGACAAATTAGTTTGAACTTGTTGTGACTGAAGGAAATCATTTTATAGCAAAAATACCAATTTGGCTTTAACTCGCAAAAGTAAGGCTATTCCTGTTTTTCTTTCTCAAACAAGGTCATTGTAAGAGTTTTATGCATGGACCCTTCTTAGAATGGATATATATGAGGGACATAGGAGTTTGAACTTGTTTTGACGGAAGGAATTTGTGTTTATAAGCAAAAATCCGAATTTCGTCTTAATTCCGCAAAAGAAGGCTATTCCTGTTTTTCTTTCTCAAACAAGGTCATTTAAAGAGGTTTATGCATGGAACCTTCTTAGAATGGATATATATGAAGGAAATAGGAGTTTGAACTTGTTTTGACTGAATGAATTCATTTTATAGCAAAAATACCAATTTGGCTTTAACTCGCAAAAGTAAGGCTATTCCTGTTTTTCTTTCTCAAACAAGGTCATTTAAAGAGGTTTATGCATGGAACCTTCTTAGAATGGATATATATGAGGGACATAGGAGTTTGAACTTGTTTTGACTGAAGGAATTTGTGTTTATAAGCAAAAATCCGAATTTCGTCTTAATTCCGCAAAAGAAGGCTATTCCTGTTTTTCTTTCTCAAACAAGGTCATTTAAAGAGGTTTATGCATGGAACCTTCTTAGAATGGATATATATGAAGGACACAGGAGTTTGAACTTGTTTTGACTGAAGGAATTCATTTTATAGCAAAAATACCAATTTGGCTTTAACTCGCAAAAGTAAGGCTATTCCTGTTTTTCTTTCTCAAACAAGGTCATTTAAAGAGGTTTATTCATGGAACATTCTTAGAATGGATATATATGAAGGACATAGGAGTTTGAACTTGTTTTGACTGAAGGAATTCATTTTATAGCAAAAGTACCAATTTGGCTTTAACTCGCAAAAGTAAGGCTATTCCTGTTTTTCTTTCTCAAACAAGGTCATTTAAAGAAGTTTATGCATGGAACCTTCTTAGAATTGATATATATGAGGGACATAGGAGTTTGAACTTGTTTTGACTGAAGGAATTTGTGTTTATAAGCAAAAATCCGAATTTCGTCTTAATTCCGCAAAAGAAGGCTATTCCTGTTTTTCTTTCTCAAACAAGGTCATTTAAAGAGGTTTATGCATGGAACCTTATTAGAATGGATATATATGAAGGATATAGGAGTTTGAACTTGTTTTGACTGAAGGAATTCATTTTATAGCAAAAATACCAATTTGGCTTTAACTCGCAAAAGTAAGGCTATTCCTGTTTTTCTTTCTCAAACAAGGTCATTTAAAGAAGTTTATGCATGGAACCTTCTTAGAATTGATATATATGAGGGACATAGGAGTTTGAACTTGTTTTGACTGAAGGAATTTGTGTTTATAAGCAAAAATCCGAATTTCTTCTTAATTCCGCAAAAGAAGGCTATTCCTGTTTTTCTTTCTCAAACAAGGTCATTGTAAGAGGTTTATGCATGGAACCTTCTTAGAAATGGATATATATGAAGGACAAATTAGTTTGAACTTGTTGTGACTGAAGGAAATCATTTTATAGCAAAAATACCAATTTGGCTTTAACTCGCAAAAGTAAGGCTATTCCTGTTTTTATTTCTCAAACAAGGTCATTTAAAGAGGTTTATGCATGGAACCTTCTTAGAATGGATATATATGTAGGAAATAAGAGTTTGAACTTGTTTTGACTGAAGGAATTCATTTTATAGCAAAAATACCAATTTGGCTTTAACTCGCAAAAGTAAGGCTATTCCTGTTTTTCTTTCTCAAACAAGGTCATTTAAAGAGGTTTATGCATGGAACCTTCTTAGAATGGATAAATATGAAGGAAATAGGAGTTTGAACTTGTTTTGACTGAAGGAATTCATTTTATAGCAAAAATACCAATTTGGCTTTAACTCGCAAAAGTAAGGCTATTCCTGTTTTTCTTTCTCAAACAAGGTCATTTAAAGAGGTTTATGCATGGAACCTTCTTAGAATGGATATATATGAGGGACATAGGAGTTTGAACTTGTTTTGACTGAAGGAATTTGTGTTTATAAGCAAAAATCCGAATTTCGTCTTAATTCCGCAAAAGAAGGCTATTCCTGTTTTTCTTTCTCAAACAAGGTCATTTAAAGAGGTGTATGCATGGAACCTTCTTAGAATGGATACATATGAAGGAAATAGGAGTTTGAACTTGTTTTGACTGAAGGAATTCATTTTATAGCAAAAATACCAATTTGGCTTTAACTCGCAAAAGTAAGGCTATTCCTGTTTTTCTTTCTCAAACAAGGTCATTGTAAGAGGTTTATGCATGGAACCTTCTTAGAAATGGATATATATGAAGGACAAATTAGTTTGAACTTGTTGTGACTGAAGGAAATCATTTTATAGCAAAAATACCAATTTGGCTTTAACTCGCAAAAGTAAGGCTATTCCTGTTTTTCTTTCTCAAACAAGGTCATTTAAAGAGGTTTATGCAAGGAACCTTCTTAGAATGGATATATATGTAGGAAATAAGAGTTTGAACTTGTTTTGACTGAAGGAATTCATTTTATAGCAAAAATACCAATTTGGCTTTAACTCGCAAAAGTAAGGCTATTCCTGTTTTTCTTTCTCAAACAAGGTCATTTAAAGAGGTTTATGCATGGAACCTTCTTAGAATGGATAAATATGAAGGAAATAGGAGTTTGAACTTGTTTTGACTGAAGGAATTCATTTTATTGCAAAAATAAAAATTTGGCTTTAACTCGCAAAAGTAAGGCTATTCCTGTTTTTCTTTCTCAAACAAGGTCATTTAAAGAGGTTTATGCATGGAACCTTCTTAGAATGGATATATATGAAGGGCACAGGAGTTTGAACTTGTTTTGACTGAAGGAATTCATTTTATAGCAAAAATACCAATTTGGCTTTAACTCGCAAAAGTAAGGCTATTCCTGTTTTTCTTTCTCAAACAAGGTCATTTAAAGAAGTTTATGCATGGAACCTTCTTAGAATTGATTATATGAGGGACATAGGAGTTTGAACTTGTTTTGACTGAAGGAATTTGTGTTTATAAGCAAAAATCCGAATTTCGTCTTAATTCCGCAAAAGAAGGCTATTCCTGTTTTTCTTTCTCAAACAAGGTCATTTAAAGAGGTTTATGCATGGAACCTTCTTAGAATGGATATATATGAAGGATATAGGAGTTTGAACTTGTTTTGACTGAAGGAATTCATTTTATAGCAAAAATACCAATTTGGCTTTAACTCGCAAAAGTAAGGCTATTCCTGTTTTTCTTTCTCAAACAAGGTCATTTAAAGAAGTTTATGCATGGAACCTTCTTAGAATTGATATATATGAGGGACATAGGAGTTTGAACTTGTTTTGACTGAAGGAATTTGTGTTTATAAGCAAAAATCCGAATTTCGTCTTAATTCCGCAAAAGAAGGCTATTCCTGTTTTTCTTTCTCAAACAAGGTCATTTAAAGAGGTTTATGCATGGAACCTTCTTAGAATGGATATATATGAAGGATATAGGAGTTTGAACTTGTTTTGACTGAAGGAATTCATTTTATAGCAAAAATACCAATTTGGCTTTAACTCGCAAAAGTAAGGCTATTCCTGTTTTTCTTTCTCAAACAAGGTCATTTAAAGAGGTTTATGCATGGAACCTTCTTAGAATGGATATATATGAGGGACATAGGAGTTTGAACTTGTTTTGACTGAAGGAATTTGTGTTTATAAGCAAAAATCCGAATTTCGTCTTAATTCCGCAAAAGAAGGCTATTCCTGTTTTTCTTTCTCAAACAAGGTCATTTAAAGAGGTTTATGCATGGAACCTTCTTAGAATGGAAATATATGAAGGAAATAGGAGTTTGAACTTGTTTTGACTGAAGGAATTCATTTTATAGCAAAAATACCAATTTGGCTTTAACTCGCAAAAGTAAGGCTATTCCTGTTTTTCTTTCTCAAACAAGGTCATTTAAAGAAGTTTATGCATGGAACCTTCTTAGAATTGATATATATGAGGGACATAGGAGTTTGAACTTGTTTTGACTGAAGGAATTTGTGTTTATAAGCAAAAATCCGAATTTCGTCTTAATTCCGCAAAAGAAGGCTATTCCTGTTTTTCTTTCTCAAACAAGGTCATTTAAAGAGGTTTATGCATGGAACCTTCTTAGAATGGATATATATGAAGGATATAGGAGTTTGAACTTGTTTTGACTGAAGGAATTCATTTTATAGCAAAAATACCAATTTGGCTTTAACTCGCAAAAGTAAGGCTATTCCTGTTTTTCTTTCTCAAACAAGGTCATTTAAAGAGGTTTATGCATGGAACCTTCTTAGAATGGATATATATGAAGGAAATAGGAGTTTGAACTTGTTTTGACTGAAGGAATTCATTTTATAGCAAAAATACCAATTTGGCTTTAACTCGCAAAAGTAAGGCTATTCCTGTTTTTCTTTCTCAAACAAGGTCATTTAAAGAGGTTTATGCATGGAACCTTCTTAGAATGGATATATATGAGGGACATAGGAGTTTGAACTTGTTTTGACTGAAGGAATTTGTGTTTATAAGCAAAAATCCGAATTTCGTCTTAATTCCGCAAAAGAAGGCTATTCCTGTTTTTCTTTCTCAAACAAGGTCATTTAAAGAGGTTTATGCATGGAACCTTCTTAGAATGGATATATATGAAGGACAAATTAGTTTGAACTTGTTGTGACTGAAGGAAATCATTTTATAGCAAAAATACCAATTTGGCTTTAACTCGCAAAAGTAAGGCTATTCCTGTTTTTCTTTCTCAAACAAGGTCATTGTAAGAGGTTTATGCATGGAACCTTCTTAAAATGGATATATATGAAGGACACAGGAGTTTGAACTTGTTTTGACTGAAGGAATTCATTTTATAGCAAATATACCAATTTGGCTTTAACTCGCAAAAGTAAGGCTATTCCTGTTTTTCTTTCTCAAACAAGGTCATTGTAAGAGGTTTATGCATGGAACCTACTTTGAATTGATATATATGAAGGACAAATTAATTTGAACTTGTTTTGACTGAAGGAATTCATTTTATAGCAAAAATACCAATTTGGCTTTAACTCGCAAAAGTAAGGCTATTCCTGTTTTTCTTTCTCAAACAAGGTCATTTAAAGAAGTTTATGCATGGAACCTTCTTAGAATTGATATATATGAGGGACATAGGAGTTTGAACTTGTTTTGACTGAAGGAATTTGTGTTTATAAGCAAAAATCCGAATTTCGTCTTAATTCCGCAAAAGAAGGCTATTCCTGTTTTTCTTTCTCAAACAAGGTCATTTAAAGAGGTTTATGCATGGAACCTTCTTAGAATGGATATATATGAAGGATATAGGAGTTTGAACTTGTTTTGACTGAAGGAATTCATTTTATAGCAAAAATACCAATTTGGCTTTAACTCGCAAAAGTAAGGCTATTCCTGTTTTTCTTTCTCAAACAAGGTCATTTAAAGAGGTTTATGCATGGAACCTTCTTAGAATGGATATATATGAGGGACATAGGAGTTTGAACTTGTTTTGACTGAAGGAATTTGTGTTTATAAGCAAAAATCCGAATTTCGTCTTAATTCCGCAAAAGAAGGCTATTCCTGTTTTTCTGTCTCAAACAAGGTCATTTAAAGAGGTTTATGCATGGAACCTTCTTAGAATGGATATATATGAAGGAAATAGGAGTTTGAACTTGTTTTGACTGAAGGAATTCATTTTATAGCAAAAATACCAATTTGGCTTTAACTCGCAAAAGTAAGGCTATTCCTGTTTTTCTTTCTCAAACAAGGTCATTTAAAGAAGTTTATGCATGGAACCTTCTTAGAATTGATATATATGAGGGACATAGGAGTTTGAACTTGTTTTGACTGAAGGAATTTGTGTTTATAAGCAAAAATCCGAATTTCGTCTTAATTCCGCAAAAGAAGGCTATTCCTGTTTTTCTTTCTCAAACAAGGTCATTTAAAGAGGTTTATGCATGGAACCTTCTTAGAATGGATATATATGAAGGATATAGGAGTTTGAACTTGTTTTGACTGAAGGAATTCATTTTATAGCAAAAATACCAATTTGGCTTTAACTCGCAAAAGTAAGGCTATTCCTGTTTTTCTTTCTCAAACAAGGTCATTTAAAGAGGTTTATGCATGGAACCTTCTTAGAATGGATATATATGAGGGACATAGGAGTTTGAACTTGTTTTGACTGAAGGAATTTGTGTTTATAAGCAAAAATCCGAATTTCGTCTTAATTCCGCAAAAGAAGGCTATTCCTGTTTTTCTTTCTCAAACAAGGTCATTTAAAGAGGTTTATGCATGGAACCTTCTTAGAATGGAAATATATGAAGGAAATAGGAGTTTGAACTTGTTTTGACTGAAGGAATTCATTTTATAGCAAAAGTACCAATTTGGCTTTAACTCGCAAAAGTAAGGCTATTCCTGTTTTTCTTTCTCAAACAAGGTCATTTAAAGAAGTTTATGCATGGAACCTTCTTAGAATTGATATATATGAGGGACATAGGAGTTTGAACTTGTTTTGACTGAAGGAATTTGTGTTTATAAGCAAAAATCCGAATTTCGTCTTAATTCCGCAAAAGAAGGCTATTCCTGTTTTTCTTTCTCAAACAAGGTCATTTAAAGAGGTTTATGCATGGAACCTTCTTAGAATGGATATATATGAAGGATATAGGAGTTTGAACTTGTTTTGACTGAAGGAATTCATTTTATAGCAAAAATACCAATTTGGCTTTAACTCGCAAAAGTAAGGCTATTCCTGTTTTTCTTTCTCAAACAAGGTCATTTAAAGAGGTTTATGCATGGAACCTTCTTAGAATGGATATATATGAAGGAAATAGGAGTTTGAACTTGTTTTGACTGAAGGAATTCATTTTATAGCAAAAATACCAATTTGGCTTTAACTCGCAAAAGTAAGGCTATTCCTGTTTTTATTTCTCAAACAAGGTCATTTAAAGAGGTTTATGCATGGAACCTTCTTAGAATGGATATATATGAGGGACATAGGAGTTTGAACTTGTTTTGACTGAAGGAATTTGTGTTTATAAGCAAAAATCCGAATTTCGTCTTAATTCCGCAAAAGAAGGCTATTCCTGTTTTTCTTTCTCAAACAAGGTCATTTAAAGAGGTTTATGCATGGAACCTTCTTAGAATGGATATATATGAAGGACACAGGAGTTTGAACTTGTTTTGACTGAAGGAATTCATTTTATAGCAAAAATACCAATTTGGCTTTAACTCGCAAAAGTAAGGCTATTCCTGTTTTTCTTTCTCAAACAAGGTCATTTAAAGAGGTTTATGCATGGAACCTTCTTAGAATGGATATATATGAAGGACACAGGAGTTTGAACTTGTTTTGACTGAAGGAATTCATTTTATAGCAAAAATACCAATTTGGCTTTAACTCGCAAAAGTAAGGCTATTCCTGTTTTTCTTTCTCAAACAAGGTCATTTAAAGAGGTTTATGCATGGAACCTTCTTAGAACGGATATATATGAAGGACACAGGAGTTTGAACTTGTTTTGACCGAAGGAATTTGTGTTTATAAGCAAAAATCCGAATTTCGTCTTAATTCCGCAAAAGAAGGCTATTCCTGTTTTTCTTTCTCAAACAAGGTCATTTAAAGAGGTTTATGCATGGAACCTTCTTAGAATGGATATATATGAAGGATATAGGAGTTTGAACTTGTTTTGACTGAAGGAATTCATTTTATAGCAAAAATACCAATTTGGCTTTAACTCGCAAAAGTAAGGCTATTCCTGTTTTTCTTTCTCAAACAAGGTCATTTAAAGAGGTTTATGCATGGAACCTTCTTAGAATGGATATATATGAGGGAAATAGGAGTTTGAACTTGTTTTGACTGAAGGAATTTGTGTTTATAAGCAAAAATCCGAATTTCGTCTTAATTCCGCAAAAGAAGGCTATTCCTGTTTTTCTTTCTCAAACAAGGTCATTTAAAGAGGTTTATGCATGGAACCTTCTTAGAATGGATATATATGAAGGGCACAGGAGTTTAAACTTGTTTTGACTGAAGGAATTCATTTTATAGCAAAAATACCAATTTGGCTTTAACTCGCAAAAGTAAGGCTATTCCTGTTTTTCTTTCTCAAACAAGGTCATTTAAAGAGGTTAATTTATGGAACATTCTTAGAATGGATATATATGAAGGACATAGGAGTTTGAACTTGTTTTGACTGAAGGAATTCATTTTATAGCAAAAGTACCAATTTGGCTTTAACTCGCAAAAGTAAGGCTATTCCTGTTTTTCTTTCTCAAACAAGGTCATTTAAAGAGGTTTATGCATGGAACCTTCTTAGAATGGATATATATGAGGGACATAGGAGTTTGAACTTGTTTTGACGGAAGGAATTTGCGTTTATAAGCAAAAATCCGAATTTCGTCTTAATTCCGCAAAAGAAGGCTATTCCTGTTTTTTCTTTCTCAAACAAGGTCATTTAAAGAGGTTTATGCATGGAACCTTCTTAGAATGGATATATATGAAGGACAAATTAGTTTGAACTTGTTGTGACTGAAGGAAATCATTTTATAGCAAAAATACCAATTTGGCTTTAACTCGCAAAAGTAAGGCTATTCCTGTTTTTCTTTCTCAAACAAGGTCATTGTAAGAGGTTTATGCATGGAACCTTCTTAAAATGGATATATATGAAGGACACAGGAGTTTGAACTTGTTTTGACTGAAGGAATTCATTTTATAGCAAATATACCAATTTGGCTTTAACTCGCAAAAGTAAGGCTATTCCTGTTTTTCTTTCTCAAACAAGGTCATTGTAAGAGGTTTATGCATGGAACCTACTTTGAATTGATATATATGAAGGACAAATTAATTTGAACTTGTTTTGACTGAAGGAATTCATTTTATAGCAAAAATACCAATTTGGCTTTAACTCGCAAAAGTAAGGCTATTCCTGTTTTTCTTTCTCAAACAAGGTCATTTAAAGAGGTTTATGCATGGAACCTTCTTAGAATGGATATATATGAGGGACATAGGAGTTTGAACTTGTTTTGACGGAAGGAATTTGCGTTTATAAGCAAAAATCCGAATTTCGTCTTAATTCCGCAAAAGAAGGCTATTCCTGTTTTTCTTTCTCAAACAAGGTCATTTAAAGAGGTTTATGCATGGAACCTTCTTAGAATGGAAATATATGAAGGAAATAGGAGTTTGAACTTGTTTTGACTGAAGGAATTCATTTTATAGCAAAAGTACCAATTTGGCTTTAACTCGCAAAAGTAAGGCTATTCCTGTTTTTCTTTCTCAAACAAGGTCATTTAAAGAAGTTTATGCATGGAACCTTCTTAGAATTGATATATATGAGGGACATAGGAGTTTGAACTTGTTTTGACTGAAGGAATTTGTGTTTATAAGCAAAAATCCGAATTTCGTCTTAATTCCGCAAAAGAAGGCTATTCCTGTTTTTCTTTCTCAAACAAGGTCATTTAAAGAGGTTTATGCATGGAACCTTCTTAGAATGGATATATATGAAGGATATAGGAGTTTGAACTTGTTTTGACTGAAGGAATTCATTTTATAGCAAAAATACCAATTTGGCTTTAACTCGCAAAAGTAAGGCTATTCCTGTTTTTCTTTCTCAAACAAGGTCATTTAAAGAGGTTTATGCATGGAACCTTCTTAGAATGGATATATATGAAGGAAATAGGAGTTTGAACTAGTTTTGACTGAAGGAATTCATTTTATAGCAAAAATACCAATTTGGCTTTAACTCGCAAAAGTAAGGCTATTCCTGTTTTTATTTCTCAAACAAGGTCATTTAAAGAGGTTTATGCATGGAACCTTCTTAGAATGGATATATATGAGGGACATAGGAGTTTGAACTTGTTTTGACTGAAGGAATTTGTGTTTATAAGCAAAAATCCGAATTTCGTCTTAATTCCGCAAAAGAAGGCTATTCCTGTTTTTCTTTCTCAAACAAGGTCATTTAAAGAGGTTTATGCATGGAACCTTCTTAGAATGGATATATATGAAGGACACAGGAGTTTGAACTTGTTTTGACTGAAGGAATTCATTTTATAGCAAAAATACCAATTTGGCTTTAACTCGCAAAAGTAAGGCTATTCCTGTTTTTCTTTCTCAAACAAGGTCATTTAAAGAGGTTTATGCATGGAACCTTCTTAGAATGGATATATATGAAGGACACAGGAGTTTGAACTTGTTTTGACTGAAGGAATTCATTTTATAGCAAAAATACCAATTTGGCTTTAACTCGCAAAAGTAAGGCTATTCCTGTTTTTCTTTCTCAAACAAGGTCATTTAAAGAGGTTTATGCATGGAACCTTCTTAGAACGGATATATATGAAGGACACAGGAGTTTGAACTTGTTTTGACCGAAGGAATTTGTGTTTATAAGCAAAAATCCGAATTTCGTCTTAATTCCGCAAAAGAAGGCTATTCCTGTTTTTCTTTCTCAAACAAGGTCATTTAAAGAGGTTTATGCATGGAACCTTCTTAGAATGGATATATATGAAGGATATAGGAGTTTGAACTTGTTTTGACTGAAGGAATTCATTTTATAGCAAAAATACCAATTTGGCTTTAACTCGCAAAAGTAAGGCTATTCCTGTTTTTCTTTCTCAAACAAGGTCATTTAAAGAGGTTTATGCATGGAACCTTCTTAGAATGGATATATATGAGGGAAATAGGAGTTTGAACTTGTTTTGACTGAAGGAATTTGTGTTTATAAGCAAAAATCCGAATTTCGTCTTAATTCCGCAAAAGAAGGCTATTCCTGTTTTTCTTTCTCAAACAAGGTCATTTAAAGAGGTTTATGCATGGAACCTTCTTAGAATGGATATATATGAAGGGCACAGGAGTTTGAACTTGTTTTGACTGAAGGAATTCATTTTATAGCAAAAATACCAATTTGGCTTTAACTCGCAAAAGTAAGGCTATTCCTGTTTTTCTTTCTCAAACAAGGTCATTTAAAGAGGTTAATTTATGGAACATTCTTAGAATGGATATATATGAAGGACATAGGAGTTTGAACTTGTTTTGACTGAAGGAATTCATTTTATAGCAAAAGTACCAATTTGGCTTTAACTCGCAAAAGTAAGGCTATTCCTGTTTTTCTTTCTCAAACAAGGTCATTTAAAGAGGTTTATGCATGGAACCTTCTTAGAATGGATATATATGAGGGACATAGGAGTTTGAACTTGTTTTGACGGAAGGAATTTGCGTTTATAAGCAAAAATCCGAATTTCGTCTTAATTCCGCAAAAGAAGGCTATTCCTGTTTTTTCTTTCTCAAACAAGGTCATTTAAAGAGGTTTATGCATGGAACCTTCTTAGAATGGATATATATGAAGGACAAATTAGTTTGAACTTGTTGTGACTGAAGGAAATCATTTTATAGCAAAAATACCAATTTGGCTTTAACTCGCAAAAGTAAGGCTATTCCTGTTTTTCTTTCTCAAACAAGGTCATTGTAAGAGGTTTATGCATGGAACCTTCTTAAAATGGATATATATGAAGGACACAGGAGTTTGAACTTGTTTTGACTGAAGGAATTCATTTTATAGCAAATATACCAATTTGGCTTTAACTCGCAAAAGTAAGGCTATTCCTGTTTTTCTTTCTCAAACAAGGTCATTGTAAGAGGTTTATGCATGGAACCTACTTTGAATTGATATATATGAAGGACAAATTAATTTGAACTTGTTTTGACTGAAGGAATTCATTTTATAGCAAAAATACCAATTTGGCTTTAACTCGCAAAAGTAAGGCTATTCCTGTTTTTCTTTCTCAAACAAGGTCATTTAAAGAAGTTTATGCATGGAACCTTCTTAGAATTGATATATATGAGGGACATAGGAGTTTGAACTTGTTTTGACTGAAGGAATTTGTGTTTATAAGCAAAAATCCGAATTTCGTCTTAATTCCGCAAAAGAAGGCTATTCCTGTTTTTCTTTCTCAAACAAGGTCATTTAAAGAGGTTTATGCATGGAACCTTCTTAGAATGGATATATATGAAGGATATAGGAGTTTGAACTTGTTTTGACTGAAGGAATTCATTTTATAGCAAAAATACCAATTTGGCTTTAACTCGCAAAAGTAAGGCTATTCCTGTTTTTCTTTCTCAAACAAGGTCATTTAAAGAGGTTTATGCATGGAACCTTCTTAGAATGGATATATATGAAGGAAATAGGAGTTTGAACTTGTTTTGACTGAAGGAATTCATTTTATTGCAAAAATACCAATTTGGCTTTAACTCGCAAAAGTAAGGCTATTCCTGTTTTTCTTTCTCAAACAAGGTCATTTAAAGAGGTTTATGCATGGAACCTTCTTAGAATGGATATATATGAGGGAAATAGGAGTTTGAACTTGTTTTGACTGAAGGAATTTGTGTTTATAAGCAAAAATCCGAATTTCGTCTTAATTCCGCAAAAGAAGGCTATTCCTGTTTTTCTTTCTCAAACAAGGTCATTTAAAGAGGTTTATGCATGGAACCTTCTTAGAATGGATATATATGAAGGGCACAGGAGTTTGAACTTGTTTTGACTGAAGGAATTCATTTTATAGCAAAAATACCAATTTGGCTTTAACTCGCAAAAGTAAGGCTATTCCTGTTTTTCTTTCTCAAACAAGGTCATTTAAAGAGGTTTATGCATGGAACCTTCTTAGAATGGATATATATGAGGGACATAGGAGTTTGAACTTGTTTTGACGGAAGGAATTTGCGTTTATAAGCAAAAATCCGAATTTCGTCTTAATTCCGCAAAAGAAGGCTATTCCTGTTTTTTCTTTCTCAAACAAGGTCATTTAAAGAGGTTTATGCATGGAACCTTCTTAGAATGGATATATATGAAGGACAAATTAGTTTGAACTTGTTGTGACTGAAGGAAATCATTTTATAGCAAAAATACCAATTTGGCTTTAACTCGCAAAAGTAAGGCTATTCCTGTTTTTCTTTCTCAAACAAGGTCATTGTAAGAGGTTTATGCATGGAACCTTCTTAAAATGGATATATATGAAGGACACAGGAGTTTGAACTTGTTTTGACTGAAGGAATTCATTTTATAGCAAATATACCAATTTGGCTTTAACTCGCAAAAGTAAGGCTATTCCTGTTTTTCTTTCTCAAACAAGGTCATTGTAAGAGGTTTATGCATGGAACCTACTTTGAATTGATATATATGAAGGACAAATTAATTTGAACTTGTTTTGACTGAAGGAATTCATTTTATAGCAAAAATACCAATTTGGCTTTAACTCGCAAAAGTAAGGCTATTCCTGTTTTTCTTTCTCAAACAAGGTCATTTAAAGAAGTTTATGCATGGAACCTTCTTAGAATTGATATATATGAGGGACATAGGAGTTTGAACTTGTTTTGACTGAAGGAATTTGTGTTTATAAGCAAAAATCCGAATTTCGTCTTAATTCCGCAAAAGAAGGCTATTCCTGTTTTTCTTTCTCAAACAAGGTCATTTAAAGAGGTTTATGCATGGAACCTTCTTAGAATGGATATATATGAAGGATATAGGAGTTTGAACTTGTTTTGACTGAAGGAATTCATTTTATAGCAAAAATACCAATTTGGCTTTAACTCGCAAAAGTAAGGCTATTCCTGTTTTTCTTTCTCAAACAAGGTCATTTAAAGAGGTTTATGCATGGAACCTTCTTAGAATGGATATATATGAGGGACATAGGAGTTTGAACTTGTTTTGACTGAAGGAATTTGTGTTTATAAGCAAAAATCCGAATTTCGTCTTAATTCCGCAAAAGAAGGCTATTCCTGTTTTTCTTTCTCAAACAAGGTCATTTAAAGAGGTTTATGCATGGAACCTTCTTAGAATGGATATATATGAAGGAAATAGGAGTTTGAACTTGTTTTGACTGAAGGAATTCATTTTATAGCAAAAATACCAATTTGGCTTTAACTCGCAAAAGTAAGGCTATTCCTGTTTTTCTTTCTCAAACAAGGTCATTTAAAGAAGTTTATGCATGGAACCTTCTTAGAATTGATATATATGAGGGACATAGGAGTTTGAACTTGTTTTGACTGAAGGAATTTGTGTTTATAAGCAAAAATCCGAATTTCGTCTTAATTCCGCAAAAGAAGGCTATTCCTGTTTTTCTTTCTCAAACAAGGTCATTTAAAGAGGTTTATGCATGGAACCTTCTTAGAATGGATATATATGAAGGATATAGGAGTTTGAACTTGTTTTGACTGAAGAAATTCATTTTATAGCAAAAATACCAATTTGGCTTTAACTCGCAAAAGTAAGGCTATTCCTGTTTTTCTTTCTCAAACAAGGTCATTTAAAGAGGTTTATGCATGGAACCTTCTTAGAATGGATATATATGAGGGACATAGGAGTTTGAACTTGTTTTGACTGAAGGAATTTGTGTTTATAAGCAAAAATCCGAATTTCGTCTTAATTCCGCAAAAGAAGGCTATTCCTGTTTTTCTTTCTCAAACAAGGTCATTTAAAGAGGTTTATGCATGGAACCTTCTTAGAATGGAAATATATGAAGGAAATAGGAGTTTGAACTTGTTTTGACTGAAGGAATTCATTTTATAGCAAAAATACCAATTTGGCTTTAACTCGCAAAAGTAAGGCTATTCCTGTTTTTCTTTCTCAAACAAGGTCATTTAAAGAAGTTTATGCATGGAACCTTCTTAGAATTGATATATATGAGGGACATAGGAGTTTGAACTTGTTTTGACTGAAGGAATTTGTGTTTATAAGCAAAAATCCGAATTTCGTCTTAATTCCGCAAAAGAAGGCTATTCCTGTTTTTCTTTCTCAAACAAGGTCATTTAAAGAGGTTTATGCATGGAACCTTCTTAGAATGGATATATATGAAGGATATAGGAGTTTGAACTTGTTTTGACTGAAGGAATTCATTTTATAGCAAAAATACCAATTTGGCTTTAACTCGCAAAAGTAAGGCTATTCCTGTTTTTCTTTCTCAAACAAGGTCATTTAAAGAGGTTTATGCATGGAACCTTCTTAGAATGGATATATATGAAGGAAATAGGAGTTTGAACTTGTTTTGACTGAAGGAATTCATTTTATAGCAAAAATACCAATTTGGCTTTAACTCGCAAAAGTAAGGCTATTCCTGTTTTTCTTTCTCAAACAAGGTCATTTAAAGAGGTTTATGCATGGAACCTTCTTAGAATGGATATATATGAGGGACATAGGAGTTTGAACTTGTTTTGACTGAAGGAATTTGTGTTTATAAGCAAAAATCCGAATTTCGTCTTAATTCCGCAAAAGAAGGCTATTCCTGTTTTTCTTTCTCAAACAAGGTCATTTAAAGAGGTTTATGCATGGAACCTTCTTAGAATGGATATATATGAAGGACACAGGAGTTTGAACTTGTTTTGACTGAAGGAATTCATTTTATAGCAAAAATACCAATTTGGCTTTAACTCGCAAAAGTAAGGCTATTCCTGTTTTTCTTTCTCAAACAAGGTCATTTAAAGAGGTTTATGCATGGAACCTTCTTAGAATGGATATATATGAAGGACACAGGAGTTTGAACTTGTTTTGACTGAAGGAATTCATTTTATAGCAAAAATACCAATTTGGCTTTAACTCGCAAAAGTAAGGCTATTCCTGTTTTTCTTTCTCAAACAAGGTCATTTAAAGAGGTTTATGCATGGAACCTTCTTAGAACGGATATATATGAAGGACACAGGAGTTTGAACTTGTTTTGACCGAAGGAATTTGTGTTTATAAGCAAAAATCCAAATTTCGTCTTAATTCCGCAAAAGAAGGCTATTCCTGTTTTTCTTTCTCAAACAAGGTCATTTAAAGAGGTTTATGCATGGAACCTTCTTAGAATGGATATATATGAAGGATATAGGAGTTTGAACTTGTTTTGACTGAAGGAATTCATTTTATAGCAAAAATACCAATTTGGCTTTAACTCGCAAAAGTAAGGCTATTCCTGTTTTTCTTTCTCAAACAAGGTCATTTAAAGAGGTTTATGCATGGAACCTTCTTAGAATGGATATATATGAAGGAAATAGGAGTTTGAACTTGTTTTGACTGAAGGAATTCATTTTATTGCAAAAATACCAATTTGGCTTTAACTCGCAAAAGTAAGGCTATTCCTGTTTTTCTTTCTCAAACAAGGTCATTTAAAGAGGTTTATGCATGGAACCTTCTTAGAATGGATATATATGAGGGAAATAGGAGTTTGAACTTGTTTTGACTGAAGGAATTTGTGTTTATAAGCAAAAATCCGAATTTCGTCTTAATTCCGCAAAAGAAGGCTATTCCTGTTTTTCTTTCTCAAACAAGGTCATTTAAAGAGGTTTATGCATGGAACCTTCTTAGAATGGATATATATGAAGGGCACAGGAGTTTGAACTTGTTTTGACTGAAGGAATTCATTTTATAGCAAAAATACCAATTTGGCTTTAACTCGCAAAAGTAAGGCTATTCCTGTTTTTCTTTCTCAAACAAGGTCATTTAAAGAGGTTAATTTATGGAACATTCTTAGAATGGATATATATGAAGGACATAGGAGTTTGAACTTGTTTTGACTGAAGGAATTCATTTTATAGCAAAAGTACCAATTTGGCTTTAACTCGCAAAAGTAAGGCTATTCCTGTTTTTCTTTCTCAAACAAGGTCATTTAAAGAAGTTTATGCATGGAACCTTCTTAGAATTGATATATATGAGGGACATAGGAGTTTGAACTTGTTTTGACTGAAGGAATTTGTGTTTATAAGCAAAAATCCGAATTTCGTCTTAATTCCGCAAAAGAAGGCTATTCCTGTTTTTCTTTCTCAAACAAGGTCATTTAAAGAGGTTTATGCATGGAACCTTCTTAGAATGGATATATATGAAGGATATAGGAGTTTGAACTTGTTTTGACTGAAGGAATTCATTTTATAGCAAAAATACCAATTTGGCTTTAACTCGCAAAAGTAAGGCTATTCCTGTTTTTCTTTCTCAAACAAGGTCATTTAAAGAGGTTTATGCATGGAACCTTCTTAGAAAGGATATATATGAGGGACATAGGAGTTTGAACTTGTTTTGACTGAAGGAATTTGTGTTTATAAGCAAAAATCCGAATTTCGTCTTAATTCCGCAAAAGTAAGGCTATTCCTGTTTTTCTTTCTCAAACAAGGTCATTTAAAGAGGTTTATGCATGGAACCTTCTTAGAATGGATATATATGAGGGAAATAGGAGTTTGAACTTGTTTTGACTGAAGGAATTTGTGTTTATAAGCAAAAATCCGAATTTCGTCTTAATTCCGCAAAAGAAGGCTATTCCTGTTTTTCTTTCTCAAACAAGGTCATTTAAAGAGGTTTATGCATGGAACCTTCTTAGAATGGATATATATGAAGGATATAGGAGTTTGAACTTGTTTTGACTGAAGGAATTCATTTTATAGCAAAAATACCAATTTGGCTTTAACTCGCAAAAGTAAGGCTATTCCTGTTTTTCTTTCTCAAACAAGGTCATTTAAAGAGGTTAATTTATGGAACATTCTTAGAATGGATATATATGAAGGACATAGGAGTTTGAACTTGTTTTGACTGAAGGAATTCATTTTATAGCAAAAGTACCAATTTGGCTTTAACTCGCAAAAGTAAGGCTATTCCTGTTTTTCTTTCTCAAACAAGGTCATTTAAAGAAGTTTATGCATGGAACCTTCTTAGAATTGATATATATGAGGGACATAGGAGTTTGAACTTGTTTTGACTGAAGGAATTTGTGTTTATAAGCAAAAATCCGAATTTCGTCTTAATTCCGCAAAAGAAGGCTATTCCTGTTTTTCTTTCTCAAACAAGGTCATTTAAAGAGGTTTATGCATGGAACCTTCTTAGAATGGATATATATGAAGGATATAGGAGTTTGAACTTGTTTTGACTGAAGGAATTCATTTTATAGCAAAAATACCAATTTGGCTTTAACTCGCAAAAGTAAGGCTATTCCTGTTTTTCTTTCTCAAACAAGGTCATTTAAAGAGGTTTATGCATGGAACCTTCTTAGAATGGATATATATGAGGGACATAGGAGTTTGAACTTGTTTTGACTGAAGGAATTTGTGTTTATAAGCAAAAATCCGAATTTCGTCTTAATTCCGCAAAAGTAAGGCTATTCCTGTTTTTCTTTCTCAAACAAGGTCATTTAAAGAGGTTTATGCATGGAACCTTCTTAGAATGGATATATATGAGGGAAATAGGAGTTTGAACTTGTTTTGACTGAAGGAATTTGTGTTTATAAGCAAAAATCCGAATTTCGTCTTAATTCCGCAAAAGAAGGCTATTCCTGTTTTTCTTTCTCAAACAAGGTCATTTAAAGAGGTTTATGCATGGAACCTTCTTAGAATGGATATATATGAAGGGCACAGGAGTTTGAACTTGTTTTGACTGAAGGAATTCATTTTATAGCAAAAATACCAATTTGGCTTTAACTCGCAAAAGTAAGGCTATTCCTGTTTTTCTTTCTCAAACAAGGTCATTTAAAGAAGTTTATGCATGGAACCTTCTTAGAATGGATATATATGAGGGACATAGGAGTTTGAACTTGTTTTGACTGAAGGAATTTGTGTTTATAAGCAAAAATCCGAATTTAGTCTTAATTCCGCAAAAGAAGGCTATTCCTGTTTTTCTTTCTCAAACAAGGTCATTTAAAGAGGTTTATGCATGGAACCTTCTTAGAATGGATATATATGAAGGACACAGGAGTTTGAACTTGTTTTTACTGAAGGAATTCATTTTATAGCAAAAATACCAATTTGGCTTTAACTCGCAAAAGTAAGGCTATTCCTGTTTTTCTTTCTCAAACAAGGTCATTTAAAGAGGTTTATGCATGGAACCTTCTTAGAATGGATAATATATGAGGGACATAGGAGTTTGAACTTGTTTTGACTGAAGGAATTTGTGTTTATAAGCAAAAATCCGAATTTCGTCTTAATTCCGCAAAAGAAGGCTATTCCTGTTTTTCTTTCTCAAACAAGGTCATTTAAAGAGGTTTATGCATGGAACCTTCTTAGAATGGATATATATGAAGGACACAGGAGTTTGAACTTGTTTTGACTGAAGGAATTCATTTTATAGCAAAAATACCAATTTGGCTTTAACTCGCAAAAGTAAGGCTATTCCTGTTTTTCTTTCTCAAACAAGGTCATTTAAAGAGGTTTATGCATGGAACCTTCTTAGAATGGATATATATGAGGGACATAGGAGTTTGAACTTGTTTTGACGGAAGGAATTTGTGTTTATAAGCAAAAATCCGAATTTCGTCTTAATTCCGCAAAAGAAGGCTATTCCTGTTTTTCTTTCTCAAACAAGGTCATTTAAAGAGGTTTATGCATGGAACCTTCTTAGAAATGGATATATATGAAGGACAAATTAGTTTGAACTTGTTGTGACTGAAGGAAATCATTTTATAGCAAAAATACCAATTTGGCTTTAACTCGCAAAAGTAAGGCTATTCCTGTTTTTCTTTCTCAAACAAGGTCATTGTAAGAGTTTTATGCATGGACCCTTCTTAGAATGGATATATATGAGGGACATAGGAGTTTGAACTTGTTTTGACGGAAGGAATTTGTGTTTATAAGCAAAAATCCGAATTTCGTCTTAATTCCGCAAAAGAAGGCTATTCCTGTTTTTCTTTCTCAAACAAGGTCATTTAAAGAGGTTTATGCATGGAACCTTCTTAGAATGGATATATATGAAGGAAATAGGAGTTTGAACTTGTTTTGACTGAATGAATTCATTTTATAGCAAAAATACCAATTTGGCTTTAACTCGCAAAAGTAAGGCTATTCCTGTTTTTCTTTCTCAAACAAGGTCATTTAAAGAGGTTTATGCATGGAACCTTCTTAGAATGGATATATATGAGGGACATAGGAGTTTGAACTTGTTTTGACTGAAGGAATTTGTGTTTATAAGCAAAAATCCGAATTTCGTCTTAATTCCGCAAAAGAAGGCTATTCCTGTTTTTCTTTCTCAAACAAGGTCATTTAAAGAGGTTTATGCATGGAACCTTCTTAGAATGGATATATATGAAGGACACAGGAGTTTGAACTTGTTTTGACTGAAGGAATTCATTTTATAGCAAAAATACCAATTTGGCTTTAACTCGCAAAAGTAAGGCTATTCCTGTTTTTCTTTCTCAAACAAGGTCATTTAAAGAGGTTTATTCATGGAACATTCTTAGAATGGATATATATGAAGGACATAGGAGTTTGAACTTGTTTTGACTGAAGGAATTCATTTTATAGCAAAAGTACCAATTTGGCTTTAACTCGCAAAAGTAAGGCTATTCCTGTTTTTCTTTCTCAAACAAGGTCATTTAAAGAAGTTTATGCATGGAACCTTCTTAGAATTGATATATATGAGGGACATAGGAGTTTGAACTTGTTTTGACTGAAGGAATTTGTGTTTATAAGCAAAAATCCGAATTTCGTCTTAATTCCGCAAAAGAAGGCTATTCCTGTTTTTCTTTCTCAAACAAGGTCATTTAAAGAGGTTTATGCATGGAACCTTATTAGAATGGATATATATGAAGGATATAGGAGTTTGAACTTGTTTTGACTGAAGGAATTCATTTTATAGCAAAAATACCAATTTGGCTTTAACTCGCAAAAGTAAGGCTATTCCTGTTTTTCTTTCTCAAACAAGGTCATTTAAAGAAGTTTATGCATGGAACCTTCTTAGAATTGATATATATGAGGGACATAGGAGTTTGAACTTGTTTTGACTGAAGGAATTTGTGTTTATAAGCAAAAATCCGAATTTCTTCTTAATTCCGCAAAAGAAGGCTATTCCTGTTTTTCTTTCTCAAACAAGGTCATTGTAAGAGGTTTATGCATGGAACCTTCTTAGAAATGGATATATATGAAGGACAAATTAGTTTGAACTTGTTGTGACTGAAGGAAATCATTTTATAGCAAAAATACCAATTTGGCTTTAACTCGCAAAAGTAAGGCTATTCCTGTTTTTATTTCTCAAACAAGGTCATTTAAAGAGGTTTATGCATGGAACCTTCTTAGAATGGATATATATGTAGGAAATAAGAGTTTGAACTTGTTTTGACTGAAGGAATTCATTTTATAGCAAAAATACCAATTTGGCTTTAACTCGCAAAAGTAAGGCTATTCCTGTTTTTCTTTCTCAAACAAGGTCATTTAAAGAGGTTTATGCATGGAACCTTCTTAGAATGGATAAATATGAAGGAAATAGGAGTTTGAACTTGTTTTGACTGAAGGAATTCATTTTATAGCAAAAATACCAATTTGGCTTTAACTCGCAAAAGTAAGGCTACTCCTGTTTTTCTTTCTCAAACAAGGTCATTTAAAGAGGTTTATGCATGGAACCTTCTTAGAATGGATATATATGAGGGACATAGGAGTTTGAACTTGTTTTGACTGAAGGAATTTGTGTTTATAAGCAAAAATCCGAATTTCGTCTTAATTCCGCAAAAGAAGGCTATTCCTGTTTTTCTTTCTCAAACAAGGTCATTTAAAGAGGTGTATGCATGGAACCTTCTTAGAATGGATACATATGAAGGAAATAGGAGTTTGAACTTGTTTTGACTGAAGGAATTCATTTTATAGCAAAAATACCAATTTGGCTTTAACTCGCAAAAGTAAGGCTATTCCTGTTTTTCTTTCTCAAACAAGGTCATTGTAAGAGGTTTATGCATGGAACCTTCTTAGAAATGGATATATATGAAGGACAAATTAGTTTGAACTTGTTGTGACTGAAGGAAATCATTTTATAGCAAAAATACCAATTTGGCTTTAACTCGCAAAAGTAAGGCTATTCCTGTTTTTCTTTCTCAAACAAGGTCATTTAAAGAGGTTTATGCAAGGAACCTTCTTAGAATGGATATATATGTAGGAAATAAGAGTTTGAACTTGTTTTGACTGAAGGAATTCATTTTATAGCAAAAATACCAATTTGGCTTTAACTCGCAAAAGTAAGGCTATTCCTGTTTTTCTTTCTCAAACAAGGTCATTTAAAGAGGTTTATGCATGGAACCTTCTTAGAATGGATAAATATGAAGGAAATAGGAGTTTGAACTTGTTTTGACTGAAGGAATTCATTTTATTGCAAAAATACCAATTTGGCTTTAACTCGCAAAAGTAAGGCTATTCCTGTTTTTCTTTCTCAAACAAGGTCATTTAAAGAGGTTTATGCATGGAACCTTCTTAGAATGGATATATATGAGGGAAATAGGAGTTTGAACTTGTTTTGACTGAAGGAATTTGTGTTTATAAGCAAAAATCCGAATTTCGTCTTAATTCCGCAAAAGAAGGCTATTCCTGTTTTTCTTTCTCAAACAAGGTCATTTAAAGAGGTTTATGCATGGAACCTTCTTAGAATGGATATATATGAAGGGCACAGGAGTTTGAACTTGTTTTGACTGAAGGAATTCATTTTATAGCAAAAATACCAATTTGGCTTTAACTCGCAAAAGTAAGGCTATTCCTGTTTTTCTTTCTCAAACAAGGTCATTTAAAGAGGTTAATTTATGGAACATTCTTAGAATGGATATATATGAAGGACATAGGAGTTTGAACTTGTTTTGACTGAAGGAATTCATTTTATAGCAAAAGTACCAATTTGGCTTTAACTCGCAAAAGTAAGGCTATTCCTGTTTTTCTTTCTCAAACAAGGTCATTTAAAGAAGTTTATGCATGGAACCTTCTTAGAATTGATATATATGAGGGACATAGGAGTTTGAACTTGTTTTGACTGAAGGAATTTGTGTTTATAAGCAAAAATCCGAATTTCGTCTTAATTCCGCAAAAGAAGGCTATTCCTGTTTTTCTTTCTCAAACAAGGTCATTTAAAGAGGTTTATGCATGGAACCTTCTTAGAATGGATATATATGAAGTATATAGGAGTTTGAACTTGTTTTGACTGAAGGAATTCATTTTATAGCAAAAATACCAATTTGGCTTTAACTCGCAAAAGTAAGGCTATTCCTGTTTTTCTTTCTCAAACAAGGTCATTTAAAGAGGTTTATGCATGGAACCTTCTTAGAATGGATATATATGAGGGACATAGGAGTTTGAACTTGTTTTGACTGAAGGAATTTGTGTTTATAAGCAAAATTCCGAATTTCGTCTTAATTCCGCAAAAGTAAGGCTATTCCTGTTTTTCTTTCTCAAACAAGGTCATTTAAAGAGGTTTATGCATGGAACCTTCTTAGAATGGATATATATGAGGGAAATAGGAGTTTGAACTTGTTTTGACTGAAGGAATTTGTGTTTATAAGCAAAAATCCGAATTTCGTCTTAATTCCGCAAAAGAAGGCTATTCCTGTTTTTCTTTCTCAAACAAGGTCATTTAAAGAGGTTTATGCATGGAACCTTCTTAGAATGGATATATATGAAGGGCACAGGAGTTTGAACTTGTTTTGACTGAAGGAATTCATTTTATAGCAAAAATACCAATTTGGCTTTAACTCGCAAAAGTAAGGCTATTCCTGTTTTTCTTTCTCAAACAAGGTCATTTAAAGAGGTTTATGCATGGAACCTTCTTAGAATGGATATATATGAGGGACATAGGAGTTTGAACTTGTTTTGACTGAAGGAATTTGTGTTTATAAGCAAAAATCCGAATTTAGTCTTAATTCCGCAAAAGAAGGCTATTCCTGTTTTTCTTTCTCAAACAAGGTCATTTAAAGAGGTTTATGCATGGAACCTTCTTAGAATGGATATATATGAAGGACACAGGAGTTTGAACTTGTTTTTACTGAAGGAATTCATTTTATAGCAAAAATACCAATTTGGCTTTAACTCGCAAAAGTAAGGCTATTCCTGTTTTTCTTTCTCAAACAAGGTCATTTAAAGAGGTTTATGCATGGAACCTTCTTAGAATGGATAATATATGAGGGACATAGGAGTTTGAACTTGTTTTGACTGAAGGAATTTGTGTTTATAAGCAAAAATCCGAATTTCGTCTTAATTCCGCAAAAGAAGGCTATTCCTGTTTTTCTTTCTCAAACAAGGTCATTTAAAGAGGTTTATGCATGGAACCTTCTTAGAATGGATATATATGAGGGACATAGGAGTTTGAACTTGTTTTGACTGAAGGAATTTGTGTTTATAAGCAAAAATCCGAATTTCGTCTTAATTCCGCAAAAGAAGGCTATTCCTGTTTTTCTTTCTCAAACAAGGTCATTTAAAGAGGTTTATGCATGGAACCTTCTTAGAATGGATATATATGAAGGACACAGGAGTTTGAACTTGTTTTGACTGAAGGAATTCATTTTATAGCAAAAATACCAATTTGGCTTTAACTCGCAAAAGTAAGGCTATTCCTGTTTTTCTTTCTCAAACAAGGTCATTTAAAGAGGTTTATTCATGGAACATTCTTAGAATGGATATATATGAAGGACATAGGAGTTTGAACTTGTTTTGACTGAAGGAATTCATTTTATAGCAAAAGTACCAATTTGGCTTTAACTCGCAAAAGTAAGGCTATTCCTGTTTTTCTTTCTCAAACAAGGTCATTTAAAGAAGTTTATGCATGGAACCTTCTTAGAATTGATATATATGAGGGACATAGGAGTTTGAACTTGTTTTGACTGAAGGAATTTGTGTTTATAAGCAAAAATCCGAATTTCGTCTTAATTCCGCAAAAGAAGGCTATTCCTGTTTTTCTTTCTCAAACAAGGTCATTTAAAGAGGTTTATGCATGGAACCTTATTAGAATGGATATATATGAAGGATATAGGAGTTTGAACTTGTTTTGACTGAAGGAATTCATTTTATAGCAAAAATACCAATTTGGCTTTAACTCGCAAAAGTAAGGCTATTCCTGTTTTTCTTTCTCAAACAAGGTCATTTAAAGAAGTTTATGCATGGAACCTTCTTAGAATTGATATATATGAGGGACATAGGAGTTTGAACTTGTTTTGACTGAAGGAATTTGTGTTTATAAGCAAAAATCCGAATTTCTTCTTAATTCCGCAAAAGAAGGCTATTCCTGTTTTTCTTTCTCAAACAAGGTCATTGTAAGAGGTTTATGCATGGAACCTTCTTAGAAATGGATATATATGAAGGACAAATTAGTTTGAACTTGTTGTGACTGAAGGAAATCATTTTATAGCAAAAATACCAATTTGGCTTTAACTCGCAAAAGTAAGGCTATTCCTGTTTTTCTTTCTCAAACAAGGTCATTTAAAGAGGTTTATGCATGGAACCTTCTTAGAATAGATATATATGTAGGAAATAAGAGTTTGAACTTGTTTTGACTGAAGGAATTCATTTTATAGCAAAAATACCAATTTGGCTTTAACTCGCAAAAGTAAGGCTATTCCTGTTTTTCTTTCTCAAACAAGGTCATTTAAAGAGGTTTATGCATGGAACCTTCTTAGAATGGATATATATGAGGGACATAGGAGTTTGAACTTGTTTTGACTGAAGGAATTTGTGTTTATAAGCAAAAATCCGAATTTCGTCTTAATTCCGCAAAAGAAGGCTATTCCTGTTTTTCTTTCTCAAACAAGGTCATTTAAAGAGGTGTATGCATGGAACCTTCTTAGAATGGATACATATGAAGGAAATAGGAGTTTGAACTTGTTTTGACTGAAGGAATTCATTTTATAGCAAAAATACCAATTTGGCTTTAACTCGCAAAAGTAAGGCTATTCCTGTTTTTCTTTCTCAAACAAGGTCATTGTAAGAGGTTTATGCATGGAACCTTCTTAGAAATGGATATATATGAAGGACAAATTAGTTTGAACTTGTTGTGACTGAAGGAAATCATTTTATAGCAAAAATACCAATTTGGCTTTAACTCGCAAAAGTAAGGCTATTCCTGTTTTTCTTTCTCAAACAAGGTCATTTAAAGAGGTTTATGCATGGAACCTTCTTAGAATGGATATATATGAAGGACACAGGAGTTTGAACTTGTTTTGACTGAAGGAATTCATTTTATAGCAAAAATACCAATTTGGCTTTAACTCGCAAAAGTAAGGCTATTCCTGTTTTTCTTTCTCAAACAAGGTCATTTAAAGAGGTTTATGCATGGAACCTTCTTAGAATGGATATATATGAAGGACATAGGAGTTTGAACTTGTTTTGACTGAAGGAATTTGTGTTTATTAGCAAAAATCCGAATTTCGTCTTAATTCCGCAAAAGAAGGCTATTCCTGTTTTTCTTTCTCAAACAAGGTCATTTAAAGAGGTTTATGCATGGAACCTTCTTAGAATGGATAAATATGAAGGAAATAGGAGTTTGAACTTGTTTTGACTGAAGGAAATCATTTTATAGCAAAAATACCAATTTGGCTTTAACTCGCAAAAGTAAGGCTATTCCTGTTTTTCTTTCTCAAACAAGGTCATTTAAAGAGGTTTATGCATGGAACCTTCTTAGAATGGATATATATGAGGGACATAGGAGTTTGAACTTGTTTTGACTGAAGGAATTTGTGTTTATAAGCAGAAATACGAATTTCGTCTTAATTCCGCAAAAGAAGGCTATTCCTGTTTTTCTTTCTCAAACAAGGTCATTTAAAGAGGTTTATGCATGGAACCTTCTTAGAATGGATATATATGAAGGACACAGGAGTTTGAACTTGTTTTGACTGAAGGAATTCATTTTATAGCAAAAATACCAATTTGGCTTTAACTCGCAAAAGTAAGGCTATTCCTGTTTTTCTTTCTCAAACAAGGTCATTTAAAGAGGTGTATGCATGGAACCTTCTTAGAATGGATACATATGAAGGAAATAGGAGTTTGAACTTGTTTTGACTGAAGGAATTCATTTTATAGCAAAAATACCAATTTGGCTTTAACTCGCAAAAGTAAGGCTATTCCTGTTTTTCTTTCTCAAACAAGGTCATTTAAAGAGGTTTATGCAAGGAACCTTCTTAGAATGGATATATATGTAGGAAATAAGAGTTTGAACTTGTTTTGACTGAAGGAATTCATTTTATAGCAAAAATACCAATTTGGCTTTAACTCGCAAAAGTAAGGCTATTCCTGTTTTTCTTTCTCAAACAAGGTCATTTAAAGAGGTTTATGCATGGAACCTTCTTAGAATGGATAAATATGAAGGAAATAGGAGTTTGAACTTGTTTTGACTGAAGGAATTCATTTTATTGCAAAAATACCAATTTGGCTTTAACTCGCAAAAGTAAGGCTATTCCTGTTTTTCTTTCTCAAACAAGGTCATTTAAAGAGGTTTATGCATGGAACCTTCTTAGAATGGATATATATGAGGGAAATAGGAGTTTGAACTTGTTTTGACTGAAGGAATTTGTGTTTATAAGCAAAAATCCGAATTTCGTCTTAATTCCGCAAAAGAAGGCTATTCCTGTTTTTCTTTCTCAAACAAGGTCATTTAAAGAGGTTTATGCATGGAACCTTCTTAGAATGGATATATATGAAGGGCACAGGAGTTTGAACTTGTTTTGACTGAAGGAATTCATTTTATAGCAAAAATACCAATTTGGCTTTAACTCGCAAAAGTAAGGCTATTCCTGTTTTTCTTTCTCAAACAAGGTCATTTAAAGAGGTTAATTTATGGAACATTCTTAGAATGGATATATATGAAGGACATAGGAGTTTGAACTTGTTTTGACTGAAGGAATTCATTTTATAGCAAAAGTACCAATTTGGCTTTAACTCGCAAAAGTAAGGCTATTCCTGTTTTTCTTTCTCAAACAAGGTCATTTAAAGAAGTTTATGCATGGAACCTTCTTAGAATTGATATATATGAGGGACATAGGAGTTTGAACTTGTTTTGACTGAAGGAATTTGTGTTTATAAGCAAAAATCCGAATTTCGTCTTAATTCCGCAAAAGAAGGCTATTCCTGTTTTTCTTTCTCAAACAAGGTCATTTAAAGAGGTTTATGCATGGAACCTTCTTAGAATGGATATATATGAAGGACACAGGAGTTTGAACTTGTTTTGACTGAAGGAATTCATTTTATAGCAAAAATACCAATTTGGCTTTAACTCGCAAAAGTAAGGCTATTCCTGTTTTTCTTTCTCAAACAAGGTCATTTAAAGAGGTTTATGCATGGAACCTTCTTAGAATGGATATATATGAGGGACATAGGAGTTTGAACTTGTTTTGACTGAAGGAATTTGTGTTTATAAGCAAAAATCCGAATTTAGTCTTAATTCCGCAAAAGAAGGCTATTCCTGTTTTTCTTTCTCAAACAAGGTCATTTAAAGAGGTTTATGCATGGAACCTTCTTAGAATGGATATATATGAAGGACACAGGAGTTTGAACTTGTTTTGACTGAAGGAATTCATTTTATAGCAAAAGTACCAATTTGGCTTTAACTCGCAAAAGTAAGGCTATTCCTGTTTTTCTTTCTCAAACAAGGTCATTTAAAGAAGTTTATGCATGGAACCTTCTTAGAATTGATATATATGAGGGACATAGGAGTTTGAACTTGTTTTGACTGAAGGAATTTGTGTTTATAAGCAAAAATCCGAATTTCGTCTTAATTCCGCAAAAGAAGGCTATTCCTGTTTTTCTTTCTCAAACAAGGTCATTTAAAGAGGTTTATGCATGGAACCTTCTTAGAATGGATATATATGAAGGACACAGGAGTTTGAACTTGTTTTGACTGAAGGAATTTGTGTTTATAAGCAAAAATCCGAATTTCGTCTTAATTCCGCAAAAGTAAGGCTATTCCTGTTTTTCTTTCTCAAACAAGGTCATTTAAAGAGGTTTATGCATGGAACCTTCTTAGAATGGATATATATGAGGGAAATAGGAGTTTGAACTTGTTTTGACTGAAGGAATTTGTGTTTATAAGCAAAAATCCGAATTTCGTCTTAATTCCGCAAAAGAAGGCTATTCCTGTTTTTCTTTCTCAAACAAGGTCATTTAAAGAGGTTTATGCATGGAACCTTCTTAGAATGGATATATATGAAGGGCACAGGAGTTTGAACTTGTTTTGACTGAAGGAATTCATTTTATAGCAAAAATACCAATTTGGCTTTAACTCGCAAAAGTAAGGCTATTCCTGTTTTTCTTTCTCAAACAAGGTCATTTAAAGAGGTTTATGCATGGAACCTTCTTAGAATGGATATATATGAGGGACATAGGAGTTTGAACTTGTTTTGACTGAAGGAATTTGTGTTTATAAGCAAAAATCCGAATTTAGTCTTAATTCCGCAAAAGAAGGCTATTCCTGTTTTTCTTTCTCAAACAAGGTCATTTAAAGAGGTTTATGCATGGAACCTTCTTAGAATGGATATATATGAAGGACACAGGAGTTTGAACTTGTTTTTACTGAAGGAATTCATTTTATAGCAAAAATACCAATTTGGCTTTAACTCGCAAAAGTAAGGCTATTCCTGTTTTTCTTTCTCAAACAAGGTCATTTAAAGAGGTTTATGCATGGAACCTTCTTAGAATGGATAATATATGAGGGACATAGGAGTTTGAACTTGTTTTGACTGAAGGAATTTGTGTTTATAAGCAAAAATCCGAATTTCGTCTTAATTCCGCAAAAGAAGGCTATTCCTGTTTTTCTTTCTCAAACAAGGTCATTTAAAGAGGTTTATGCATGGAACCTTCTTAGAATGGATATATATGAAGGACACAGGAGTTTGAACTTGTTTTGACTGAAGGAATTCATTTTATAGCAAAAATACCAATTTGGCTTTAACTCGCAAAAGTAAGGCTATTCCTGTTTTTCTTTCTCAAACAAGGTCATTTAAAGAGGTTTATGCATGGAACCTTCTTAGAATGGATATATATGAGGGACATAGGAGTTTGAACTTGTTTTGACGGAAGGAATTTGTGTTTATAAGCAAAAATCCGAATTTCGTCTTAATTCCGCAAAAGAAGGCTATTCCTGTTTTTCTTTCTCAAACAAGGTCATTTAAAGAGGTTTATGCATGGAACCTTCTTAGAAATGGATATATATGAAGGACAAATTAGTTTGAACTTGTTGTGACTGAAGGAAATCATTTTATAGCAAAAATACCAATTTGGCTTTAACTCGCAAAAGTAAGGCTATTCCTGTTTTTCTTTCTCAAACAAGGTCATTGTAAGAGTTTTATGCATGGACCCTTCTTAGAATGGATATATATGAGGGACATAGGAGTTTGAACTTGTTTTGACGGAAGGAATTTGTGTTTATAAGCAAAAATCCGAATTTCGTCTTAATTCCGCAAAAGAAGGCTATTCCTGTTTTTCTTTCTCAAACAAGGTCATTTAAAGAGGTTTATGCATGGAACCTTCTTAGAATGGATATATATGAAGGAAATAGGAGTTTGAACTTGTTTTGACTGAATGAATTCATTTTATAGCAAAAATACCAATTTGGCTTTAACTCGCAAAAGTAAGGCTATTCCTGTTTTTCTTTCTCAAACAAGGTCATTTAAAGAGGTTTATGCATGGAACCTTCTTAGAATGGATATATATGAGGGACATAGGAGTTTGAACTTGTTTTGACTGAAGGAATTTGTGTTTATAAGCAAAAATCCGAATTTCGTCTTAATTCCGCAAAAGAAGGCTATTCCTGTTTTTCTTTCTCAAACAAGGTCATTTAAAGAGGTTTATGCATGGAACCTTATTAGAATGGATATATATGAAGGATATAGGAGTTTGAACTTGTTTTGACTGAAGGAATTCATTTTATAGCAAAAATACCAATTTGGCTTTAACTCGCAAAAGTAAGGCTATTCCTGTTTTTCTTTCTCAAACAAGGTCATTTAAAGAAGTTTATGCATGGAACCTTCTTAGAATTGATATATATGAGGGACATAGGAGTTTGAACTTGTTTTGACTGAAGGAATTTGTGTTTATAAGCAAAAATCCGAATTTCTTCTTAATTCCGCAAAAGAAGGCTATTCCTGTTTTTCTTTCTCAAACAAGGTCATTGTAAGAGGTTTATGCATGGAACCTTCTTAGAAATGGATATATATGAAGGACAAATTAGTTTGAACTTGTTGTGACTGAAGGAAATCATTTTATAGCAAAAATACCAATTTGGCTTTAACTCGCAAAAGTAAGGCTATTCCTGTTTTTCTTTCTCAAACAAGGTCATTTAAAGAGGTTTATGCATGGAACCTTCTTAGAATGGATATATATGTAGGAAATAAGAGTTTGAACTTGTTTTGACTGAAGGAATTCATTTTATAGCAAAAATACCAATTTGGCTTTAACTCGCAAAAGTAAGGCTATTCCTGTTTTTCTTTCTCAAACAAGGTCATTTAAAGAGGTTTATGCATGGAACCTTCTTAGAATGGATAAATATGAAGGAAATAGGAGTTTGAACTTGTTTTGACTGAAGGAATTCATTTTATAGCAAAAATACCAATTTGGCTTTAACTCGCAAAAGTAAGGCTATTCCTGTTTTTCTTTCTCAAACAAGGTCATTTAAAGAGGTTTATGCATGGAACCTTCTTAGAATGGATATATATGAGGGACATAGGAGTTTGAACTTGTTTTGACTGAAGGAATTTGTGTTTATAAGCAAAAATCCGAATTTCGTCTTAATTCCGCAAAAGAAGGCTATTCCTGTTTTTCTTTCTCAAACAAGGTCATTTAAAGAGGTGTATGCATGGAACCTTCTTAGAATGGATACATATGAAGGAAATAGGAGTTTGAACTTGTTTTGACTGAAGGAATTCATTTTATAGCAAAAATACCAATTTGGCTTTAACTCGCAAAAGTAAGGCTATTCCTGTTTTTCTTTCTCAAACAAGGTCATTGTAAGAGGTTTATGCATGGAACCTTCTTAGAAATGGATATATATGAAGGACAAATTAGTTTGAACTTGTTGTGACTGAAGGAAATCATTTTATAGCAAAAATACCAATTTGGCTTTAACTCGCAAAAGTAAGGCTATTCCTGTTTTTCTTTCTCAAACAAGGTCATTTAAAGAAGTTTATGCATGGAACCTTCTTAGAATGGATATATATGAGGGACATAGGAGTTTGAACTTGTTTTGACTGAAGGAATTTGTGTTTATAAGCAGAAATACGAATTTCGTCTTAATTCCGCAAAAGAAGGCTATTCCTGTTTTTCTTTCTCAAACAAGGTCATTTAAAGAGGTTTATGCATGGAACCTTCTTAGAATGGATATATATGAAGGACACAGGAGTTTGAACTTGTTTTGACTGAAGGAATTCATTTTATAGCAAAAATACCAATTTGGCTTTAACTCGCAAAAGTAAGGCTATTCCTGTTTTTCTTTCTCAAACAAGGTCATTTAAAGAAGTTTATGCATGGAACCTTCTTAGAATGGATATATATGAGGGACATAGGAGTTTGAACTTGTTTTGACTGAAGGAATTTGTGTTTATAAGCAAAAATCCGAATTTCTTCTTAATTCCGCAAAAGAAGGCTATTCCTGTTTTTCTTTCTCAAACAAGGTCATTGTAAGAGGTTTATGCATGGAACCTTCTTAGAAATGGATATATATGAAGGACAAATTAGTTTGAACTTGTTGTGACTGAAGGAAATCATTTTATAGCAAAAATACCAATTTGGCTTTAACTCGCAAAAGTAAGGCTATTCCTGTTTTTCTTTCTCAAACAAGGTCATTTAAAGAGGTTTATGCATGGAACCTTCTTAGAATGGATATATATGTAGGAAATAAGAGTTTGAACTTGTTTTGACTGAAGGAATTCATTTTATAGCAAAAATACCAATTTGGCTTTAACTCGCAAAAGTAAGGCTATTCCTGTTTTTCTTTCTCAAACAAGGTCATTTAAAGAGGTTTATGCATGGAACCTTCTTAGAATGGATATATATGAGGGACATAGGAGTTTGAACTTGTTTTGACTGAAGGAATTTGTGTTTATAAGCAAAAATCCGAATTTCGTCTTAATTCCGCAAAAGAAGGCTATTCCTGTTTTTCTTTCTCAAACAAGGTCATTTAAAGAGGTGTATGCATGGAACCTTCTTAGAATGGATACATATGAAGGAAATAGGAGTTTGAACTTGTTTTGACTGAAGGAATTCATTTTATAGCAAAAATACCAATTTGGCTTTAACTCGCAAAAGTAAGGCTATTCCTGTTTTTCTTTCTCAAACAAGGTCATTGTAAGAGGTTTATGCATGGAACCTTCTTAGAAATGGATATATATGAAGGACAAATTAGTTTGAACTTGTTGTGACTGAAGGAAATCATTTTATAGCAAAAATACCAATTTGGCTTTAACTCGCAAAAGTAAGGCTATTCCTGTTTTTCTTTCTCAAACAAGGTCATTTAAAGAAGTTTATGCATGGAACCTTCTTAGAATGGATATATATGAGGGACATAGGAGTTTGAACTTGTTTTGACTGAAGGAATTTGTGTTTATAAGCAGAAATACGAATTTCGTCTTAATTCCGCAAAAGAAGGCTATTCCTGTTTTTCTTTCTCAAACAAGGTCATTTAAAGAGGTTTATGCATGGAACCTTCTTAGAATGGATATATATGAAGGACACAGGAGTTTGAACTTGTTTTGACTGAAGGAATTCATTTTATAGCAAAAATACCAATTTGGCTTTAACTCGCAAAAGTAAGGCTATTCCTGTTTTTCTTTCTCAAACAAGGTCATTTAAAGAAGTTTATGCATGGAACCTTCTTAGAATGGATATATATGAGGGACATAGGAGTTTGAACTTGTTTTGACTGAAGGAATTTGTGTTTATAAGCAAAAATCCGAATTTCTTCTTAATTCCGCAAAAGAAGGCTATTCCTGTTTTTCTTTCTCAAACAAGGTCATTGTAAGAGGTTTATGCATGGAACCTTCTTAGAAATGGATATATATGAAGGACAAATTAGTTTGAACTTGTTGTGACTGAAGGAAATCATTTTATAGCAAAAATACCAATTTGGCTTTAACTCGCAAAAGTAAGGCTATTCCTGTTTTTCTTTCTCAAACAAGGTCATTTAAAGAGGTTTATGCATGGAACCTTCTTAGAATGGATATATATGTAGGAAATAAGAGTTTGAACTTGTTTTGACTGAAGGAATTCATTTTATAGCAAAAATACCAATTTGGCTTTAACTCGCAAAAGTAAGGCTATTCCTGTTTTTCTTTCTCAAACAAGGTCATTTAAAGAGGTTTATGCATGGAACCTTCTTAGAATGGATATATATGAGGGACATAGGAGTTTGAACTTGTTTTGACTGAAGGAATTTGTGTTTATAAGCAAAAATCCGAATTTCGTCTTAATTCCGCAAAAGAAGGCTATTCCTGTTTTTCTTTCTCAAACAAGGTCATTTAAAGAGGTGTATGCATGGAACCTTCTTAGAATGGATACATATGAAGGAAATAGGAGTTTGAACTTGTTTTGACTGAAGGAATTCATTTTATAGCAAAAATACCAATTTGGCTTTAACTCGCAAAAGTAAGGCTATTCCTGTTTTTCTTTCTCAAACAAGGTCATTGTAAGAGGTTTATGCATGGAACCTTCTTAGAAATGGATATATATGAAGGACAAATTAGTTTGAACTTGTTGTGACTGAAGGAAATCATTTTATAGCAAAAATACCAATTTGGCTTTAACTCGCAAAAGTAAGGCTATTCCTGTTTTTCTTTCTCAAACAAGGTCATTTAAAGAGGTTTATGCAAGGAACCTTCTTAGAATGGATATATATGTAGGAAATAAGAGTTTGAACTTGTTTTGACTGAAGGAATTCATTTTATAGCAAAAATACCAATTTGGCTTTAACTCGCAAAAGTAAGGCTATTCCTGTTTTTCTTTCTCAAACAAGGTCATTTAAAGAAGTTTATGCATGGAACCTTCTTAGAATGGATATATATGAGGGACATAGGAGTTTGAACTTGTTTTGACTGAAGGAATTTGTGTTTATAAGCAAAAATCCGAATTTCTTCTTAATTCCGCAAAAGAAGGCTATTCCTGTTTTTCTTTCTCAAACAAGGTCATTGTAAGAGGTTTATGCATGGAACCTTCTTAGAAATGGATATATATGAAGGACAAATTAGTTTGAACTTGTTGTGACTGAAGGAAATCATTTTATAGCAAAAATACCAATTTGGCTTTAACTCGCAAAAGTAAGGCTATTCCTGTTTTTCTTTCTCAAACAAGGTCATTTAAAGAGGTTTATGCATGGAACCTTCTTAGAATGGATATATATGTAGGAAATAAGAGTTTGAACTTGTTTTGACTGAAGGAATTCATTTTATAGCAAAAATACCAATTTGGCTTTAACTCGCAAAAGTAAGGCTATTCCTGTTTTTCTTTCTCAAACAAGGTCATTTAAAGAGGTTTATGCATGGAACCTTCTTAGAATGGATATATATGAGGGACATAGGAGTTTGAACTTGTTTTGACTGAAGGAATTTGTGTTTATAAGCAAAAATCCGAATTTCGTCTTAATTCCGCAAAAGAAGGCTATTCCTGTTTTTCTTTCTCAAACAAGGTCATTTAAAGAGGTGTATGCATGGAACCTTCTTAGAATGGATACATATGAAGGAAATAGGAGTTTGAACTTGTTTTGACTGAAGGAATTCATTTTATAGCAAAAATACCAATTTGGCTTTAACTCGCAAAAGTAAGGCTATTCCTGTTTTTCTTTCTCAAACAAGGTCATTTAAAGAGGTTTATGCATGGAACCTTCTTAGAATGGATATATATGAGGGACATAGGAGTTTGAACTTGTTTTGACTGAAGGAATTTGTGTTTATAAGCAAAAATCCGAATTTCTTCTTAATTCCGCAAAAGAAGGCTATTCCTGTTTTTCTTTCTCAAACAAGGTCATTGTAAGAGGTTTATGCATGGAACCTTCTTAGAAATGGATATATATGAAGGACAAATTAGTTTGAACTTGTTGTGACTGAAGGAAATCATTTTATAGCAAAAATACCAATTTGGCTTTAACTCGCAAAAGTAAGGCTATTCCTGTTTTTCTTTCTCAAACAAGGTCATTTAAAGAGGTTTATGCATGGAACCTTCTTAGAATGGATATATATGTAGGAAATAAGAGTTTGAACTTGTTTTGACTGAAGGAATTCATTTTATAGCAAAAATACCAATTTGGCTTTAACTCGCAAAAGTAAGGCTATTCCTGTTTTTCTTTCTCAAACAAGGTCATTTAAAGAGGTTTATGCATGGAACCTTCTTAGAATGGATATATATGAGGGACATAGGAGTTTGAACTTGTTTTGACTGAAGGAATTTGTGTTTATAAGCAAAAATCCGAATTTCGTCTTAATTCCGCAAAAGAAGGCTATTCCTGTTTTTCTTTCTCAAACAAGGTCATTTAAAGAGGTGTATGCATGGAACCTTCTTAGAATGGATACATATGAAGGAAATAGGAGTTTGAACTTGTTTTGACTGAAGGAATTCATTTTATAGCAAAAATACCAATTTGGCTTTAACTCGCAAAAGTAAGGCTATTCCTGTTTTTCTTTCTCAAACAAGGTCATTGTAAGAGGTTTATGCATGGAACCTTCTTAGAAATGGATATATATGAAGGACAAATTAGTTTGAACTTGTTGTGACTGAAGGAAATCATTTTATAGCAAAAATACCAATTTGGCTTTAACTCGCAAAAGTAAGGCTATTCCTGTTTTTCTTTCTCAAACAAGGTCATTTAAAGAAGTTTATGCATGGAACCTTCTTAGAATGGATATATATGAGGGACATAGGAGTTTGAACTTGTTTTGACTGAAGGAATTTGTGTTTATAAGCAGAAATACGAATTTCGTCTTAATTCCGCAAAAGAAGGCTATTCCTGTTTTTCTTTCTCAAACAAGGTCATTTAAAGAGGTTTATGCATGGAACCTTCTTAGAATGGATATATATGAAGGACACAGGAGTTTGAACTTGTTTTGACTGAAGGAATTCATTTTATAGCAAAAATACCAATTTGGCTTTAACTCGCAAAAGTAAGGCTATTCCTGTTTTTCTTTCTCAAACAAGGTCATTTAAAGAAGTTTATGCATGGAACCTTCTTAGAATGGATATATATGAGGGACATAGGAGTTTGAACTTGTTTTGACTGAAGGAATTTGTGTTTATAAGCAAAAATCCGAATTTCTTCTTAATTCCGCAAAAGAAGGCTATTCCTGTTTTTCTTTCTCAAACAAGGTCATTGTAAGAGGTTTATGCATGGAACCTTCTTAGAAATGGATATATATGAAGGACAAATTAGTTTGAACTTGTTGTGACTGAAGGAAATCATTTTATAGCAAAAATACCAATTTGGCTTTAACTCGCAAAAGTAAGGCTATTCCTGTTTTTCTTTCTCAAACAAGGTCATTTAAAGAGGTTTATGCATGGAACCTTCTTAGAATGGATATATATGTAGGAAATAAGAGTTTGAACTTGTTTTGACTGAAGGAATTCATTTTATAGCAAAAATACCAATTTGGCTTTAACTCGCAAAAGTAAGGCTATTCCTGTTTTTCTTTCTCAAACAAGGTCATTTAAAGAGGTTTATGCATGGAACCTTCTTAGAATGGATATATATGAGGGACATAGGAGTTTGAACTTGTTTTGACTGAAGGAATTTGTGTTTATAAGCAAAAATCCGAATTTCGTCTTAATTCCGCAAAAGAAGGCTATTCCTGTTTTTCTTTCTCAAACAAGGTCATTTAAAGAGGTGTATGCATGGAACCTTCTTAGAATGGATACATATGAAGGAAATAGGAGTTTGAACTTGTTTTGACTGAAGGAATTCATTTTATAGCAAAAATACCAATTTGGCTTTAACTCGCAAAAGAAAGGCTATTCCTGTTTTTCTTTCTCAAACAAGGTCATTGTAAGAGGTTTATGCATGGAACCTTCTTAGAAATGGATATATATGAAGGACAAATTAGTTTGAACTTGTTGTGACTGAAGGAAATCATTTTATAGCAAAAATACCAATTTGGCTTTAACTCGCAAAAGTAAGGCTATTCCTGTTTTTCTTTCTCAAACAAGGTCATTTAAAGAGGTTTATGCAAGGAACCTTCTTAGAATGGATATATATGTAGGAAATAAGAGTTTGAACTTGTTTTGACTGAAGGAATTCATTTTATAGCAAAAATACCAATTTGGCTTTAACTCGCAAAAGTAAGGCTATTCCTGTTTTTCTTTCTCAAACAAGGTCATTTAAAGAGGTTTATGCATGGAACCTTCTTAGAATGGATATATATGAAGGACACAGGAGTTTGAACTTGTTTTGACTGAAGGAATTCATTTTATAGCAAAAATACCAATTTGGCTTTAACTCGCAAAAGTAAGGCTATTCCTGTTTTTCTTTCTCAAACAAGGTCATTTAAAGAGGTTTATGCATGGAACCTTCTTAGAAATGGATATATATGAAGGACAAATTAGTTTGAACTTGTTGTGACTGAAGGAAATCATTTTATAGCAAAAATACCAATTTGGCTTTAACTCGCAAAAGTAAGGCTATTCCTGTTTTTCTTTCTCAAACAAGGTCATTTAAAGAGGTTTATGCATGGAACCTTCTTAGAATGGATATATATGTAGGAAATAAGAGTTTGAACTTGTTTTGACTGAAGGAATTCATTTTATAGCAAAAATACCAATTTGGCTTTAACTCGCAAAAGTAAGGCTATTCCTGTTTTTCTTTCTCAAACAAGGTCATTTAAAGAGGTTTATGCATGGAACCTTCTTAGAATGGATAAATATGAAGGAAATAGGAGTTTGAACTTGTTTTGACTGAAGGAATTCATTTTATAGCAAAAATACCAATTTGGCTTTAACTCGCAAAAGTAAGGCTATTCCTGTTTTTCTTTCTCAAACAAGGTCATTTAAAGAGGTTTATGCATGGAACCTTCTTAGAATGGATATATATGAGGGACATAGGAGTTTGAACTTGTTTTGACTGAAGGAATTTGTGTTTATAAGCAAAAATCCGAATTTCGTCTTAATTCCGCAAAAGAAGGCTATTCCTGTTTTTCTTTCTCAAACAAGGTCATTTAAAGAGGTGTATGCATGGAACCTTCTTAGAATGGATACATATGAAGGAAATAGGAGTTTGAACTTGTTTTGACTGAAGGAATTCATTTTATAGCAAAAATACCAATTTGGCTTTAACTCGCAAAAGTAAGGCTATTCCTGTTTTTCTTTCTCAAACAAGGTCATTGTAAGAGGTTTATGCATGGAACCTTCTTAGAAATGGATATATATGAAGGACAAATTAGTTTGAACTTGTTGTGACTGAAGGAAATCATTTTATAGCAAAAATACCAATTTGGCTTTAACTCGCAAAAGTAAGGCTATTCCTGTTTTTCTTTCTCAAACAAGGTCATTTAAAGAGGTTTATGCATGGAACCTTCTTAGAATGGATATATATGTAGGAAATAAGAGTTTGAACTTGTTTTGACTGAAGGAATTCATTTTATAGCAAAAATACCAATTTGGCTTTAACTCGCAAAAGTAAGGCTATTCCTGTTTTTCTTTCTCAAACAAGGTCATTTAAAGAGGTTTATGCATGGAACCTTCTTAGAATGGATATATATGAAGGACACTGGAGTTTGAACTTGTTTTGACTGAAGGAATTCATTTTATAGCAAAAATACCAATTTGGCTTTAACTCGCAAAAGTAAGGCTATTCCTGTTTTTCTTTCTCAAACAAGGTCATTTAAAGAGGTTTATGCATGGAACCTTCTTAGAATGGATATATATGAAGGACATAGGAGTTTGAACTTGTTTTGACTGAAGGAATTTGTGTTTATTAGCAAAAATCCGAATTTCGTCTTAATTCCGCAAAGGAAGGCTATTCCTGTTTTTCTTTCTCAAACAAGGTCATTTAAAGAGGTTTATGCATGGAACCTTCTTAGAATGGATAAATATGAAGGAAATAGGAGTTTGAACTTGTTTTGACTGAAGGAAATCATTTTATAGCAAAAATACCAATTTGGCTTTAACTCGCAAAAGTAAGGCTATTCCTGTTTTTCTTTCTCAAACAAGGTCATTTAAAGAGGTTTATGCATGGAACCTTCTTAGAATGGATATATATGAGGGACATAGGAGTTTGAACTTGTTTTGACTGAAGGAATTTGTGTTTATAAGCAGAAATACGAATTTCGTCTTAATTCCGCAAAAGAAGGCTATTCCTGTTTTTCTTTCTCAAACAAGGTCATTTAAAGAGGTTTATGCATGGAACCTTCTTAGAATGGATATATATGAAGGACACAGGAGTTTGAACTTGTTTTGACTGAAGGAATTCATTTTATAGCAAAACTACCAATTTGGCTTTAACTCGCAAAAGTAAGGCTATTCCTGTTTTTCTTTCTCAAACAAGGTCATTTAAAGAGGTTTATGCATGGAACCTTCTTAGAATGGATATATATGAGGGACATAGGAGTTTGAACTTGTTTTGACTGAAGGAATTTGTGTTTATAAGCAAAAATCCGAATTTCGTCTTAATTCCGCAAAAGAAGTCTATTCCTGTTTTTCTTTCTCAAACAAGGTCATTTAAAGAGGTTTATGCATGGAACCTTCTTAGAATGGATATATGTGAAGGAAATACGAGTTTGAACTTGTTTTGACTGAAGGAATTCATTTTATAGCAAAAATACCAATTTGGCTTTAACTCGCAAAAGTAAGGCTATTCCTGTTTTTCTTTCTCAAACAAGGTCATTGTATGAGGTTTATGCATGGAACCTTCTTAGAAATGGATATATATGAAGGACAAATTAGTTTGAACTTGTTGTGACTGAAGGAAATCATTTTATAGCAAAAATACCAATTTGGCTTTAACTCGCAAAAGTAAGGCTATTCCTGTTTTTCTTTCTCAAACAAGGTCATTTAAAGAGGTTTATGCATGGAACCTTCTTAGAATGGATATATATGTAGGAAATAAGAGTTTGAACTTGTTTTGACTGAAGGAATTCATTTTATAGCAAAAATACCAATTTGGCTTTAACTCGCAAAAGTAAGGCTATTCCTGTTTTTCTTTCTCAAACAAGGTCATTTAAAGAGGTTTATTCATGGAACATTCTTAGAATGGATATATATGAAGGACATAGGAGTTTGAACTTGTTTTGACTGAAGGAATTCATTTTATAGCAAAAGTACCAATTTGGCTTTAACTCGCAAAAGTAAGGCTATTCCTGTTTTTCTTTCTCAAACAAGGTCATTTAAAGAAGTTTATGCATGGAACCTTCTTAGAATTGATATATATGAGGGACATAGGAGTTTGAACTTGTTTTGACTGAAGGAATTTGTGTTTATAAGCAAAAATCCGAATTTCGTCTTAATTCCGCAAAAGAAGGCTATTCCTGTTTTTCTTTCTCAAACAAGGTCATTTAAAGAGGTTTATGCATGGAACCTTATTAGAATGGATATATATGAAGGATATAGGAGTTTGAACTTGTTTTGACTGAAGGAATTCATTTTATAGCAAAAATACCAATTTGGCTTTAACTCGCAAAAGTAAGGCTATTCCTGTTTTTCTTTCTCAAACAAGGTCATTTAAAGAGGTTTATGCATGGAACCTTCTTAGAATGGATATATATGAAGGACACAGGAGTTTGAACTTGTTTTGACTGAAGGAATTCATTTTATAGCAAAAATACCAATTTGGCTTTAACTCGCAAAAGTAAGGCTATTCCTGTTTTTCTTTCTCAAACAAGGTCATTTAAAGAGGTTTATGCATGGAACCTTCTTAGAATGGATATATATGAAGGACATAGGAGTTTGAACTTGTTTTGACTGAAGGAATTTGTGTTTATTAGCAAAAATCCGAATTTCGTCTTAATTCCGCAAAGGAAGGCTATTCCTGTTTTTCTTTCTCAAACAAGGTCATTTAAAGAGGTTTATGCATGGAACCTTCTTAGAATGGATAAATATGAAGGAAATAGGAGTTTGAACTTGTTTTGACTGAAGGAAATCATTTTATAGCAAAAATACCAATTTGGCTTTAACTCGCAAAAGTAAGGCTATTCCTGTTTTTCTTTCTCAAACAAGGTCATTTAAAGAGGTTTATGCATGGAACCTTCTTAGAATGGATATATATGAGGGACATAGGAGTTTGAACTTGTTTTGACTGAAGGAATTTGTGTTTATAAGCAGAAATACGAATTTCGTCTTAATTCCGCAAAAGAAGGCTATTCCTGTTTTTCTTTCTCAAACAAGGTCATTTAAAGAGGTTTATGCATGGAACCTTCTTAGAATGGATATATATGAAGGACACAGGAGTTTGAACTTGTTTTGACTGAAGGAATTCATTTTATAGCAAAAATACCAATTTGGCTTTAACTCGCAAAAGTAAGGCTATTCCTGTTTTTCTTTCTCAAACAAGGTCATTTAAAGAGGTTTATGCATGGAACCTTCTTAGAATGGATATATATGAGGGACATAGGAGTTTGAACTTGTTTTGACTGAAGGAATTTGTGTTTATAAGCAAAAATCCGAATTTCGTCTTAATTCCGCAAAAGAAGGCTATTCCTGTTTTTCTTTCTCAAACAAGGTCATTTAAAGAGGTTTATGCATGGAACCTTCTTAGAATGGATAAATATGAAGGATATAGGAGTTTGAACTTGTTTTGACTGAAGGAATTCATTTTATAGCAAAAATACCAATTTGGCTTTAACTCGCAAAAGTAAGGCTATTCCTGTTTTTCTTTCTCAAACAAGGTCATTTAAAGAGGTTTATGCATGGAACCTTCTTAGAATGGATATATATGAAGGACACAGGAGTTTGAACTTGTTTTGACTGAAGGAATTCATTTTATAGCAAAAATACCAATTTGGCTTTAACTCGCAAAAGTAAGGCTATTCCTGTTTTTCTTTCTCAAACAAGGTCATTTAAAGAGGTTTATGCATGGAACCTTCTTAGAATGGATATATATGAAGGACATAGGAGTTTGAACTTGTTTTGACTGAAGGAATTTGTGTTTATTAGCAAAAATCCGAATTTCGTCTTAATTCCGCAAAGGAAGGCTATTCCTGTTTTTCTTTCTCAAACAAGGTCATTTAAAGAGGTTTATGCATGGAACCTTCTTAGAATGGATAAATATGAAGGAAATAGGAGTTTGAACTTGTTTTGACTGAAGGAAATCATTTTATAGCAAAAATACCAATTTGGCTTTAACTCGCAAAAGTAAGGCTATTCCTGTTTTTCTTTCTCAAACAAGGTCATTTAAAGAGGTTTATGCATGGAACCTTCTTAGAATGGATATATATGAGGGACATAGGAGTTTGAACTTGTTTTGACTGAAGGAATTTGTGTTTATAAGCAGAAATACGAATTTCGTCTTAATTCCGCAAAAGAAGGCTATTCCTGTTTTTCTTTCTCAAACAAGGTCATTTAAAGAGGTTTATGCATGGAACCTTCTTAGAATGGATATATATGAAGGACACAGGAGTTTGAACTTGTTTTGACTGAAGGAATTCATTTTATAGCAAAAATACCAATTTGGCTTTAACTCGCAAAAGTAAGGCTATTCCTGTTTTTCTTTCTCAAACAAGGTCATTTAAAGAGGTTTATGCATGGAACCTTCTTAGAATGGATATATATGAGGGACATAGGAGTTTGAACTTGTTTTGACTGAAGGAATTTGTGTTTATAAGCAAAAATCCGAATTTCGTCTTAATTCCGCAAAAGAAGGCTATTCCTGTTTTTCTTTCTCAAACAAGGTCATTTAAAGAGGTTTATGCATGGAACCTTCTTAGAATGGATATATGTGAAGGAAATACGAGTTTGAACTTGTTTTGACTGAAGGAATTCATTTTATAGCAAAAATACCAATTTGGCTTTAACTCGCAAAAGTAAGGCTATTCCTGTTTTTCTTTCTCAAACAAGGTCATTGTATGAGGTTTATGCATGGAACCTTCTTAGAAATGGATATATATGAAGGACAAATTAGTTTGAACTTGTTGTGACTGAAGGAAATCATTTTATAGCAAAAATACCAATTTGGCTTTAACTCGCAAAAGTAAGGCTATTCCTGTTTTTCTTTCTCAAACAAGGTCATTTAAAGAGGTTTATGCATGGAACCTTCTTAGAATGGATATATATGTAGGAAATAAGAGTTTGAACTTGTTTTGACTGAAGGAATTCATTTTATAGCAAAAATACCAATTTGGCTTTAACTCGCAAAAGTAAGGCTATTCCTGTTTTTCTTTCTCAAACAAGGTCATTTAAAGAGGTTTATGCATGGAACCTTCTTAGAATGGATATATATGAAGGACACAGGAGTTTGAACTTGTTTTGACTGAAGGAATTCATTTTATAGCAAAAATACCAATTTGGCTTTAACTCGCAAAAGTAAGGCTATTCCTGTTTTTCTTTCTCAAACAAGGTCATTTAAAGAGGTTTATTCATGGAACATTCTTAGAATGGATATATATGAAGGACATAGGAGTTTGAACTTGTTTTGACTGAAGGAATTCATTTTATAGCAAAAGTACCAATTTGGCTTTAACTCGCAAAAGTAAGGCTATTCCTGTTTTTCTTTCTCAAACAAGGTCATTTAAAGAAGTTTATGCATGGAACCTTCTTAGAATTGATATATATGAGGGACATAGGAGTTTGAACTTGTTTTGACTGAAGGAATTTGTGTTTATAAGCAAAAATCCGAATTTCGTCTTAATTCCGCAAAAGAAGGCTATTCCTGTTTTTCTTTCTCAAACAAGGTCATTTAAAGAGGTTTATGCATGGAACCTTATTAGAATGGATATATATGAAGGATATAGGAGTTTGAACTTGTTTTGACTGAAGGAATTCATTTTATAGCAAAAATACCAATTTGGCTTTAACTCGCAAAAGTAAGGCTATTCCTGTTTTTCTTTCTCAAACAAGGTCATTTAAAGAAGTTTATGCATGGAACCTTCTTAGAATTGATATATATGAGGGACATAGGAGTTTGAACTTGTTTTGACTGAAGGAATTTGTGTTTATAAGCAAAAATCCGAATTTCGTCTTAATTCCGCAAAAGAAGGCTATTCCTGTTTTTCTTTCTCAAACAAGGTCATTGTAAGAGGTTTATGCATGGAACCTTCTTAGAAATGGATATATATGAAGGACAAATTAGTTTGAACTTGTTGTGACTGAAGGAAATCATTTTATAGCAAAAATACCAATTTGGCTTTAACTCGCAAAAGTAAGGCTATTCCTGTTTTTCTTTCTCAAACAAGGTCATTGTAAGAGGTTTATGCATGGAACCTTCTTAGAAATGGATATATATGAAGGACAAATTAGTTTGAACTTGTTGTGACTGAAGGAAATCATTTTATAGCAAAAATACCAATTTGGCTTTAACTCGCAAAAGTAAGGCTATTCCTGTTTTTCTTTCTCAAACAAGGTCATTTAAAGAGGTTTATGCATGGAACCTTCTTAGAATGGATATATATGTAGGAAATAAGAGTTTGAACTTGTTTTGACTGAAGGAATTCATTTTATAGCAAAAATACCAATTTGGCTTTAACTCGCAAAAGTAAGGCTATTCCTGTTTTTCTTTCTCAAACAAGGTCATTTAAAGAGGTTTATGCATGGAACCTTCTTAGAATGGATATATATGAAGGACACAGGAGTTTGAACTTGTTTTGACTGAAGGAATTCATTTTATAGCAAAAATACCAATTTGGCTTTAACTCGCAAAAGTAAGGCTATTCCTGTTTTTCTTTCTCAAACAAGGTCATTTAAAGAGGTTTATGCATGGAACCTTCTTAGAATGGATATATATGAAGGACATAGGAGTTTGAACTTGTTTTGACTGAAGGAATTTGTGTTTATTAGCAAAAATCCGAATTTCGTCTTAATTCCGCAAAGGAAGGCTATTCCTGTTTTTCTTTCTCAAACAAGGTCATTTAAAGAGGTTTATGCATGGAACCTTCTTAGAATGGATAAATATGAAGGAAATAGGAGTTTGAACTTGTTTTGACTGAAGGAAATCATTTTATAGCAAAAATACCAATTTGGCTTTAACTCGCAAAAGTAAGGCTATTCCTGTTTTTCTTTCTCAAACAAGGTCATTTAAAGAGGTTTATGCATGGAACCTTCTTAGAATGGATATATATGAGGGACATAGGAGTTTGAACTTGTTTTGACTGAAGGAATTTGTGTTTATAAGCAGAAATACGAATTTCGTCTTAATTCCGCAAAAGAAGGCTATTCCTGTTTTTCTTTCTCAAACAAGGTCATTTAAAGAGGTTTATGCATGGAACCTTCTTAGAATGGATATATATGAAGGACACAGGAGTTTGAACTTGTTTTGACTGAAGGAATTCATTTTATAGCAAAAATACCAATTTGGCTTTAACTCGCAAAAGTAAGGCTATTCCTGTTTTTCTTTCTCAAACAAGGTCATTTAAAGAGGTTTATGCATGGAACCTTCTTAGAATGGATATATATGAGGGACATAGGAGTTTGAACTTGTTTTGACTGAAGGAATTTGTGTTTATAAGCAAAAATCCGAATTTCGTCTTAATTCCGCAAAAGAAGGCTATTCCTGTTTTTCTTTCTCAAACAAGGTCATTTAAAGAGGTGTATGCATGGAACCTTATTAGAATGGATATATATGAAGGATATAGGAGTTTGAACTTGTTTTGACTGAAGGAATTCATTTTATAGCAAAAATACCAATTTGGCTTTAACTCGCAAAAGTAAGGCTATTCCTGTTTTTCTTTCTCAAACAAGGTCATTTAAAGAAGTTTATGCATGGAACCTTCTTAGAATTGATATATATGAGGGACATAGGAGTTTGAACTTGTTTTGACTGAAGGAATTTGTGTTTATAAGCAAAAATCCGAATTTCGTCTTAATTCCGCAAAAGAAGGCTATTCCTGTTTTTCTTTCTCAAACAAGGTCATTGTAAGAGGTTTATGCATGGAACCTTCTTAGAAATGGATATATATGAAGGACAAATTAGTTTGAACTTGTTGTGACTGAAGGAAATCATTTTATAGCAAAAATACCAATTTGGCTTTAACTCGCAAAAGTAAGGCTATTCCTGTTTTTCTTTCTCAAACAAGGTCATTGTAAGAGGTTTATGCATGGAACCTTCTTAGAAATGGATATATATGAAGGACAAATTAGTTTGAACTTGTTGTGACTGAAGGAAATCATTTTATAGCAAAAATACCAATTTGGCTTTAACTCGCAAAAGTAAGGCTATTCCTGTTTTTCTTTCTCAAACAAGGTCATTTAAAGAGGTTTATGCATGGAACCTTCTTAGAATGGATATATATGTAGGAAATAAGAGTTTGAACTTGTTTTGACTGAAGGAATTCATTTTATAGCAAAAATACCAATTTGGCTTTAACTCGCAAAAGTAAGGCTATTCCTGTTTTTCTTTCTCAAACAAGGTCATTTAAAGAGGTTTATGCATGGAACCTTCTTAGAATGGATATATATGAAGGACACAGGAGTTTGAACTTGTTTTGACTGAAGGAATTCATTTTATAGCAAAAATACCAATTTGGCTTTAACTCGCAAAAGTAAGGCTATTCCTGTTTTTCTTTCTCAAACAAGGTCATTTAAAGAGGTTTATGCATGGAACCTTCTTAGAATGGATATATATGAAGGACATAGGAGTTTGAACTTGTTTTGACTGAAGGAATTTGTGTTTATTAGCAAAAATCCGAATTTCGTCTTAATTCCGCAAAGGAAGGCTATTCCTGTTTTTCTTTCTCAAACAAGGTCATTTAAAGAGGTTTATGCATGGAACCTTCTTAGAATGGATAAATATGAAGGAAATAGGAGTTTGAACTTGTTTTGACTGAAGGAAATCATTTTATAGCAAAAATACCAATTTGGCTTTAACTCGCAAAAGTAAGGCTATTCCTGTTTTTCTTTCTCAAACAAGGTCATTTAAAGAGGTTTATGCATGGAACCTTCTTAGAATGGATATATATGAGGGACATAGGAGTTTGAACTTGTTTTGACTGAAGGAATTTGTGTTTATAAGCAGAAATACGAATTTCGTCTTAATTCCGCAAAAGAAGGCTATTCCTGTTTTTCTTTCTCAAACAAGGTCATTTAAAGAGGTTTATGCATGGAACCTTCTTAGAATGGATATATATGAAGGACACAGGAGTTTGAACTTGTTTTGACTGAAGGAATTCATTTTATAGCAAAAATACCAATTTGGCTTTAACTCGCAAAAGTAAGGCTATTCCTGTTTTTCTTTCTCAAACAAGGTCATTTAAAGAGGTTTATGCATGGAACCTTCTTAGAATGGATATATATGAGGGACATAGGAGTTTGAACTTGTTTTGACTGAAGGAATTTGTGTTTATAAGCAAAAATCCGAATTTCGTCTTAATTCCGCAAAAGAAGGCTATTCCTGTTTTTCTTTCTCAAACAAGGTCATTTAAAGAGGTTTATGCATGGAACCTTCTTAGAATGGATATATGTGAAGGAAATACGAGTTTGAACTTGTTTTGACTGAAGGAATTCATTTTATAGCAAAAATACCAATTTGGCTTTAACTCGCAAAAGTAAGGCTATTCCTGTTTTTCTTTCTCAAACAAGGTCATTGTATGAGGTTTATGCATGGAACCTTCTTAGAAATGGATATATATGAAGGACAAATTAGTTTGAACTTGTTGTGACTGAAGGAAATCATTTTATAGCAAAAATACCAATTTGGCTTTAACTCGCAAAAGTAAGGCTATTCCTGTTTTTCTTTCTCAAACAAGGTCATTTAAAGAGGTTTATGCATGGAACCTTCTTAGAATGGATATATATGTAGGAAATAAGAGTTTGAACTTGTTTTGACTGAAGGAATTCATTTTATAGCAAAAATACCAATTTGGCTTTAACTCGCAAAAGTAAGGCTATTCCTGTTTTTCTTTCTCAAACAAGGTCATTTAAAGAGGTTTATGCATGGAACCTTCTTAGAATGGATATATATGAAGGACACAGGAGTTTGAACTTGTTTTGACTGAAGGAATTCATTTTATAGCAAAAATACCAATTTGGCTTTAACTCGCAAAAGTAAGGCTATTCCTGTTTTTCTTTCTCAAACAAGGTCATTGTATGAGGTTTATGCATGGAACCTTCTTAGAAATGGATATATATGAAGGACAAATTAGTTTGAACTTGTTGTGACTGAAGGAAATCATTTTATAGCAAAAATACCAATTTGGCTTTAACTCGCAAAAGTAAGGCTATTCCTGTTTTTCTTTCTCAAACAAGGTCATTTAAAGAGGTTTATGCATGGAACCTTCTTAGAATGGATATATATGTAGGAAATAAGAGTTTGAACTTGTTTTGACTGAAGGAATTCATTTTATAGCAAAAATACCAATTTGGCTTTAACTCGCAAAAGTAAGGCTATTCCTGTTTTTCTTTCTCAAACAAGGTCATTTAAAGAGGTTTATGCATGGAACCTTCTTAGAATGGATATATATGAAGGACACAGGAGTTTGAACTTGTTTTGACTGAAGGAATTCATTTTATAGCAAAAATACCAATTTGGCTTTAACTCGCAAAAGTAAGGCTATTCCTGTTTTTCTTTCTCAAACAAGGTCATTTAAAGAGGTTTATTCATGGAACATTCTTAGAATGGATATATATGAAGGACATAGGAGTTTGAACTTGTTTTGACTGAAGGAATTCATTTTATAGCAAAAGTACCAATTTGGCTTTAACTCGCAAAAGTAAGGCTATTCCTGTTTTTCTTTCTCAAACAAGGTCATTTAAAGAAGTTTATGCATGGAACCTTCTTAGAATTGATATATATGAGGGACATAGGAGTTTGAACTTGTTTTGACTGAAGGAATTTGTGTTTATAAGCAAAAATCCGAATTTCGTCTTAATTCCGCAAAAGAAGGCTATTCCTGTTTTTCTTTCTCAAACAAGGTCATTTAAAGAGGTTTATGCATGGAACCTTATTAGAATGGATATATATGAAGGATATAGGAGTTTGAACTTGTTTTGACTGAAGGAATTCATTTTATAGCAAAAATACCAATTTGGCTTTAACTCGCAAAAGTAAGGCTATTCCTGTTTTTCTTTCTCAAACAAGGTCATTTAAAGAAGTTTATGCATGGAACCTTCTTAGAATTGATATATATGAGGGACATAGGAGTTTGAACTTGTTTTGACTGAAGGAATTTGTGTTTATAAGCAAAAATCCGAATTTCGTCTTAATTCCGCAAAAGAAGGCTATTCCTGTTTTTCTTTCTCAAACAAGGTCATTGTAAGAGGTTTATGCATGGAACCTTCTTAGAAATGGATATATATGAAGGACAAATTAGTTTGAACTTGTTGTGACTGAAGGAAATCATTTTATAGCAAAAATACCAATTTGGCTTTAACTCGCAAAAGTAAGGCTATTCCTGTTTTTCTTTCTCAAACAAGGTCATTTAAAGAGGTTTATGCATGGAACCTTCTTAGAATGGATATATATGTAGGAAATAAGAGTTTGAACTTGTTTTGACTGAAGGAATTCATTTTATAGCAAAAATACCAATTTGGCTTTAACTCGCAAAAGTAAGGCTATTCCTGTTTTTCTTTCTCAAACAAGGTCATTTAAAGAGGTTTATGCATGGAACCTTCTTAGAATGGATATATATGAAGGACACTGGAGTTTGAACTTGTTTTGATTGAAGGAATTCATTTTATAGCAAAAATACCAATTTGGCTTTAACTCGCAAAAGTAAGGCTATTCCTGTTTTTCTTTCTCAAACAAGGTCATTTAAAGAGGTTTATGCATGGAACCTTCTTAGAATGGATATATATGTTGGACACAGGAGTTTGAACTTGTTTTGACTGAAGGAATTCATTTTATAGCAAAAATACCAATTTGGCTTTAACTCGCAAAAGTAAGGCTATTCCTGTTTTTCTTTCTCAAACAAGGTCATTTAAAGAGGTTTATGCATGGAACCTTCTTAGAATGGATAAATATGAAGGAAATAGGAGTTTGAACTTGTTTTGACTGAAGGAATTCATTTTATAGCAAAAATACCAATTTGGCTTTAACTCGCAAAAGTAAGGCTATTCCTGTTTTTCTTTCTCAAACAAGGTCATTTAAAGAGGTTTATGCATGGAACCTTCTTAGAATGGATATATATGAGGGACATAGGAGTTTGAACTTGTTTTGACTGAAGGAATTTGTGTTTATAAGCAAAAATCCGAATTTCGTCTTAATTCCGCAAAAGAAGGCTATTCCTGTTTTTCTTTCTCAAACAAGGTCATTTAAAGAGGTGTATGCATGGAACCTTCTTAGAATGGATACATATGAAGGAAATAGGAGTTTGAACTTGTTTTGACTGAAGGAATTCATTTTATAGCAAAAATACCAATTTGGCTTTAACTCGCAAAAGTAAGGCTATTCCTGTTTTTCTTTCTCAAACAAGGTCATTGTAAGAGGTTTATGCATGGAACCTTCTTAGAAATGGATATATATGAAGGACAAATTAGTTTGAACTTGTTGTGACTGAAGGAAATCATTTTATAGCAAAAATACCAATTTGGCTTTAACTCGCAAAAGTAAGGCTATTCCTGTTTTTCTTTCTCAAACAAGGTCATTTAAAGAGGTTTATGCATGGAACCTTCTTAGAATGGATATATATGTAGGAAATAAGAGTTTGAACTTGTTTTGACTGAAGGAATTCATTTTATAGCAAAAATACCAATTTGGCTTTAACTCGCAAAAGTAAGGCTATTCCTGTTTTTCTTTCTCAAACAAGGTCATTTAAAGAGGTTTATGCATGGAACCTTCTTAGAATGGATATATATGAAGGACACAGGAGTTTGAACTTGTTTTGACTGAAGGAATTCATTTTATAGCAAAAATACCAATTTGGCTTTAACTCGCAAAAGTAAGGCTATTCCTGTTTTTCTTTCTCAAACAAGGTCATTTAAAGAGGTTTATGCATGGAACCTTCTTAGAATGGATATATATGAAGGACATAGGAGTTTGAACTTGTTTTGACTGAAGGAATTTGTGTTTATTAGCAAAAATCCGAATTTCGTCTTAATTCCGCAAAAGAAGGCTATTCCTGTTTTTCTTTCTCAAACAAGGTCATTTAAAGAGGTTTATGCATGGAACCTTCTTAGAATGGATATATATGAAGGATATAGGAGTTTGAACTTGTTTTGACTGAAGGAATTCATTTTATAGCAAAAATACCAATTTGGCTTTAACTCGCAAAAGTAAGGCTATTCCTGTTTTTCTTTCTCAAACAAGGTCATTTAAAGAGGTTTATGCATGGAACCTTCTTAGAATGGATATATATGAGGGACATAGGAGTTTGAACTTGTTTTGACTGAAGGAATTTGTGTTTATAAGCAGAAATACGAATTTCGTCTTAATTCCGCAAAAGAAGGCTATTCCTGTTTTTCTTTCTCAAACAAGGTCATTTAAAGAGGTTTATGCATGGAACCTTCTTAGAATGGATATATATGAAGGACACAGGAGTTTGAACTTGTTTTGACTGAAGGAATTCATTTTATAGCAAAAATACCAATTTGGCTTTAACTCGCAAAAGTAAGGCTATTCCTGTTTTTCTTTCTCAAACAAGGTCATTTAAAGAGGTTTATGCATGGAACCTTCTTAGAATGGATATATGTGAAGGAAATACGAGTTTGAACTTGTTTTGACTGAAGGAATTCATTTTATAGCAAAAATACCAATTTGGCTTTAACTCGCAAAAGTAAGGCTATTCCTGTTTTTCTTTCTCAAACAAGGTCATTGTATGAGGTTTATGCATGGAACCTTCTTAGAAATGGATATATATGAAGGACAAATTAGTTTGAACTTGTTGTGACTGAAGGAAATCATTTTATAGCAAAAATACCAATTTGGCTTTAACTCGCAAAAGTAAGGCTATTCCTGTTTTTCTTTCTCAAACAAGGTCATTTAAAGAGGTTTATGCATGGAACCTTCTTAGAATGGATATATATGTAGGAAATAAGAGTTTGAACTTGTTTTGACTGAAGGAATTCATTTTATAGCAAAAATACCAATTTGGCTTTAACTCGCAAAAGTAAGGCTATTCCTGTTTTTCTTTCTCAAACAAGGTCATTTAAAGAAGTTTATGCATGGAACCTTCTTAGAATTGATATATATGAGGGACATAGGAGTTTGAACTTGTTTTGACTGAAGGAATTTGTGTTTATAAGCAAAAATCCGAATTTCGTCTTAATTCCGCAAAAGAAGGCTATTCCTGTTTTTCTTTCTCAAACAAGGTCATTGTAAGAGGTTTATGCATGGAACCTTCTTAGAAATGGATATATATGAAGGACAAATTAGTTTGAACTTGTTGTGACTGAAGGAAATCATTTTATAGCAAAAATACCAATTTGGCTTTAACTCGCAAAAGTAAGGCTATTCCTGTTTTTCTTTCTCAAACAAGGTCATTTAAAGAGGTTTATGCATGGAACCTTCTTAGAATGGATATATATGTAGGAAATAAGAGTTTGAACTTGTTTTGACTGAAGGAATTCATTTTATAGCAAAAATACCAATTTGGCTTTAACTCGCAAAAGTAAGGCTATTCCTGTTTTTCTTTCTCAAACAAGGTCATTTAAAGAGGTTTATGCATGGAACCTTCTTAGAATGGATATATATGAAGGACACTGGAGTTTGAACTTGTTTTGATTGAAGGAATTCATTTTATAGCAAAAATACCAATTTGGCTTTAACTCGCAAAAGTAAGGCTATTCCTGTTTTTCTTTCTCAAACAAGGTCATTTAAAGAGGTTTATGCATGGAACCTTCTTAGAATGGATATATATGTTGGACACAGGAGTTTGAACTTGTTTTGACTGAAGGAATTCATTTTATAGCAAAAATACCAATTTGGCTTTAACTCGCAAAAGTAAGGCTATTCCTGTTTTTCTTTCTCAAACAAGGTCATTTAAAGAGGTTTATGCATGGAACCTTCTTAGAATGGGTAAATATGAAGGAAATAGGAGTTTGAACTTGTTTTGACTGAAGGAATTCATTTTATAGCAAAAATACCAATTTGGCTTTAACTCGCAAAAGTAAGGCTATTCCTGTTTTTCTTTCTCAAACAAGGTCATTTAAAGAGGTTTATGCATGGAACCTTCTTAGAATGGATATATATGAGGGACATAGGAGTTTGAACTTGTTTTGACTGAAGGAATTTGTGTTTATAAGCAAAAATCCGAATTTCGTCTTAATTCCGCAAAAGAAGGCTATTCCTGTTTTTCTTTCTCAAACAAGGTCATTTAAAGAGGTGTATGCATGGAACCTTCTTAGAATGGATACATATGAAGGAAATAGGAGTTTGAACTTGTTTTGACTGAAGGAATTCATTTTATAGCAAAAATACCAATTTGGCTTTAACTCGCAAAAGTAAGGCTATTCCTGTTTTTCTTTCTCAAACAAGGTCATTGTAAGAGGTTTATGCATGGAACCTTCTTAGAAATGGATATATATGAAGGACAAATTAGTTTGAACTTGTTGTGACTGAAGGAAATCATTTTATAGCAAAAATACCAATTTGGCTTTAACTCGCAAAAGTAAGGCTATTCCTGTTTTTCTTTCTCAAACAAGGTCATTTAAAGAGGTTTATGCATGGAACCTTCTTAGAATGGATATATATGTAGGAAATAAGAGTTTGAACTTGTTTTGACTGAAGGAATTCATTTTATAGCAAAAATACCAATTTGGCTTTAACTCGCAAAAGTAAGGCTATTCCTGTTTTTCTTTCTCAAACAAGGTCATTTAAAGAGGTTTATGCATGGAACCTTCTTAGAATGGATATATATGAGGGACATAGGAGTTTGAACTTGTTTTGACTGAAGGAATTTGTGTTTATAAGCAAAAATCCGAATTTCGTCTTAATTCCGCAAAAGAAGGCTATTCCTGTTTTTCTTTCTCAAACAAGGTCATTTAAAGAGGTGTATGCATGGAACCTTCTTAGAATGGATATATATGAAGGACACAGGAGTTTGAACTTGTTGTGACTGAAGGAAATCATTTTATAGCAAAAATACCAATTTGGCTTTAACTCGCAAAAGTAAGGCTATTCCTGTTTTTCTTTCTCAAACAAGGTCATTTAAAGAGGTTTATGCATGGAACCTTCTTAGAATGGATATATATGTAGGAAATAAGAGTTTGAACTTGTTTTGACTGAAGGAATTCATTTTATAGCAAAAATACCAATTTGGCTTTAACTCGCAAAAGTAAGGCTATTCCTGTTTTTCTTTCTCAAACAAGGTCATTTAAAGAGGTTTATGCATGGAACCTTCTTAGAATGGATATATATGAAGGACACTGGAGTTTGAACTTGTTTTGACTGAAGGAATTCATTTTATAGCAAAAATACCAATTTGGCTTTAACTCGCAAAAGTAAGGCTATTCCTGTTTTTCTTTCTCAAACAAGGTCATTTAAAGAGGTTTATGCATGGAACCTTCTTAGAATGGATATATATGAAGGACACAGGAGTTTGAACTTGTTTTGACTGAAGGAATTCATTTTATAGCAAAAATACCAATTTGGCTTTAACTCGCAAAAGTAAGGCTATTCCTGTTTTTCTTTCTCAAACAAGGTCATTTAAAGAGGTTTATGCATGGAACCTTCTTAGAATGGATAAATATGAAGGAAATAGGAGTTTGAACTTGTTTTGACTGAAGGAATTCATTTTATAGCAAAAATACCAATTTGGCTTTAACTCGCAAAAGTAAGGCTATTCCTGTTTTTCTTTCTCAAACAAGGTCATTTAAAGAGGTTTATGCATGGAACCTTCTTAGAATGGATATATATGAGGGACATAGGAGTTTGAACTTGTTTTGACTGAAGGAATTTGTGTTTATAAGCAAAAATCTGAATTTCGTCTTAATTCCGCAAAAGAAGGCTATTCCTGTTTTTCTTTCTCAAACAAGGTCATTTAAAGAGGTGTATGCATGGAACCTTCTTAGAATGGATATATATGAAGGAAATAGGAGTTTGAACTTGTTTTGACTGAAGGAATTCATTTTATAGCAAAAATACCAATTTGGCTTTAACTCGCAAAAGTAAGGCTATTCCTGTTTTTCTTTCTCAAACAAGGTCATTGTAAGAGGTTTATGCATGGAACCTTCTTAGAAATGGATATATATGAAGGACAAATTAGTTTGAACTTGTTGTGACTGAAGGAAATCATTTTATAGCAAAAATACCAATTTGGCTTTAACTCGCAAAAGTAAGGCTATTCCTGTTTTTCTTTCTCAAACAAGGTCATTTAAAGAGGTTTATGCATGGAACCTTCTTAGAATGGATATATATGTAGGAAATAAGAGTTTGAACTTGTTTTGACTGAAGGAATTCATTTTATAGCAACAATACCAATTTGGCTTTAACTTGCAAAAGTAAGGCTATTCCTGTTTTTCTTTCTCAAACAAGGTCATTTAAAGAGGTTTATGCATGGAACCTTCTTAGAATGGATATATATGAAGGACACAGGAGTTTGAACTTGTTTTGACTGAAGGAATTCATTTTATAGCAAAAATACCAATTTGGCTTTAACTCGCAAAAGTGAGGCTATTCCTGTTTTTCTTTCTCAAACAAGGTCATTTAAAGAGGTTTATGCATGGAACCTTCTTAGAATGGATATATATGAAGGACACAGGAGTTTGAACTTGTTTTGACTGAAGGAATTCATTTTATAGCAAAAATACCAATTTGGCTTTAACTCGCAAAAGTAAGGCTATTCCTGTTTTTCTTTCTCAAACAAGGTCATTTAAAGATGTTTATGCATGGAACCTTCTTAGAATGGATATATATGAAGGACATAGGAGTTTGAACTTGTTTTGACTGAAGGAATTTGTGTTTATTAGCAAAAATCCGAATTTCGTCTTAATTCCGCAAAAGAAGGCTATTCCTGTTTTTCTTTCTCAAACAAGGTCATTTAAAGAGGTTTATGCATTGAACCTTCTTAGAATGGATAAATATGAAGGAAAATAGGAGTTTGAACTTGTTTTGACTGAAGGAATTCATTTTATAGCAAAAATACCAATTTGGCTTTAACTCGCAGAAGTAAGGCTATTCCTGTTTTTCTTTCTCAAACAAGGTCATTTAAAGAGGTTTATGCATGGAACCTTCTTAGAATGGATATATATGAGGGACATAGGAGTTTGAACTTGTTTTGACTGAAGGAATTTGTGTTTATAAGCAAAAATCCGAATTTCGTCTTAATTCCGCAAAAGAAGGCTATTCCTGTTTTTCTTTCTCAAACAAGGTCATTTAAAGAGGTTTATGCATGGAACCTTCTTAGAATGGATATATATGAAGGACACAGGAGTTTGAACTTGTTTTGACTGAAGGAAATCATTTTATAGCAAAAATACCAATTTGGCTTTAACTCGCAAAAGTAAGGCTATTCCTGTTTTTCTTTCTCAAACAAGGTCATTTAAAGAGGTTTATGCATGGAACCTTCTTAGAATGGATATATATGAGGGACATAGGAGTTTGAATTTGTTTTGACTGAAGGAATTCATTTTATAGCAAAAATACCAATTTGGCTTTAACTCGCAAAAGTAAGGCTATTCCTGTTTTTCTTTCTCAAACAAGGTCATTTAAAGATGTTTATGCATGGAACCTTCTTAGAATGGATATATATGAAGGACATAGGAGTTTGAACTTGTTTTGACTGAAGGAATTTGTGTTTATTAGCAAAAATCCGAATTTCGTCTTAATTCCGCAAAAGAAGGCTATTCCTGTTTTTCTTTCTCAAACAAGGTCATTTAAAGAGGTTTATGCATTGAACCTTCTTAGAATGGATAAATATGAAGGAAAATAGGAGTTTGAACTTGTTTTGACTGAAGGAATTCATTTTATAGCAAAAATACCAATTTGGCTTTAACTCGCAGAAGTAAGGCTATTCCTGTTTTTCTTTCTCAAACAAGGTCATTTAAAGAGGTTTATGCATGGAACCTTCTTAGAATGGATATATATGAGGGACATAGGAGTTTGAACTTGTTTTGACTGAAGGAATTTGTGTTTATAAGCAAAAATCCGAATTTCGTCTTAATTCCGCAAAAGAAGGCTATTCCTGTTTTTCTTTCTCAAACAAGGTCATTTAAAGAGGTTTATGCATGGAACCTTCTTAGAATGGATATATATGAAGGACACAGGAGTTTGAACTTGTTTTGACTGAAGGAATTCATTTTATAGCAAAAATACCAATTTGGCTTTAACTCGCAAAAGTAAGGCTATTCCTGTTTTTCTTTCTCAAACAAGGTCATTTAAAGAGGTTTATGCATGGAACCTTCTTAGAATGGATATATATGAGGGACATAGGAGTTTGAATTTGTTTTGACTGAAGGAATTTGTGTTTATAAGCAAAAATCCGAATTTCGTCTTAATTCCGCAAAAGAAGGCTATTCCTGTTTTTCTTTCTCAAACAAGGTCATTTAAAGAGGTGTATGCATGGAACCTTCTTAGAATGGATATATATGAAGGAAATACGAGTTTGAACTTGTTTTGACTGAAGGAATTCATTTTATAGCAAAAATACCAATTTGGCTTTAACTCGCAAAAGTAAGGCTATTCCTGTTTTTCTTTCTCAAACAAGGTCATTGTAAGAGGTTTATGCATGGAACCTTCTTAGAAATGGATATATATGAAGGACAAATTAGTTTGAACTTGTTGTGACTGAAGGAAATCATTTTATAGCAAAAATACCAATTTGGCTTTAACTCGCAAAAGTAAGGCTATTCCTGTTTTTCTTTCTCAAACAAGGTCATTTAAAGAGGTTTATGCATGGAACCTTCTTAGAATGGATATATATGTAGGAAATAATAGTTTGAACTTGTTTTGACTGAAGGAATTCATTTTATAGCAAAAATACCAATTTGGCTTTAACTCGCAAAAGTAAGGCTATTCCTGTTTTTCTTTCTCAAACAAGGTCATTTAAAGAGGTTTATGCATGGAACCTTCTTAGAATGGATATATATGAAGGACACAGGAGTTTGAACTTGTTTTGACTGAAGGAATTCATTTTATAGCAAAAATACCAATTTGGCTTTAACTCGCAAAAGTAAGGCTATTCCTGTTTTTCTTTCTCAAACAAGGTCATTTAAAGAGGTTTATGCATGGAACCTTCTTAGAATGGATATATATGAAGGACATAGGAGTTTGAACTTGTTTTGACTGAAGGAATTTGTGTTTATTAGCAAAAATCCGAATTTCGTCTTAATTCCGCAAAAGAAGGCTATTCCTGTTTTTCTTTCTCAAACAAGGTCATTTAAAGAGGTTTATGCATGGAACCTTCTTAGAATGGATAAATATGAAGGAAATAGGAGTTTGAACTTGTTTTGACTGAAGGAAATCATTTTATAGCAAAAATACCAATTTGGCTTTAACTCGCAAAAGTAAGGCTATTCCTGTTTTTCTTTCTCAAACAAGGTCATTTAAAGAGGTTTATGCATGGAACCTTCTTAGAATGGATATATATGAGGGACATAGGAGTTTGAACTTGTTTTGACTGAAGGAATTTGTGTTTATAAGCAGAAATACGAATTTCGTCTTAATTTCGCAAAAGAAGAGTATTCCTGTTTTTCTTTCTCAAACAAGGTCATTTAAAGAGGTTTATGCATGGAACCTTCTTAGAATGGATATATGTGAAGGAAATACGAGTTTGAACTTGTTTTGACTGAAGGAATTCATTTTATAGCAAAAATACCAATTTGGCTTTAACTCGCAAAAGTAAGGCTATTCCTGTTTTTCTTTCTCAAACAAGGTCATTGTATGAGGTTTATGCATGGAACCTTCTTAGAAATGGATATATATGAAGGACAAATTAGTTTGAACTTGTTGTGACTGAAGGAAATCATTTTATAGCAAAAATACCAATTTGGCTTTAACTCGCAAAAGTAAGGCTATTCCTGTTTTTCTTTCTCAAACAAGGTCATTTAAAGAGGTTTATGCATGGAACCTTCTTAGAATGGATATATATGTAGGAAATAAGAGTTTGAACTTGTTTTGACTGAAGGAATTCATTTTATAGCAAAAATACCAATTTGGCTTTAACTCGCAAAAGTAAGGCTATTCCTGTTTTTCTTTCTCAAACAAGGTCATTTAAAGAGGTTTATGCATGGAACCTTCTTAGAATGGATATATATGAAGGACACTGGAGTTTGAACTTGTTTTGACTGAAGGAATTCATTTTATAGCAAAAATACCAATTTGGCTTTAACTCGCAAAAGTAAGGCTATTCCTGTTTTTCTTTCTCAAACAAGGTCATTTAAAGAGGTTTATGCATGGAACCTTCTTAGAATGGATATATATGAAGGACACAGGAGTTTGAACTTGTTTTGACTGAAGGAATTCATTTTATAGCAAAAATACCAATTTGGCTTTAACTCGCAAAAGTAAGGCTATTCCTGTTTTTCTTTCTCAAACAAGGTCATTTAAAGAGGTTTATGCATGGAACCTTCTTAGAATGGATAAATATGAAGGAAATAGGAGTTTGAACTTGTTTTGACTGAAGGAATTCATTTTATAGCAAAAATACCAATTTGGCTTTAACTCGCAAAAGTAAGGCTATTCCTGTTTTTCTTTCTCAAACAAGGTCATTTAAAGAGGTTTATGCATGGAACCTTCTTAGAATGGATATATATGAGGGACATAGGAGTTTGAACTTGTTTTGACTGAAGGAATTTGTGTTTATAAGCAAAAATCTGAATTTCGTCTTAATTCCGCAAAAGAAGGCTATTCCTGTTTTTCTTTCTCAAACAAGGTCATTTAAAGAGGTGTATGCATGGAACCTTCTTAGAATGGATATATATGAAGGAAATAGGAGTTTGAACTTGTTTTGACTGAAGGAATTCATTTTATAGCAAAAATACCAATTTGGCTTTAACTCGCAAAAGTAAGGCTATTCCTGTTTTTCTTTCTCAAACAAGGTCATTGTAAGAGGTTTATGCATGGAACCTTCTTAGAAATGGATATATATGAAGGACAAATTAGTTTGAACTTGTTGTGACTGAAGGAAATCATTTTATAGCAAAAATACCAATTTGGCTTTAACTCGCAAAAGTAAGGCTATTCCTGTTTTTCTTTCTCAAACAAGGTCATTTAAAGAGGTTTATGCATGGAACCTTCTTAGAATGGATATATATGTAGGAAATAAGAGTTTGAACTTGTTTTGACTGAAGGAATTCATTTTATAGCAACAATACCAATTTGGCTTTAACTTGCAAAAGTAAGGCTATTCCTGTTTTTCTTTCTCAAACAAGGTCATTTAAAGAGGTTTATGCATGGAACCTTCTTAGAATGGATATATATGAAGGACACAGGAGTTTGAACTTGTTTTGACTGAAGGAATTCATTTTATAGCAAAAATACCAATTTGGCTTTAACTCGCAAAAGTAAGGCTATTCCTGTTTTTCTTTCTCAAACAAGGTCATTTAAAGAGGTTTATGCATGGAACCTTCTTAGAATGGATATATATGAAGGACACAGGAGTTTGAACTTGTTTTGACTGAAGGAATTCATTTTATAGCAAAAATACCAATTTGGCTTTAACTCGCAAAAGTAAGGCTATTCCTGTTTTTCTTTCTCAAACAAGGTCATTTAAAGATGTTTATGCATGGAACCTTCTTAGAATGGATATATATGAAGGACATAGGAGTTTGAACTTGTTTTGACTGAAGGAATTTGTGTTTATTAGCAAAAATCCGAATTTCGTCTTAATTCCGCAAAAGAAGGCTATTCCTGTTTTTCTTTCTCAAACAAGGTCATTTAAAGAGGTTTATGCATTGAACCTTCTTAGAATGGATAAATATGAAGGAAAATAGGAGTTTGAACTTGTTTTGACTGAAGGAATTCATTTTATAGCAAAAATACCAATTTGGCTTTAACTCGCAGAAGTAAGGCTATTCCTGTTTTTCTTTCTCAAACAAGGTCATTTAAAGAGGTTTATGCATGGAACCTTCTTAGAATGGATATATATGAGGGACATAGGAGTTTGAACTTGTTTTGACTGAAGGAATTTGTGTTTATAAGCAAAAATCCGAATTTCGTCTTAATTCCGCAAAAGAAGGCTATTCCTGTTTTTCTTTCTCAAACAAGGTCATTTAAAGAGGTTTATGCATGGAACCTTCTTAGAATGGATATATATGAAGGACACAGGAGTTTGAACTTGTTTTGACTGAAGGAATTCATTTTATAGCAAAAATACCAATTTGGCTTTAACTCGCAAAAGTAAGGCTATTCCTGTTTTTCTTTCTCAAACAAGGTCATTTAAAGAGGTTTATGCATGGAACCTTCTTAGAATGGATATATATGAGGGACATAGGAGTTTGAATTTGTTTTGACTGAAGGAATTCATTTTATAGCAAAAATACCAATTTGGCTTTAACTCGCAAAAGTAAGGCTATTCCTGTTTTTCTTTCTCAAACAAGGTCATTTAAAGATGTTTATGCATGGAACCTTCTTAGAATGGATATATATGAAGGACATAGGAGTTTGAACTTGTTTTGACTGAAGGAATTTGTGTTTATTAGCAAAAATCCGAATTTCGTCTTAATTCCGCAAAAGAAGGCTATTCCTGTTTTTCTTTCTCAAACAAGGTCATTTAAAGAGGTTTATGCATTGAACCTTCTTAGAATGGATAAATATGAAGGAAAATAGGAGTTTGAACTTGTTTTGACTGAAGGAATTCATTTTATAGCAAAAATACCAATTTGGCTTTAACTCGCAGAAGTAAGGCTATTCCTGTTTTTCTTTCTCAAACAAGGTCATTTAAAGAGGTTTATGCATGGAACCTTCTTAGAATGGATATATATGAGGGACATAGGAGTTTGAACTTGTTTTGACTGAAGGAATTTGTGTTTATAAGCAAAAATCGGAATTTCGTCTTAATTCCGCAAAAGAAGGCTATTCCTGTTTTTCTTTCTCAAACAAGGTCATTTAAAGAGGTGTATGCATGGAACCTTCTTAGAATGGATATATATGAAGGAAATACGAGTTTGAACTTGTTTTGACTGAAGGAATTCATTTTATAGCAAAAATACCAATTTGGCTTTAACTCGCAAAAGTAAGGCTATTCCTGTTTTTCTTTCTCAAACAAGGTCATTGTATGAGGTTTATGCATGGAACCTTCTTAGAAATGGATATATATGAAGGACAAATTAGTTTGAACTTGTTGTGACTGAAGGAAATCATTTTATAGCAAAAATACCAATTTGGCTTTAACTCGCAAAAGTAAGGCTATTCCTGTTTTTCTTTCTCAAACAAGGTCATTTAAAGAGGTTTATGCATGGAACCTTCTTAGAATGGATATATATGTAGGAAATAAGAGTTTGAACTTGTTTTGACTGAAGGAATTCATTTTATAGCAAAAATACCAATTTGGCTTTAACTCGCAAAAGTAAGGCTATTCCTGTTTTTCTTTCTCAAACAAGGTCATTTAAAGAGGTTTATGCATGGAACCTTCTTAGAATGGATATATATGAAGGACACAGGAGTTTGAACTTGTTTTGACTGAAGGAATTCATTTTATAGCAAAAATACCAATTTGGCTTTAACTCGCAAAAGTAAGGCTATTCCTGTTTTTCTTTCTCAAACAAGGTCATTTAAAGAGGTTTATTCATGGAACATTCTTAGAATGGATATATATGAAGGACATAGGAGTTTGAACTTGTTTTGACTGAAGGAATTCATTTTATAGCAAAAGTACCAATTTGGCTTTAACTCGCAAAAGTAAGGCTATTCCTGTTTTTCTTTCTCAAACAAGGTCATTTAAAGAAGTTTATGCATGGAACCTTCTTAGAATTGATATATATGAGGGACATAGGAGTTTGAACTTGTTTTGACTGAAGGAATTTGTGTTTATAAGCAAAAATCCGAATTTCGTCTTAATTCCGCAAAAGAAGGCTATTCCTGTTTTTCTTTCTCAAACAAGGTCATTTAAAGAGGTTTATGCATGGAACCTTATTAGAATGGATATATATGAAGGATATAGGAGTTTGAACTTGTTTTGACTGAAGGAATTCATTTTATAGCAAAAATACCAATTTGGCTTTAACTCGCAAAAGTAAGGCTATTCCTGTTTTTCTTTCTCAAACAAGGTCATTTAAAGAAGTTTATGCATGGAACCTTCTTAGAATTGATATATATGAGGGACATAGGAGTTTGAACTTGTTTTGACTGAAGGAATTTGTGTTTATAAGCAAAAATCCGAATTTCGTCTTAATTCCGCAAAAGAAGGCTATTCCTGTTTTTCTTTCTCAAACAAGGTCATTGTAAGAGGTTTATGCATGGAACCTTCTTAGAAATGGATATATATGAAGGACAAATTAGTTTGAACTTGTTGTGACTGAAGGAAATCATTTTATAGCAAAAATACCAATTTGGCTTTAACTCGCAAAAGTAAGGCTATTCCTGTTTTTCTTTCTCAAACAAGGTCATTTAAAGAGGTTTATGCATGGAACCTTCTTAGAATGGATATATATGTAGGAAATAAGAGTTTGAACTTGTTTTGACTGAAGGAATTCATTTTATAGCAAAAATACCAATTTGGCTTTAACTCGCAAAAGTAAGGCTATTCCTGTTTTTCTTTCTCAAACAAGGTCATTTAAAGAGGTTTATGCATGGAACCTTCTTAGAATGGATATATATGAAGGACACTGGAGTTTGAACTTGTTTTGATTGAAGGAATTCATTTTATAGCAAAAATACCAATTTGGCTTTAACTCGCAAAAGTAAGGCTATTCCTGTTTTTCTTTCTCAAACAAGGTCATTTAAAGAGGTTTATGCATGGAACCTTCTTAGAATGGATATATATGTTGGACACAGGAGTTTGAACTTGTTTTGACTGAAGGAATTCATTTTATAGCAAAAATACCAATTTGGCTTTAACTCGCAAAAGTAAGGCTATTCCTGTTTTTCTTTCTCAAACAAGGTCATTTAAAGAGGTTTATGCATGGAACCTTCTTAGAATGGATAAATATGAAGGAAATAGGAGTTTGAACTTGTTTTGACTGAAGGAATTCATTTTATAGCAAAAATACCAATTTGGCTTTAACTCGCAAAAGTAAGGCTATTCCTGTTTTTCTTTCTCAAACAAGGTCATTTAAAGAGGTTTATGCATGGAACCTTCTTAGAATGGATATATATGAGGGACATAGGAGTTTGAACTTGTTTTGACTGAAGGAATTTGTGTTTATAAGCAAAAATCCGAATTTCGTCTTAATTCCGCAAAAGAAGGCTATTCCTGTTTTTCTTTCTCAAACAAGGTCATTTAAAGAGGTGTATGCATGGAACCTTCTTAGAATGGATACATATGAAGGAAATAGGAGTTTGAACTTGTTTTGACTGAAGGAATTCATTTTATAGCAAAAATACCAATTTGGCTTTAACTCGCAAAAGTAAGGCTATTCCTGTTTTTCTTTCTCAAACAAGGTCATTGTAAGAGGTTTATGCATGGAACCTTCTTAGAAATGGATATATATGAAGGACAAATTAGTTTGAACTTGTTGTGACTGAAGGAAATCATTTTATAGCAAAAATACCAATTTGGCTTTAACTCGCAAAAGTAAGGCTATTCCTGTTTTTCTTTCTCAAACAAGGTCATTTAAAGAGGTTTATGCATGGAACCTTCTTAGAATGGATATATATGTAGGAAATAAGAGTTTGAACTTGTTTTGACTGAAGGAATTCATTTTATAGCAAAAATACCAATTTGGCTTTAACTCGCAAAAGTAAGGCTATTCCTGTTTTTCTTTCTCAAACAAGGTCATTTAAAGAGGTTTATGCATGGAACCTTCTTAGAATGGATATATATGAAGGACATAGGAGTTTGAACTTGTTTTGACTGAAGGAATTTGTGTTTATTAGCAAAAATCCGAATTTCGTCTTAATTCCGCAAAAGAAGGCTATTCCTGTTTTTCTTTCTCAAACAAGGTCATTTAAAGAGGTTTATGCATGGAACCTTCTTAGAATGGATATATATGAAGGATATAGGAGTTTGAACTTGTTTTGACTGAAGGAATTCATTTTATAGCAAAAATACCAATTTGGCTTTAACTCGCAAAAGTAAGGCTATTCCTGTTTTTCTTTCTCAAACAAGGTCATTTAAAGAGGTTTATGCATGGAACCTTCTTAGAATGGATATATATGAGGGACATAGGAGTTTGAACTTGTTTTGACTGAAGGAATTTGTGTTTATAAGCAGAAATACGAATTTCGTCTTAATTCCGCAAAAGAAGGCTATTCCTGTTTTTCTTTCTCAAACAAGGTCATTTAAAGAGGTTTATGCATGGAACCTTCTTAGAATGGATATATATGAAGGACACAGGAGTTTGAACTTGTTTTGACTGAAGGAATTCATTTTATAGCAAAAATACCAATTTGGCTTTAACTCGCAAAAGTAAGGCTATTCCTGTTTTTCTTTCTCAAACAAGGTCATTTAAAGAGGTTTATGCATGGAACCTTCTTAGAATGGATATATATGAGGGACATAGGAGTTTGAACTTGTTTTGACTGAAGGAATTTGTGTTTATAAGCAAAAATCCGAATTTCGTCTTAATTCCGCAAAAGAAGGCTATTCCTGTTTTTCTTTCTCAAACAAGGTCATTTAAAGAGGTTTATGCATGGAACCTTCTTAGAATGGATATATGTGAAGGAAATACGAGTTTGAACTTGTTTTGACTGAAGGAATTCATTTTATAGCAAAAATACCAATTTGGCTTTAACTCGCAAAAGTAAGGCTATTCCTGTTTTTCTTTCTCAAACAAGGTCATTGTATGAGGTTTATGCATGGAACCTTCTTAGAAATGGATATATATGAAGGACAAATTAGTTTGAACTTGTTGTGACTGAAGGAAATCATTTTATAGCAAAAATACCAATTTGGCTTTAACTCGCAAAAGTAAGGCTATTCCTGTTTTTCTTTCTCAAACAAGGTCATTTAAAGAGGTTTATGCATGGAACCTTCTTAGAATGGATATATATGTAGGAAATAAGAGTTTGAACTTGTTTTGACTGAAGGAATTCATTTTATAGCAAAAATACCAATTTGGCTTTAACTCGCAAAAGTAAGGCTATTCCTGTTTTTCTTTCTCAAACAAGGTCATTTAAAGAGGTTTATGCATGGAACCTTCTTAGAATGGATATATATGTAGGAAATAAGAGTTTGAACTTGTTTTGACTGAAGGAATTCATTTTATAGCAAAAATACCAATTTGGCTTTAACTCGCAAAAGTAAGGCTATTCCTGTTTTTCTTTCTCAAACAAGGTCATTTAAAGAGGTTTATGCATGGAACCTTCTTAGAATGGATATATATGAAGGACACTGGAGTTTGAACTTGTTTTGACTGAAGGAATTCATTTTATAGCAAAAATACCAATTTGGCTTTAACTCGCAAAAGTAAGGCTATTCCTGTTTTTCTTTCTCAAACAAGGTCATTTAAAGAGGTTTATGCATGGAACCTTCTTAGAATGGATATATATGAAGGACACAGGAGTTTGAACTTGTTTTGACTGAAGGAATTCATTTTATAGCAAAAATACCAATTTGGCTTTAACTCGCAAAAGTAAGGCTATTCCTGTTTTTCTTTCTCAAACAAGGTCATTTAAAGAGGTTTATGCATGGAACCTTCTTAGAATGGATAAATATGAAGGAAATAGGAGTTTGAACTTGTTTTGACTGAAGGAATTCATTTTATAGCAAAAATACCAATTTGGCTTTAACTCGCAAAAGTAAGGCTATTCCTGTTTTTCTTTCTCAAACAAGGTCATTTAAAGAGGTTTATGCATGGAACCTTCTTAGAATGGATATATATGAGGGACATAGGAGTTTGAACTTGTTTTGACTGAAGGAATTTGTGTTTATAAGCAAAAATCCGAATTTCGTCTTAATTCCGCAAAAGAAGGCTATTCCTGTTTTTCTTTCTCAAACAAGGTCATTTAAAGAGGTGTATGCATGGAACCTTCTTAGAATGGATATATATGAAGGAAATAGGAGTTTGAACTTGTTTTGACTGAAGGAATTCATTTTATAGCAAAAATACCAATTTGGCTTTAACTCGCAAAAGTAAGGCTATTCCTGTTTTTCTTTCTCAAACAAGGTCATTGTAAGAGGTTTATGCATGGAACCTTCTTAGAAATGGATATATATGAAGGACAAATTAGTTTGAACTTGTTGTGACTGAAGGAAATCATTTTATAGCAAAAATACCAATTTGGCTTTAACTCGCAAAAGTAAGGCTATTCCTGTTTTTCTTTCTCAAACAAGGTCATTTAAAGAGGTTTATGCATGGAACCTTCTTAGAATGGATATATATGTAGGAAATAAGAGTTTGAACTTGTTTTGACTGAAGGAATTCATTTTATAGCAACAATACCAATTTGGCTTTAACTTGCAAAAGTAAGGCTATTCCTGTTTTTCTTTCTCAAACAAGGTCATTTAAAGAGGTTTATGCATGGAACCTTCTTAGAATGGATATATATGAAGGACACAGGAGTTTGAACTTGTTTTGACTGAAGGAATTCATTTTATAGCAAAAATACCAATTTGGCTTTAACTCGCAAAAGTGAGGCTATTCCTGTTTTTCTTTCTCAAACAAGGTCATTTAAAGAGGTTTATGCATGGAACCTTCTTAGAATGGATATATATGAAGGACACAGGAGTTTGAACTTGTTTTGACTGAAGGAATTCATTTTATAGCAAAAATACCAATTTGGCTTTAACTCGCAAAAGTAAGGCTATTCCTGTTTTTCTTTCTCAAACAAGGTCATTTAAAGATGTTTATGCATGGAACCTTCTTAGAATGGATATATATGAAGGACATAGGAGTTTGAACTTGTTTTGACTGAAGGAATTTGTGTTTATTAGCAAAAATCCGAATTTCGTCTTAATTCCGCAAAAGAAGGCTATTCCTGTTTTTCTTTCTCAAACAAGGTCATTTAAAGAGGTTTATGCATTGAACCTTCTTAGAATGGATAAATATGAAGGAAAATAGGAGTTTGAACTTGTTTTGACTGAAGGAATTCATTTTATAGCAAAAATACCAATTTGGCTTTAACTCGCAGAAGTAAGGCTATTCCTGTTTTTCTTTCTCAAACAAGGTCATTTAAAGAGGTTTATGCATGGAACCTTCTTAGAATGGATATATATGAGGGACATAGGAGTTTGAACTTGTTTTGACTGAAGGAATTTGTGTTTATAAGCAAAAATCCGAATTTCGTCTTAATTCCGCAAAAGAAGGCTATTCCTGTTTTTCTTTCTCAAACAAGGTCATTTAAAGAGGTTTATGCATGGAACCTTCTTAGAATGGATATATATGAAGGACACAGGAGTTTGAACTTGTTTTGACTGAAGGAATTCATTTTATAGCAAAAATACCAATTTGGCTTTAACTCGCAAAAGTAAGGCTATTCCTGTTTTTCTTTCTCAAACAAGGTCATTGTAAGAGGTTTATGCATGGAACCTTCTTAGAAATGGATATATATGAAGGACATAGGAGTTTGAATTTGTTTTGACTGAAGGAATTCATTTTATAGCAAAAATACCAATTTGGCTTTAACTCGCAAAAGTAAGGCTATTCCTGTTTTTCTTTCTCAAACAAGGTCATTTAAAGATGTTTATGCATGGAACCTTCTTAGAATGGATATATATGAAGGACATAGGAGTTTGAACTTGTTTTGACTGAAGGAATTTGTGTTTATTAGCAAAAATCCGAATTTCGTCTTAATTCCGCAAAAGAAGGCTATTCCTGTTTTTCTTTCTCAAACAAGGTCATTTAAAGAGGTTTATGCATTGAACCTTCTTAGAATGGATAAATATGAAGGAAAATAGGAGTTTGAACTTGTTTTGACTGAAGGAATTCATTTTATAGCAAAAATACCAATTTGGCTTTAACTCGCAGAAGTAAGGCTATTCCTGTTTTTCTTTCTCAAACAAGGTCATTTAAAGAGGTTTATGCATGGAACCTTCTTAGAATGGATATATATGAGGGACATAGGAGTTTGAACTTGTTTTGACTGAAGGAATTTGTGTTTATAAGCAAAAATCCGAATTTCGTCTTAATTCCGCAAAAGAAGGCTATTCCTGTTTTTCTTTCTCAAACAAGGTCATTTAAAGAGGTTTATGCATGGAACCTTCTTAGAATGGATATATATGAAGGACACAGGAGTTTGAACTTGTTTTGACTGAAGGAATTCATTTTATAGCAAAAATACCAATTTGGCTTTAACTCGCAAAAGTAAGGCTATTCCTGTTTTTCTTTCTCAAACAAGGTCATTTAAAGAGGTTTATGCATGGAACCTTCTTAGAATGGATATATATGAGGGACATAGGAGTTTGAATTTGTTTTGACTGAAGGAATTTGTGTTTATAAGCAAAAATCCGAATTTCGTCTTAATTCCGCAAAAGAAGGCTATTCCTGTTTTTCTTTCTCAAACAAGGTCATTTAAAGAGGTGTATGCATGGAACCTTCTTAGAATGGATATATATGAAGGAAATACGAGTTTGAACTTGTTTTGACTGAAGGAATTCATTTTATAGCAAAAATACCAATTTGGCTTTAACTCGCAAAAGTAAGGCTATTCCTGTTTTTCTTTCTCAAACAAGGTCATTGTAAGAGGTTTATGCATGGAACCTTCTTAGAAATGGATATATATGAAGGACAAATTAGTTTGAACTTGTTGTGACTGAAGGAAATCATTTTATAGCAAAAATACCAATTTGGCTTTAACTCGCAAAAGTAAGGCTATTCCTGTTTTTCTTTCTCAAACAAGGTCATTTAAAGAGGTTTATGCATGGAACCTTCTTAGAATGGATATATATGTAGGAAATAATAGTTTGAACTTGTTTTGACTGAAGGAATTCATTTTATAGCAAAAATACCAATTTGGCTTTAACTCGCAAAAGTAAGGCTATTCCTGTTTTTCTTTCTCAAACAAGGTCATTTAAAGAGGTTTATGCATGGAACCTTCTTAGAATGGATATATATGAAGGACACAGGAGTTTGAACTTGTTTTGACTGAAGGAATTCATTTTATAGCAAAAATACCAATTTGGCTTTAACTCGCAAAAGTAAGGCTATTCCTGTTTTTCTTTCTCAAACAAGGTCATTTAAAGAGGTTTATGCATGGAACCTTCTTAGAATGGATATATATGAAGGACATAGGAGTTTGAACTTGTTTTGACTGAAGGAATTTGTGTTTATTAGCAAAAATCCGAATTTCGTCTTAATTCCGCAAAAGAAGGCTATTCCTGTTTTTCTTTCTCAAACAAGGTCATTTAAAGAGGTTTATGCATGGAACCTTCTTAGAATGGATAAATATGGAGGAAATAGGAGTTTGAACTTGTTTTGACTGAAGGAAATCATTTTATAGCAAAAATACCAATTTGGCTTTAACTCGCAAAAGTAAGGCTATTCCTGTTTTTCTTTCTCAAACAAGGTCATTTAAAGAGGTTTATGCATGGAACCTTCTTAGAATGGATATATATGAGGGACATAGGAGTTTGAACTTGTTTTGACTGAAGGAATTTGTGTTTATAAGCAGAAATACGAATTTCGTCTTAATTCCGCAAAAGAAGGCTATTCCTGTTTTTCTTTCTCAAACAAGGTCATTTAAAGAGGTTTATGCATGGAACCTTCTTAGAATGGATATATGTGAAGGAAATACGAGTTTGAACTTGTTTTGACTGAAGGAATTCATTTTATAGCAAAAATACCAATTTGGCTTTAACTCGCAAAAGTAAGGCTATTCCTGTTTTTCTTTCTCAAACAAGGTCATTGTATGAGGTTTATGCATGGAACCTTCTTAGAAATGGATATATATGAAGGACAAATTAGTTTGAACTTGTTGTGACTGAAGGAAATCATTTTATAGCAAAAATACCAATTTGGCTTTAACTCGCAAAAGTAAGGCTATTCCTGTTTTTCTTTCTCAAACAAGGTCATTTAAAGAGGTTTATGCATGGAACCTTCTTAGAATGGATATATATGTAGGAAATAAGAGTTTGAACTTGTTTTGACTGAAGGAATTCATTTTATAGCAAAAATACCAATTTGGCTTTAACTCGCAAAAGTAAGGCTATTCCTGTTTTTCTTTCTCAAACAAGGTCATTTAAAGAGGTTTATGCATGGAACCTTCTTAGAATGGATATATATGAAGGACACTGGAGTTTGAACTTGTTTTGACTGAAGGAATTCATTTTATAGCAAAAATACCAATTTGGCTTTAACTCGCAAAAGTAAGGCTATTCCTGTTTTTCTTTCTCAAACAAGGTCATTTAAAGAGGTTTATGCATGGAACCTTCTTAGAATGGATATATATGAAGGACACAGGAGTTTGAACTTGTTTTGACTGAAGGAATTCATTTTATAGCAAAAATACCAATTTGGCTTTAACTCGCAAAAGTAAGGCTATTCCTGTTTTTCTTTCTCAAACAAGGTCATTTAAAGAGGTTTATGCATGGAACCTTCTTAGAATGGATAAATATGAAGGAAATAGGAGTTTGAACTTGTTTTGACTGAAGGAATTCATTTTATAGCAAAAATACCAATTTGGCTTTAACTCGCAAAAGTAAGGCTATTCCTGTTTTTCTTTCTCAAACAAGGTCATTTAAAGAGGTTTATGCATGGAACCTTCTTAGAATGGATATATATGAGGGACATAGGAGTTTGAACTTGTTTTGACTGAAGGAATTTGTGTTTATAAGCAAAAATCTGAATTTCGTCTTAATTCCGCAAAAGAAGGCTATTCCTGTTTTTCTTTCTCAAACAAGGTCATTTAAAGAGGTGTATGCATGGAACCTTCTTAGAATGGATATATATGAAGGAAATAGGAGTTTGAACTTGTTTTGACTGAAGGAATTCATTTTATAGCAAAAATACCAATTTGGCTTTAACTCGCAAAAGTAAGGCTATTCCTGTTTTTCTTACTCAAACAAGGTCATTGTAAGAGGTTTATGCATGGAACCTTCTTAGAAATGGATATATATGAAGGACAAATTAGTTTGAACTTGTTGTGACTGAAGGAAATCATTTTATAGCAAAAATACCAATTTGGCTTTAACTCGCAAAAGTAAGGCTATTCCTGTTTTTCTTTCTCAAACAAGGTCATTTAAAGAGGTTTATGCATGGAACCTTCTTAGAATGGATATATATGTAGGAAATAAGAGTTTGAACTTGTTTTGACTGAAGGAATTCATTTTATAGCAACAATACCAATTTGGCTTTAACTTGCAAAAGTAAGGCTATTCCTGTTTTTCTTTCTCAAACAAGGTCATTTAAAGAGGTTTATGCATGGAACCTTCTTAGAATGGATATATATGAAGGACACAGGAGTTTGAACTTGTTTTGACTGAAGGAATTCATTTTATAGCAAAAATACCAATTTGGCTTTAACTCGCAAAAGTAAGGCTATTCCTGTTTTTCTTTCTCAAACAAGGTCATTTAAAGAGGTTTATGCATGGAACCTTCTTAGAATGGATATATATGAAGGACACAGGAGTTTGAACTTGTTTTGACTGAAGGAATTCATTTTATAGCAAAAATACCAATTTGGCTTTAACTCGCAAAAGTAAGGCTATTCCTGTTTTTCTTTCTCAAACAAGGTCATTTAAAGATGTTTATGCATGGAACCTTCTTAGAATGGATATATATGAAGGACATAGGAGTTTGAACTTGTTTTGACTGAAGGAATTTGTGTTTATTAGCAAAAATCCGAATTTCGTCTTAATTCCGCAAAAGAAGGCTATTCCTGTTTTTCTTTCTCAAACAAGGTCATTTAAAGAGGTTTATGCATTGAACCTTCTTAGAATGGATAAATATGAAGGAAAATAGGAGTTTGAACTTGTTTTGACTGAAGGAATTCATTTTATAGCAAAAATACCAATTTGGCTTTAACTCGCAGAAGTAAGGCTATTCCTGTTTTTCTTTCTCAAACAAGGTCATTTAAAGAGGTTTATGCATGGAACCTTCTTAGAATGGATATATATGAGGGACATAGGAGTTTGAACTTGTTTTGACTGAAGGAATTTGTGTTTATAAGCAAAAATCCGAATTTCGTCTTAATTCCGCAAAAGAAGGCTATTCCTGTTTTTCTTTCTCAAACAAGGTCATTTAAAGAGGTTTATGCATGGAACCTTCTTAGAATGGATATATATGAAGGACACAGGAGTTTGAACTTGTTTTGACTGAAGGAATTCATTTTATAGCAAAAATACCAATTTGGCTTTAACTCGCAAAAGTAAGGCTATTCCTGTTTTTCTTTCTCAAACAAGGTCATTTAAAGAGGTTTATGCATGGAACCTTCTTAGAATGGATATATATGAGGGACATAGGAGTTTGAATTTGTTTTGACTGAAGGAATTCATTTTATAGCAAAAATACCAATTTGGCTTTAACTCGCAAAAGTAAGGCTATTCCTGTTTTTCTTTCTCAAACAAGGTCATTTAAAGATGTTTATGCATGGAACCTTCTTAGAATGGATATATATGAAGGACATAGGAGTTTGAACTTGTTTTGACTGAAGGAATTTGTGTTTATTAGCAAAAATCCGAATTTCGTCTTAATTCCGCAAAAGAAGGCTATTCCTGTTTTTCTTTCTCAAACAAGGTCATTTAAAGAGGTTTATGCATTGAACCTTCTTAGAATGGATAAATATGAAGGAAAATAGGAGTTTGAACTTGTTTTGACTGAAGGAATTCATTTTATAGCAAAAATACCAATTTGGCTTTAACTCGCAGAAGTAAGGCTATTCCTGTTTTTCTTTCTCAAACAAGGTCATTTAAAGAGGTTTATGCATGGAACCTTCTTAGAATGGATATATATGAGGGACATAGGAGTTTGAACTTGTTTTGACTGAAGGAATTTGTGTTTATAAGCAAAAATCCGAATTTCGTCTTAATTCCGCAAAAGAAGGCTATTCCTGTTTTTCTTTCTCAAACAAGGTCATTTAAAGAGGTTTATGCATGGAACCTTCTTAGAATGGATATATATGAAGGACACAGGAGTTTGAACTTGTTTTGACTGAAGGAATTCATTTTATAGCAAAAATACCAATTTGGCTTTAACTCGCAAAAGTAAGGCTATTCCTGTTTTTCTTTCTCAAACAAGGTCATTTAAAGAGGTTTATGCATGGAACCTTCTTAGAATGGATATATATGAGGGACATAGGAGTTTGAATTTGTTTTGACTGAAGGAATTTGTGTTTATAAGCAAAAATCCGAATTTCGTCTTAATTCCGCAAAAGAAGGCTATTCCTGTTTTTCTTTCTCAAACAAGGTCATTTAAAGAGGTGTATGCATGGAACCTTCTTAGAATGGATATATATGAAGGAAATACGAGTTTGAACTTGTTTTGACTGAAGGAATTCATTTTATAGCAAAAATACCAATTTGGCTTTAACTCGCAAAAGTAAGGCTATTCCTGTTTTTCTTTCTCAAACAAGGTCATTGTAAGAGGTTTATGCATGGAACCTTCTTAGAAATGGATATATATGAAGGACAAATTAGTTTGAACTTGTTGTGACTGAAGGAAATCATTTTATAGCAAAAATACCAATTTGGCTTTAACTCGCAAAAGTAAGGCTATTCCTGTTTTTCTTTCTCAAACAAGGTCATTTAAAGAGGTTTATGCATGGAACCTTCTTAGAATGGATATATATGTAGGAAATAATAGTTTGAACTTGTTTTGACTGAAGGAATTCATTTTATAGCAAAAATACCAATTTGGCTTTAACTCGCAAAAGTAAGGCTATTCCTGTTTTTCTTTCTCAAACAAGGTCATTTAAAGAGGTTTATGCATGGAACCTTCTTAGAATGGATATATATGAAGGACACAGGAGTTTGAACTTGTTTTGACTGAAGGAATTCATTTTATAGCAAAAATACCAATTTGGCTTTAACTCGCAAAAGTAAGGCTATTCCTGTTTTTCTTTCTCAAACAAGGTCATTTAAAGAGGTTTATGCATGGAACCTTCTTAGAATGGATATATATGAAGGACATAGGAGTTTGAACTTGTTTTGACTGAAGGAATTTGTGTTTATTAGCAAAAATCCGAATTTCGTCTTAATTCCGCAAAAGAAGGCTATTCCTGTTTTTCTTTCTCAAACAAGGTCATTTAAAGAGGTTTATGCATGGAACCTTCTTAGAATGGATAAATATGAAGGAAATAGGAGTTTGAACTTGTTTTGACTGAAGGAAATCATTTTATAGCAAAAATACCAATTTGGCTTTAACTCGCAAAAGTAAGGCTATTCCTGTTTTTCTTTCTCAAACAAGGTCATTTAAAGAGGTTTATGCATGGAACCTTCTTAGAATGGATATATATGAGGGACATAGGAGTTTGAACTTGTTTTGACTGAAGGAATTTGTGTTTATAAGCAGAAATACGAATTTCGTCTTAATTCCGCAAAAGAAGGCTATTCCTGTTTTTCTTTCTCAAACAAGGTCATTTAAAGAGGTTTATGCATGGAACCTTCTTAGAATGGATATATATGAAGGACACAGGAGTTTGAACTTGTTTTGACTGAAGGAATTCATTTTATAGCAAAAATACCAATTTGGCTTTAACTCGCAAAAGTAAGGCTATTCCTGTTTTTCTTTCTCAAACAAGGTCATTTAAAGAGGTTTATGCATGGAACCTTCTTAGAATGGATATATATGAGGGACATAGGAGTTTGAACTTGTTTTGACTGAAGGAATTTGTGTTTATAAGCAAAAATCCGAATTTCGTCTTAATTCCGCAAAAGAAGTCTATTCCTGTTTTTCTTTCTCAAACAAGGTCATTTAAAGAGGTTTATGCATGGAACCTTCTTAGAATGGATATATGTGAAGGAAATACGAGTTTGAACTTGTTTTGACTGAAGGAATTCATTTTATAGCAAAAATACCAATTTGGCTTTAACTCGCAAAAGTAAGGCTATTCCTGTTTTTCTTTCTCAAACAAGGTCATTGTAAGAGGTTTATGCATGGAACCTTCTTAGAAATGGATATATATGAAGGACAAATTAGTTTGAACTTGTTGTGACTGAAGGAAATCATTTTATAGCAAAAATACCAATTTGGCTTTAACTCGCAAAAGTAAGGCTATTCCTGTTTTTCTTTCTCAAACAAGGTCATTTAAAGAGGTTTATGCATGGAACCTTCTTAGAATGGATATATATGTAGGAAATAAGAGTTTGAACTTGTTTTGACTGAAGGAATTCATTTTATAGCAACAATACCAATTTGGCTTTAACTTGCAAAAGTAAGGCTATTCCTGTTTTTCTTTCTCAAACAAGGTCATTTAAAGAGGTTTATGCATGGAACCTTCTTAGAATGGATATATATGAAGGACACAGGAGTTTGAACTTGTTTTGACTGAAGGAATTCATTTTATAGCAAAAATACCAATTTGGCTTTAACTCGCAAAAGTAAGGCTATTCCTGTTTTTCTTTCTCAAACAAGGTCATTTAAAGAGGTTTATGCATGGAACCTTCTTAGAATGGATATATATGAAGGACACAGGAGTTTGAACTTGTTTTGACTGAAGGAATTCATTTTATAGCAAAAATACCAATTTGGCTTTAACTCGCAAAAGTAAGGCTATTCCTGTTTTTCTTTCTCAAACAAGGTCATTTAAAGAAGTTTATGCATGGAACCTTCTTAGAATGGATATATATGAAGGACATAGGAGTTTGAACTTGTTTTGACTGAAGGAATTTGTGTTTATAAGCAAAAATCCGAATTTCGTCTTAATTCCGCAAAAGAAGGCTATTCCTGTTTTTCTTTCTCAAACAAGGTCATTTAAAGAGGTTTATGCATGGAACCTTCTTAGAATGGATATATATGAAGGACACAGGAGTTTGAACTTGTTTTGACTGAAGGAATTCATTTTATAGCAAAAATACCAATTTGGCTTTAACTCGCAAAAGTAAGGCTATTCCTGTTTTTCTTTCTCAAACAAGGTCATTTAAAGAGGTTTATGCATGGAACCTTCTTAGAATGGATATATATGAGGGACATAGGAGTTTGAATTTGTTTTGACTGAAGGAATTTGTGTTTATAAGCAAAAATCCGAATTTCGTCTTAATTCCGCAAAAGAAGGCTATTCCTGTTTTTCTTTCTCAAACAAGGTCATTTAAAGAGGTGTATGCATGGAACCTTCTTAGAATGGATATATATGAAGGAAATACGAGTTTGAACTTGTTTTGACTGAAGGAATTCATTTTATAGCAAAAATACCAATTTGGCTTTAACTCGCAAAAGTAAGGCTATTCCTGTTTTTCTTTCTCAAACAAGGTCATTGTAAGAGGTTTATGCATGGAACCTTCTTAGAAATGGATATATATGAAGGACAAATTAGTTTGAACTTGTTGTGACTGAAGGAAATCATTTTATAGCAAAAATACCAATTTGGCTTTAACTCGCAAAAGTAAGGCTATTCCTGTTTTTCTTTCTCAAACAAGGTCATTTAAAGAGGTTTATGCATGGAACCTTCTTAGAATGGATATATATGTAGGAAATAATAGTTTGAACTTGTTTTGACTGAAGGAATTCATTTTATAGCAAAAATACCAATTTGGCTTTAACTCGCAAAAGTAAGGCTATTCCTGTTTTTCTTTCTCAAACAAGGTCATTTAAAGAGGTTTATGCATGGAACCTTCTTAGAATGGATATATATGAAGGACACAGGAGTTTGAACTTGTTTTGACTGAAGGAATTCATTTTATAGCAAAAATACCAATTTGGCTTTAACTCGCAAAAGTAAGGCTATTCCTGTTTTTCTTTCTCAAACAAGGTCATTTAAAGAGGTTTATGCATGGAACCTTCTTAGAATGGATATATATGAAGGACATAGGAGTTTGAACTTGTTTTGACTGAAGGAATTTGTGTTTATTAGCAAAAATCCGAATTTCGTCTTAATTCCGCAAAAGAAGGCCATTCCTGTTTTTCTTTCTCAAACAAGGTCATTTAAAGAGGTTTATGCATGGAACCTTCTTAGAATGGATAAATATGAAGGAAATAGGAGTTTGAACTTGTTTTGACTGAAGGAAATCATTTTATAGCAAAAATACCAATTTGGCTTTAACTCGCAAAAGTAAGGCTATTCCTGTTTTTCTTTCTCAAACAAGGTCATTTAAAGAGGTTTATGCATGGAACCTTCTTAGAATGGATATATATGAGGGACATAGGAGTTTGAACTTGTTTTGACTGAAGGAATTTGTGTTTATAAGCAGAAATACGAATTTCGTCTTAATTCCGCAAAAGAAGGCTATTCCTGTTTTTCTTTCTCAAACAAGGTCATTTAAAGAGGTTTATGCATGGAACCTTCTTAGAATGGATATATATGAAGGACACAGGAGTTTGAACTTGTTTTGACTGAAGGAATTCATTTTATAGCAAAAATACCAATTTGGCTTTAACTCGCAAAAGTAAGGCTATTCCTGTTTTTCTTTCTCAAACAAGGTCATTTAAAGAGGTTTATGCATGGAACCTTCTTAGAATGGATATATATGAGGGACATAGGAGTTTGAACTTGTTTTGACTGAAGGAATTTGTGTTTATAAGCAAAAATCCGAATTTCGTCTTAATTCCGCAAAAGAAGTCTATTCCTGTTTTTCTTTCTCAAACAAGGTCATTTAAAGAGGTTTATGCATGGAACCTTCTTAGAATGGATATATGTGAAGGAAATACGAGTTTGAACTTGTTTTGACTGAAGGAATTCATTTTATAGCAAAAATACCAATTTGGCTTTAACTCGCAAAAGTAAGGCTATTCCTGTTTTTCTTTCTCAAACAAGGTCATTGTAAGAGGTTTATGCATGGAACCTTCTTAGAAATGGATATATATGAAGGACAAATTAGTTTGAACTTGTTGTGACTGAAGGAAATCATTTTATAGCAAAAATACCAATTTGGCTTTAACTCGCAAAAGTAAGGCTATTCCTGTTTTTCTTTCTCAAACAAGGTCATTTAAAGAGGTTTATGCATGGAACCTTCTTAGAATGGATATATATGTAGGAAATAAGAGTTTGAACTTGTTTTGACTGAAGGAATTCATTTTATAGCAACAATACCAATTTGGCTTTAACTTGCAAAAGTAAGGCTATTCCTGTTTTTCTTTCTCAAACAAGGTCATTTAAAGAGGTTTATGCATGGAACCTTCTTAGAATGGATATATATGAAGGACACAGGAGTTTGAACTTGTTTTGACTGAAGGAATTCATTTTATAGCAAAAATACCAATTTGGCTTTAACTCGCAAAAGTAAGGCTATTCCTGTTTTTCTTTCTCAAACAAGGTCATTTAAAGAGGTTTATGCATGGAACCTTCTTAGAATGGATATATATGAAGGACACAGGAGTTTGAACTTGTTTTGACTGAAGGAATTCATTTTATAGCAAAAATACCAATTTGGCTTTAACTCGCAAAAGTAAGGCTATTCCTGTTTTTCTTTCTCAAACAAGGTCATTTAAAGAAGTTTATGCATGGAACCTTCTTAGAATGGATATATATGAAGGACATAGGAGTTTGAACTTGTTTTGACTGAAGGAATTTGTGTTTATTAGCAAAAATCCGAATTTCGTCTTAATTCCGCAAAAGAAGGCTATTCCTGTTTTTCTTTCTCAAACAAGGTCATTTAAAGAGGTTTATGCATTGAACCTTCTTAGAATGGATAAATATGAAGGAAAATAGGAGTTTGAACTTGTTTTGACTGAAGGAATTCATTTTATAGCAAAAATACCAATTTGGCTTTAACTCGCAAAAGTAAGGCTATTCCTGTTTTTCTTTCTCAAACAAGGTCATTTAAAGAGGTTTATGCATGGAACCTTCTTAGAATGGATATATATGAGGGACATAGGAGTTTGAACTTGTTTTGACCGAAGGAATTTGTGTTTATAAGCAAAAATCCGAATTTCGTCTTAATTCCGCAAAAGAAGGCTATTCCTGTTTTTCTTTCTCAAACAAGGTCATTTAAAGAGGTTTATGCATGGAACCTTCTTAGAATGGATATATATGAAGGACACAGGAGTTTGAACTTGTTTTGACTGAAGGAATTCATTTTATAGCAAAAATACCAATTTGGCTTTAACTCGCAAAAGTAAGGCTATTCCTGTTTTTCTTTCTCAAACAAGGTCATTTAAAGAGGTTTATGCATGGAACCTTCTTAGAATGGATATATATGAGGGACATAGGAGTTTGAACTTGTTTTGACTGAAGGAATTTGTGTTTATAAGCAAAAATCCGAATTTCGTCTTAATTCCGCAAAAGAAGGCTATTCCTGTTTTTCTTTCTCAAACAAGGTCATTTAAAGAGGTGTATGCATGGAACCTTCTTAGAATGGATATATATGAAGGAAATACGAGTTTGAACTTGTTTTGACTGAAGGAATTCATTTTATAGCAAAAATACCAATTTGGCTTTAACTCGCAAAAGTAAGGCTATTCCTGTTTTTCTTTCTCAAACAAGGTCATTGTAAGAGGTTTATGCATGGAACCTTCTTAGAAATGGATATATATGAAGGACAAATTAGTTTGAACTTGTTGTGACTGAAGGAAATCATTTTATAGCAAAAATACCAATTTGGCTTTAACTCGCAAAAGTAAGGCTATTCCTGTTTTTCTTTCTCAAACAAGGTCATTTAAAGAGGTTTATGCATGGAACCTTCTTAGAATGGATATATATGTAGGAAATAAGAGTTTGAACTTGTTTTGACTGAAGGAATTCATTTTATAGCAAAAATACCAATTTGGCTTTAACTCGCAAAAGTAAGGCTATTCCTGTTTTTCTTTCTCAAACAAGGTCATTTAAAGATGTTTATGCATGGAACCTTCTTAGAATGGATATATATGAAGGACATAGGAGTTTGAACTTGTTTTGACTGAAGGAATTTGTGTTTATTAGCAAAAATCCGAATTTCGTCTTAATTCCGCAAAAGAAGGCTATTCCTGTTTTTCTTTCTCAAACAAGGTCATTTAAAGAGGTTTATGCATTGAACCTTCTTAGAATGGATAAATATGAAGGAAATAGGAGTTTGAACTTGTTTTGACTGAAGGAATTCATTTTATAGCAAAAATACCAATTTGGCTTTAACTCGCAAAAGTAAGGCTATTCCTGTTTTTCTTTCTCAAACAAGGTCATTTAAAGAGGTTTATGCATGGAACCTTCTTAGAATGGATATATATGAGGGACATAGGAGTTTGAACTTGTTTTGACTGAAGGAATTTGTGTTTATAAGCAAAAATCCGAATTTCGTCTTAATTCCGCAAAAGAAGGCTATTCCTGTTTTTCTTTCTCAAACAAGGTCATTTAAAGAGGTGTATGCATGGAACCTTCTTAGAATGGATATATATGAAGGAAATACGAGTTTGAACTTGTTTTGACTGAAGGAATTCATTTTATAGCAAAAATACCAATTTGGCTTTAACTCGCAAAAGTAAGGCTATTCCTGTTTTTCTTTCTCAAACAAGGTCATTGTAAGAGGTTTATGCATGGAACCTTCTTAGAAATGGATATATATGAAGGACAAATTAGTTTGAACTTGTTGTGACTGAAGGAAATCATTTTATAGCAAAAATACCAATTTGGCTTTAACTCGCAAAAGTAAGGCTATTCCTGTTTTCTTTCTCAAACAAGGTCATTTAAAGAGGTTTATGCATGGAACCTTCTTAGAATGGATATATATGTAGGAAATAAGAGTTTGAAATTGTTTTGACTGAAGGATTTCATTTTATAGCAAAAATACCAATTTGGCTTTAACTCGCAAAAGTAAGGCTATTCCTGTTTTTCTTTCTCAAACAAGGTCATTTAAAGAGGTTTATGCATGGAACCTTCTTAGAATGGATATATATGAAGGACACAGGAGTTTGAACTTGTTTTGACTGAAGGAATTCATTTTATAGCAAAAATACCAATTTGGCTTTAACTCGCAAAAGTAAGGCTATTCCTGTTTTTCTTTCTCAAACAAGGTCATTTAAAGAGGTTTATGCATGGAACCTTCTTAGAATGGATATATATGAAGGACATAGGAGTTTGAACTTGTTTTGACTGAAGGAATTTGTGTTTATTAGCAAAAATCCGAATTTCGTCTTAATTCCGCAAAAGAAGGCTATTCCTGTTTTTCTTTCTCAAACAAGGTCATTTAAAGAGGTTTATGCATGGAACCTTCTTAGAATGGATAAATATGAAGGAAATAGGAGTTTGAACTTGTTTTGACTGAAGGAATTCATTTTATAGCAAAAATACCAATTTGGCTTTAACTCGCAAAAGTAAGGCTATTCCTGTTTTTCTTTCTCAAACAAGGTCATTTAAAGAGGTTTATGCATGGAACCTTCTTAGAATGGATATATATGAGGGACATAGGAGTTTGAACTTGTTTTGACTGAAGGAATTTGTGTTTATAAGCAAAAATCCGAATTTCGTCTTAATTCCGCAAAAGAAGGCTATTCCTGTTTTTCTTTCTCAAACAAGGTCATTTAAAGAGGTGTATGCATGGAACCTTCTTAGAATGGATATATATGAAGGAAATAGGAGTTTGAACTTGTTTTGACTGAAGGAATTCATTTTATAGCAAAAATACCAATTTGGCTTTAACTCGCAAAAGTAAGGCTATTCCTGTTTTTCTTTCTCAAACAAGGTCATTTAAAGAGGTTTATGCATGGAACCTTCTTAGAATGGATATATATGAGGGACATAGGAGTTTGAACTTGTTTTGACCGAAGGAATTTGTGTTTATAAGCAAAAATCCGAATTTCGTCTTAATTCCGCAAAAGAAGGCTATTCCTGTTTTTCTTTCTCAAACAAGGTCATTTAAAGAGGTTTATGCATGGAACCTTCTTAGAATGGATATATATGAAGGACACAGGAGTTTGAACTTGTTTTGACTGAAGGAATTCATTTTATAGCAAAAATACCAATTTGGCTTTAACTCGCAAAAGTAAGGCTATTCCTGTTTTTCTTTCTCAAACAAGGTCATTTAAAGAGGTTTATGCATGGAACCTTCTTAGAATGGATATATATGAGGGACATAGGAGTTTGAACTTGTTTTGACTGAAGGAATTTGTGTTTATAAGCAAAAATCCGAATTTCGTCTTAATTCCGCAAAAGAAGGCTATTCCTGTTTTTCTTTCTCAAACAAGGTCATTTAAAGAGGTGTATGCATGGAACCTTCTTAGAATGGATATATATGAAGGAAATACGAGTTTGAACTTGTTTTGACTGAAGGAATTCATTTTATAGCAAAAATACCAATTTGGCTTTAACTCGCAAAAGTAAGGCTATTCCTGTTTTTCTTTCTCAAACAAGGTCATTGTAAGAGGTTTATGCATGGAACCTTCTTAGAAATGGATATATATGAAGGACAAATTAGTTTGAACTTGTTGTGACTGAAGGAAATCATTTTATAGCAAAAATACCAATTTGGCTTTAACTCGCAAAAGTAAGGCTATTCCTGTTTTTCTTTCTCAAACAAGGTCATTTAAAGATGTTTATGCATGGAACCTTCTTAGAATGGATATATATGAAGGACATAGGAGTTTGAACTTGTTTTGACTGAAGGAATTTGTGTTTATTAGCAAAAATCCGAATTTCGTCTTAATTCCGCAAAAGAAGGCTATTCCTGTTTTTCTTTCTCAAACAAGGTCATTTAAAGAGGTTTATGCATTGAACCTTCTTAGAATGGATAAATATGAAGGAAATAGGAGTTTGAACTTGTTTTGACTGAAGGAATTCATTTTATAGCAAAAATACCAATTTGGCTTTAACTCGCAAAAGTAAGGCTATTCCTGTTTTTCTTTCTCAAACAAGGTCATTTAAAGAGGTTTATGCATGGAACCTTCTTAGAATGGATATATATGAGGGACATAGGAGTTTGAACTTGTTTTGACTGAAGGAATTTGTGTTTATAAGCAAAAATCCGAATTTCGTCTTAATTCCGCAAAAGAAGGCTATTCCTGTTTTTCTTTCTCAAACAAGGTCATTTAAAGAGGTGTATGCATGGAACCTTCTTAGAATGGATATATATGAAGGAAATACGAGTTTGAACTTGTTTTGACTGAAGGAATTCATTTTATAGCAAAAATACCAATTTGGCTTTAACTCGCAAAAGTAAGGCTATTCCTGTTTTTCTTTCTCAAACAAGGTCATTTAAAGAGGTTTATGCATGGAACCTTCTTAGAATGGATATATATGTAGGAAATAAGAGTTTGAACTTGTTTTGACTGAAGGAATTCATTTTATAGCAAAAATACCAATTTGGCTTTAACTCGCAAAAGTAAGGCTATTCCTGTTTTTCTTTCTCAAACAAGGTCATTTAAAGATGTTTATGCATGGAACCTTCTTAGAATGGATATATATGAAGGACATAGGAGTTTGAACTTGTTTTGACTGAAGGAATTTGTGTTTATTAGCAAAAATCCGAATTTCGTCTTAATTCCGCAAAAGAAGGCTATTCCTGTTTTTCTTTCTCAAACAAGGTCATTTAAAGAGGTTTATGCATTGAACCTTCTTAGAATGGATAAATATGAAGGAAATAGGAGTTTGAACTTGTTTTGACTGAAGGAATTCATTTTATAGCAAAAATACCAATTTGGCTTTAACTCGCAAAAGTAAGGCTATTCCTGTTTTTCTTTCTCAAACAAGGTCATTTAAAGAGGTTTATGCATGGAACCTTCTTAGAATGGATATATATGAGGGACATAGGAGTTTGAACTTGTTTTGACTGAAGGAATTTGTGTTTATAAGCAAAAATCCGAATTTCGTCTTAATTCCGCAAAAGAAGGCTATTCCTGTTTTTCTTTCTCAAACAAGGTCATTTAAAGAGGTGTATGCATGGAACCTTCTTAGAATGGATATATATGAAGGAAATACGAGTTTGAACTTGTTTTGACTGAAGGAATTCATTTTATAGCAAAAATACCAATTTGGCTTTAACTCGCAAAAGTAAGGCTATTCCTGTTTTTCTTTCTCAAACAAGGTCATTGTAAGAGGTTTATGCATGGAACCTTCTTAGAAATGGATATATATGAAGGACAAATTAGTTTGAACTTGTTGTGACTGAAGGAAATCATTTTATAGCAAAAATACCAATTTGGCTTTAACTCGCAAAAGTAAGGCTATTCCTGTTTTCTTTCTCAAACAAGGTCATTTAAAGAGGTTTATGCATGGAACCTTCTTAGAATGGATATATATGTAGGAAATAAGAGTTTGAAATTGTTTTGACTGAAGGATTTCATTTTATAGCAAAAATACCAATTTGGCTTTAACTCGCAAAAGTAAGGCTATTCCTGTTTTTCTTTCTCAAACAAGGTCATTTAAAGAGGTTTATGCATGGAACCTTCTTAGAATGGATATATATGAAGGACACAGGAGTTTGAACTTGTTTTGACTGAAGGAATTCATTTTATAGCAAAAATACCAATTTGGCTTTAACTCGCAAAAGTAAGGCTATTCCTGTTTTTCTTTCTCAAACAAGGTCATTTAAAGAGGTTTATGCATGGAACCTTCTTAGAATGGATATATATGAAGGACATAGGAGTTTGAACTTGTTTTGACTGAAGGAATTTGTGTTTATTAGCAAAAATCCGAATTTCGTCTTAATTCCGCAAAAGAAGGCTATTCCTGTTTTTCTTTCTCAAACAAGGTCATTTAAAGAGGTTTATGCATGGAACCTTCTTAGAATGGATAAATATGAAGGAAATAGGAGTTTGAACTTGTTTTGACTGAAGGAATTCATTTTATAGCAAAAATACCAATTTGGCTTTAACTCGCAAAAGTAAGGCTATTCCTGTTTTTCTTTCTCAAACAAGGTCATTTAAAGAGGTTTATGCATGGAACCTTCTTAGAATGGATATATATGAGGGACATAGGAGTTTGAACTTGTTTTGACTGAAGGAATTTGTGTTTATAAGCAAAAATCCGAATTTCGTCTTAATTCCGCAAAAGAAGGCTATTCCTGTTTTTCTTTCTCAAACAAGGTCATTTAAAGAGGTGTATGCATGGAACCTTCTTAGAATGGATATATATGAAGGAAATAGGAGTTTGAACTTGTTTTGACTGAAGGAATTCATTTTATAGCAAAAATACCAATTTGGCTTTAACTCGCAAAAGTAAGGCTATTCCTGTTTTTCTTTCTCAAACAAGGTCATTGTAAGAGGTTTATGCATGGAACCTTCTTAGAAATGGATATATATGAAGGACAAATTAGTTTGAACTTGTTGTGACTGAAGGAAATCATTTTATAGCAAAAATACCAATTTGGCTTTAACTCGCAAAAGTAAGGCTATTCCTGTTTTTCTTTCTCAAACAAGGTCATTTAAAGAGGTTTATGCATGGAACCTTCTTAGAATGGATATATATGTAGGAAATAAGAGTTTGAACTTGTTTTGACTGAAGGAATTCATTTTATAGCAACAATACCAATTTGGCTTTAACTTGCAAAAGTAAGGCTATTCCTGTTTTTCTTTCTCAAACAAGGTCATTTAAAGAGGTTTATGCATGGAACCTTCTTAGAATGGATATATATGAAGGACACAGGAGTTTGAACTTGTTTTGACTGAAGGAATTCATTTTATAGCAAAAATACCAATTTGGCTTTAACTCGCAAAAGTAAGGCTATTCCTGTTTTTCTTTCTCAAACAAGGTCATTTAAAGAGGTTTATGCATGGAACCTTCTTAGAATGGATATATATGAAGGACACAGGAGTTTGAACTTGTTTTGACTGAAGGAATTCATTTTATAGCAAAAATACCAATTTGGCTTTAACTCGCAAAAGTAAGGCTATTCCTGTTTTTCTTTCTCAAACAAAGTCATTTAAAGAAGTTTATGCATGGAACCTTCTTAGAATGGATATATATGAAGGACATAGGAGTTTGAACTTGTTTTGACTGAAGGAATTTGTGTTTATTAGCAAAAATCCGAATTTCGTCTTAATTCCGCAAAAGAAGGCTATTCCTGTTTTTCTTTCTCAAACAAGGTCATTTAAAGAGGTTTATGCATTGAACCTTCTTAGAATGGATAAATATGAAGGAAAATAGGAGTTTGAACTTGTTTTGACTGAAGGAATTCATTTTATAGCAAAAATACCAATTTGGCTTTAACTCGCAAAAGTAAGGCTATTCCTGTTTTTCTTTCTCAAACAAGGTCATTTAAAGAGGTTTATGCATGGAACCTTCTTAGAATGGATATATATGAGGGACATAGGAGTTTGAACTTGTTTTGACCGAAGGAATTTGTGTTTATAAGCAAAAATCCGAATTTCGTCTTAATTCCGCAAAAGAAGGCTATTCCTGTTTTTCTTTCTCAAACAAGGTCATTTAAAGAGGTTTATGCATGGAACCTTCTTAGAATGGATATATATGAAGGACACAGGAGTTTGAACTTGTTTTGACTGAAGGAATTCATTTTATAGCAAAAATACCAATTTGGCTTTAACTCGCAAAAGTAAGGCTATTCCTGTTTTTCTTTCTCAAACAAGGTCATTGTAAGAGGTTTATGCATGGAACCTTCTTAGAAATGGATATATATGAAGGACAAATTAGTTTGAACTTGTTGTGACTGAAGGAAATCATTTTATAGCAAAAATACCAATTTGGCTTTAACTCGCAAAAGTAAGGCTATTCCTGTTTTTCTTTCTCAAACAAGGTCATTTAAAGAGGTTTATGCATGGAACCTTCTTAGAATGGATATATATGTAGGAAATAAGAGTTTGAACTTGTTTTGACTGAAGGAATTCATTTTATAGCAAAAATACCAATTTGGCTTTAACTCGCAAAAGTAAGGCTATTCCTGTTTTTCTTTCTCAAACAAGGTCATTTAAAGATGTTTATGCATGGAACCTTCTTAGAATGGATATATATGAAGGACATAGGAGTTTGAACTTGTTTTGACTGAAGGAATTTGTGTTTATTAGCAAAAATCCGAATTTCGTCTTAATTCCGCAAAAGAAGGCTATTCCTGTTTTTCTTTCTCAAACAAGGTCATTTAAAGAGGTTTATGCATTGAACCTTCTTAGAATGGATAAATATGAAGGAAATAGGAGTTTGAACTTGTTTTGACTGAAGGAATTCATTTTATAGCAAAAATACCAATTTGGCTTTAACTCGCAAAAGTAAGGCTATTCCTGTTTTTCTTTCTCAAACAAGGTCATTTAAAGAGGTTTATGCATGGAACCTTCTTAGAATGGATATATATGAGGGACATAGGAGTTTGAACTTGTTTTGACTGAAGGAATTTGTGTTTATAAGCAAAAATCCGAATTTCATCTTAATTCCGCAAAAGAAGGCTATTCCTGTTTTTCTTTCTCAAACAAGGTCATTTAAAGAGGTGTATGCATGGAACCTTCTTAGAATGGATATATATGAAGGAAATACGAGTTTGAACTTGTTTTGACTGAAGGAATTCATTTTATAGCAAAAATACCAATTTGGCTTTAACTCGCAAAAGTAAGGCTATTCCTGTTTTTCTTTCTCAAACAAGGTCATTGTAAGAGGTTTATGCATGGAACCTTCTTAGAAATGGATATATATGAAGGACAAATTAGTTTGAACTTGTTGTGACTGAAGGAAATCATTTTATAGCAAAAATACCAATTTGGCTTTAACTCGCAAAAGTAAGGCTATTCCTGTTTTCTTTCTCAAACAAGGTCATTTAAAGAGGTTTATGCATGGAACCTTCTTAGAATGGATATATATGTAGGAAATAAGAGTTTGAAATTGTTTTGACTGAAGGATTTCATTTTATAGCAAAAATACCAATTTGGCTTTAACTCGCAAAAGTAAGGCTATTCCTGTTTTTCTTTCTCAAACAAGGTCATTTAAAGAGGTTTATGCATGGAACCTTCTTAGAATGGATATATATGAAGGACACAGGAGTTTGAACTTGTTTTGACTGAAGGAATTCATTTTATAGCAAAAATACCAATTTGGCTTTAACTCGCAAAAGTAAGGCTATTCCTGTTTTTCTTTCTCAAACAAGGTCATTTAAAGAGGTTTATGCATGGAACCTTCTTAGAATGGATATATATGAAGGACATAGGAGTTTGAACTTGTTTTGACTGAAGGAATTTGTGTTTATTAGCAAAAATCCGAATTTCGTCTTAATTCCGCAAAAGAAGGCTATTCCTGTTTTTCTTTCTCAAACAAGGTCATTTAAAGAGGTTTATGCATGGAACCTTCTTAGAATGGATAAATATGAAGGAAATAGGAGTTTGAACTTGTTTTGACTGAAGGAATTCATTTTATAGCAAAAATACCAATTTGGCTTTAACTCGCAAAAGTAAGGCTATTCCTGTTTTTCTTTCTCAAACAAGGTCATTTAAAGAGGTTTATGCATGGAACCTTCTTAGAATGGATATATATGAGGGACATAGGAGTTTGAACTTGTTTTGACTGAAGGAATTTGTGTTTATAAGCAAAAATCCGAATTTCGTCTTAATTCCGCAAAAGAAGTCTATTCCTGTTTTTCTTTCTCAAACAAGGTCATTTAAAGAGGTTTATGCATGGAACCTTCTTAGAATGGATATATGTGAAGGAAATACGAGTTTGAACTTGTTTTGACTGAAGGAATTCATTTTATAGCAAAAATACCAATTTGGCTTTAACTCGCAAAAGTAAGGCTATTCCTGTTTTTCTTTCTCAAACAAGGTCATTGTAAGAGGTTTATGCATGGAACCTTCTTAGAAATGGATATATATGAAGGACAAATTAGTTTGAACTTGTTGTGACTGAAGGAATTCATTTTATAGCAAAAATACCAATTTGGCTTTAACTCGCAAAAGTAAGGCTATTCCTGTTTTTCTTTCTCAAACAAGGTCATTTAAAGAGGTTTATGCATGGAACCTTCTTAGAATGGATATATATGAAGGACATAGGAGTTTGAACTTGTTTTGACTGAATGAATTTGTGTTTTTTAGCAAAAATCCGAATTTCGTCTTAATTCCGCAAAAGAAGGCTATTCCTGTTTTTCTTTCTCAAACAAGGTCATTTAAAGAGGTTTATGCATGGAACCTTCTTAGAATGGATAAATATGAAGGAAATAGGAGTTTGAACTTGTTTTGACTGAAGGAATTCATTTTATAGCAAAAATACCAATTTGGCTTTAACTCGCAAAAGTAAGGCTATTCCTGTTTTTCTTTCTCAAACAAGGTCATTTAAAGAGGTTTATGCATGGAACCTTCTTAGAATGGATATATATGAGGGACATAGGAGTTTGAACTTGTTTTGACTGAAGGAATTTGTGTTTATAAGCAAAAATCCGAATTTCGTCTTAATTCCGCAAAAGAAGGCTATTCCTGTTTTTCTTTCTCAAACAAGGTCATTTAAAGAGGTGTATGCATGGAACCTTCTTAGAATGGATATATATGAAGGAAATAGGAGTTTGAACTTGTTTTGACTGAAGGAATTCATTTTATAGCAAAAATACCAATTTGGCTTTAACTCGCAAAAGTAAGGCTATTCCTGTTTTTCTTTCTCAAACAAGGTCATTGTAAGAGGTTTATGCATGGAACCTTCTTAGAAATGGATATATATGAAGGACAAATTAGTTTGAACTTGTTGTGACTGAAGGAAATCATTTTATAGCAAAAATACCAATTTGGCTTTAACTCGCAAAAGTAAGGCTATTCCTGTTTTTCTTTCTCAAACAAGGTCATTTAAAGAGGTTTATGCATGGAACCTTGTTAGAATGGATATATATGTAGGAAATAAGAGTTTGAACTTGTTTTGACTGAAGGAATTCATTTTATAGCAAAAATACCAATTTGGCTTTAACTCGCAAAAGTAAGGCTATTCCTGTTTTTCTTTCTCAAACAAGGTCATTTAAAGAGGTTTATGCATGGAACCTTCTTAGAATGGATATATATGAAGGACACAGGAGTTTGAACTTGTTTTGACTGAAGGAATTCATTTTATAGCAAAAATACCAATTTGGCTTTAACTCGCAAAAGTAAGGCTATTCCTGTTTTTCTTTCTCAAACAAGGTCATTTAAAGAGGTTTATGCATGGAACCTTCTTAGAATGGATAAATATGAAGGAAATAGGAGTTTGAACTTGTTTTGACTGAAGGAATTTGTGTTTATTAGCAAAAATCCGAATTTCGTCTTAATTCCGCAAAAGAAGGCTATTCCTGTTTTTCTTTCTCAAACAAGGTCATTTAAAGAGGTTTATGCATTGAACCTTCTTAGAATGGATAAATATGAAGGAAAATAGGAGTTTGAACTTGTTTTGACTGAAGGAATTCATTTTATAGCAAAAATACCAATTTGGCTTTAACTCGCAAAAGTAAGGCTATTCCTGTTTTTCTTTCTCAAACAAGGTCATTTAAAGAGGTTTATGCATGGAACCTTCTTAGAATGGATATATATGAGGGACATAGGAGTTTGAACTTGTTTTGACCGAAGGAATTTGTGTTTATAAGCAAAAATCCGAATTTCGTCTTAATTCCGCAAAAGAAGGCTATTCCTGTTTTTCTTTCTCAAACAAGGTCATTTAAAGAGGTTTATGCATGGAACCTTCTTAGAATGGATATATATGAAGGACACAGGAGTTTGAACTTGTTTTGACTGAAGGAATTCATTTTATAGCAAAAATACCAATTTGGCTTTAACTCGCAAAAGTAAGGCTATTCCTGTTTTTCTTTCTCAAACAAGGTCATTGTAAGAGGTTTATGCATGGAACCTTCTTAGAATGGATATATATGAAGGACACAGGAGTTTGAACTTGTTTTGACTGAAGGAATTCATTTTATAGCAAAAATACCAATTTGGCTTTAACTCGCAAAAGTAAGGCTATTCCTGTTTTTCTTTCTCAAACAAGGTCATTGTAAGAGGTTTATGCATGGAACCTTCTTAGAAATGGATATATATGAAGGACAAATTAGTTTGAACTTGTTGTGACTGAAGGAAATCATTTTATAGCAAAAATACCAATTTGGCTTTAACTCGCAAAAGTAAGGCTATTCCTGTTTTTCTTTCTCAAACAAGGTCATTTAAAGAGGTTTATGCATGGAACCTTCTTAGAATGGATATATATGTAGGAAATAAGAGTTTGAACTTGTTTTGACTGAAGGAATTCATTTTATAGCAAAAATACCAATTTGGCTTTAACTCGCAAAAGTAAGGCTATTCCTGTTTTTCTTTCTCAAACAAGGTCATTTAAAGAGGTTTATGCATGGAACCTTCTTAGAATGGATATATATGAGGGACATAGGAGTTTGAACTTGTTTTGACTGAAGGAATTTGTGTTTATAAGCAAAAATCCGAATTTCGTCTTAATTCCGCAAAAGAAGGCTATTCCTGTTTTTCTTTCTCAAACAAGGTCATTTAAAGAGTTGTATGCATGGAACCTTCTTAGAATGGATATATATGAAGGAAATACGAGTTTGAACTTGTTTTGACTGAAGGAATTCATTTTATAGTAAAAATACCAATTTGGCTTTAACTCGCAAAAGTAAGGCTATTCCTGTTTTTCTTTCTCAAACAAGGTCATTGTAAGAGGTTTATGCATGGAACCTTCTTAGAAATGGATATATATGAAGGACAAATTAGTTTGAACTTGTTGTGACTGAAGGAAATCATTTTATAGCAAAAATACCAATTTGGCTTTAACTCGCAAAAGTAAGGCTATTCCTGTTTTTCTTTCTCAAACAAGGTCATTTAAAGAGGTTTATGCATGGAACCTTCTTAGAATGGATATATATGTAGGAAATAAGAGTTTGAACTTGTTTTGACTGAAGGAATTCATTTTATAGCAAAAATACCAATTTGGCTTTAACTCGCAAAAGTAAGGCTATTCCTGTTTTTCTTTCTCAAACAAGGTCATTTAAAGATGTTTATGCATGGAACCTTCTTAGAATGGATATATATGAAGGACATAGGAGTTTGAACTTGTTTTGACTGAAGGAATTTGTGTTTATTAGCAAAAATCCGAATTTCGTCTTAATTCCGCAAAAGAAGGCTATTCCTGTTTTTCTTTCTCAAACAAGGTCATTTAAAGAGGTTTATGCATTGAACCTTCTTAGAATGGATAAATATGAAGGAAATAGGAGTTTGAACTTGTTTTGACTGAAGGAATTCATTTTATAGCAAAAATACCAATTTGGCTTTAACTCGCAAAAGTAAGGCTATTCCTGTTTTTCTTTCTCAAACAAGGTCATTTAAAGAGGTTTATGCATGGAACCTTCTTAGAATGGATATATATGAGGGACATAGGAGTTTGAACTTGTTTTGACTGAAGGAATTTGTGTTTATAAGCAAAAATCCGAATTTCGTCTTAATTCCGCAAAAGAAGGCTATTCCTGTTTTTCTTTCTCAAACAAGGTCATTTAAAGAGGTGTATGCATGGAACCTTCTTAGAATGTATATATATGAAGGAAATACGAGTTTGAACTTGTTTTGACTGAAGGAATTCATTTTATAGCAAAAATACCAATTTGGCTTTAACTCGCAAAAGTAAGGCTATTCCTGTTTTTCTTTCTCAAACAAGGTCATTGTAAGAGGTTTATGCATGGAACCTTCTTAGAAATGGATATATATGAAGGACAAATTAGTTTGAACTTGTTGTGACTGAAGGAAATCATTTTATAGCAAAAATACCAATTTGGCTTTAACTCGCAAAAGTAAGGCTATTCCTGTTTTCTTTCTCAAACAAGGTCATTTAAAGAGGTTTATGCATGGAACCTTCTTAGAATGGATATATATGTAGGAAATAAGAGTTTGAAATTGTTTTGACTGAAGGATTTCATTTTATAGCAAAAATACCAATTTGGCTTTAACTCGCAAAAGTAAGGCTATTCCTGTTTTTCTTTCTCAAACAAGGTCATTTAAAGAGGTTTATGCATGGAACCTTCTTAGAATGGATATATATGAAGGACACAGGAGTTTGAACTTGTTTTGACTGAAGGAATTCATTTTATAGCAAAAATACCAATTTGGCTTTAACTCGCAAAAGTAAGGCTATTCCTGTTTTTCTTTCTCAAACAAGGTCATTTAAAGAGGTTTATGCATGGAACCTTCTTAGAATGGATATATATGAAGGACATAGGAGTTTGAACTTGTTTTGACTGAAGGAATTGGTGTTTATTAGCAAAAATCCGAATTTCGTCTTAATTCCGCAAAAGAAGGCTATTCCTGTTTTTCTTTCTCAAACAAGGTCATTTAAAGAGGTTTATGCATGGAACCTTCTTAGAATGGATAAATATGAAGGAAATAGGAGTTTGAACTTGTTTTGACTGAAGGAATTCATTTTATAGCAAAAATACCAATTTGGCTTTAACTCGCAAAAGTAAGGCTATTCCTGTTTTTCTTTCTCAAACAAGGTCATTTAAAGAGGTTTATGCATGGAACCTTCTTAGAATGGATATATATGAGGGACATAGGAGTTTGAACTTGTTTTGACTGAAGGAATTTGTGTTTATAAGCAGAAATACGAATTTCGTCTTAATTCCGCAAAAGAAGGCTATTCCTGTTTTTCTTTCTCAAACAAGGTCATTTAAAGAGGTTTATGCATGGAACCTTCTTAGAATGGATATATATGAAGGACACAGGAGTTTGAACTTGTTTTGACTGAAGGAATTCATTTTATAGCAAAAATACCAATTTGGCTTTAACTCGCAAAAGTAAGGCTATTCCTGTTTTTCTTTCTCAAACAAGGTCATTTAAAGAGGTTTATGCATGGAACCTTCTTAGAATGGATATATATGAGGGACATAGGAGTTTGAACTTGTTTTGACTGAAGGAATTTGTGTTTATAAGCAAAAATCCGAATTTCGTCTTAATTCCGCAAAAGAAGGCTATTCCTGTTTTTCTTTCTCAAACAAGGTCATTTAAAGAGGTTTATGCATGGAACCTTCTTAGAATGGATATATGTGAAGGAAATACGAGTTTGAACTTGTTTTGACTGAAGGAATTCATTTTATAGCAAAAATACCAATTTGGCTTTAACTCGCAAAAGTAAGGCTATTCCTGTTTTTCTTTCTCAAACAAGGTCATTGTAAGAGGTTTATGCATGGAACCTTCTTAGAAATGGATATATATGAAGGACAAATTAGTTTGAACTTGTTGTGACTGAAGGAAATCATTTTATAGCAAAAATACCAATTTGGCTTCAACTCGCAAAAGTAAGGCTATTCCTGTTTTTCTTTCTCAAACAAGGTCATTTAAAGAGGTTTATGCATGGAACCTTCTTAGAATGGATATATATGAAGGACACAGGAGTTTGAACTTGTTTTGACTGAAGGAATTCATTTTATAGCAAAAATACCAATTTGGCTTTAACTCGCAAAAGTAAGGCTATTCCTGTTTTTCTTTCTCAAACAAGGTAATTTAAGGAGGTTTATGCATGGAACCTTCTTAGAATGGATATATATGAAGGACACAGGAGTTTGAACTTGTTTTGACTGAAGGAATTCATTTTATAGCAAAAATACCAATTTGGCTTTAACTCGCAAAAGTAAGGCTATTCCTGTTTTTCTTTCTCAAACAAGGTCATTTAAAGAGGTTTATGCATGGAACCTTCTTAGAATGGATATATATGAATGACACAGGAGTTTTTAACTTGTTTTGACTGAAGGAATTCATTTTATAGCAAAAATACCAATTTGGCTTTAACTCGCAAAAGTAAGGCTATTCCTGTTTTTCTTTCTCAAACAAGGTCATTTAAAGATGTTTATGCATGGAACCTTCTTAGAATGGATATATATGAGGGACATAGGAGTTTGAACTTGTTTTGACTGAAGGAATTTGTGTTTATTAGCAAAAATCCGAATTTCGTCTTAATTCCGCAAAAGAAGGCTATTCCTGTTTTTCTTTCTCAAACAAGGTCATTTAAAGAGGTTTATGCATGGAACCTTCTTAGAATGGATATTTTTCTTTCTCAAACAAGGTCATTTAAAGAGGTTTATGCATGGAACCTTCTTAGAATGGATATATATGAAGGACACAGGAGTTTGAACTTGTTTTGACTGAAGGAATTCATTTTATAGCAAAAATACCAATTTGGCTTTAACTCGCAAAAGTAAGGCTATTCCTGTTTTTCTTTCTCAAACAAGGTCATTTAAAGAGGTTTATGCATGGAACCTTCTTAGAATGGATATATATGAGGGACATAGGAGTTTGAACTTGTTTTGACTGAAGGAATTTGTGTTTATAAGCAAAAATCCGAATTTCGTCTTAATTCCGCAAAAGAAGTCTATTCCTGTTTTTCTTTCTCAAACAAGGTCATTTAAAGAGGTTTATGCATGGAACCTTCTTAGAATGGATATATGTGAAGGAAATACGAGTTTGAACTTGTTTTGACTGAAGGAATTCATTTTATAGCAAAAATACCAATTTGGCTTTAACTCGCAAAAGTAAGGCTATTCCTGTTTTTCTTTCTCAAACAAGGTCATTGTAAGAGGTTTATGCATGGAACCTTCTTAGAAATGGATATATATGAAGGACAAATTAGTTTGAACTTGTTGTGACTGAAGGAATTCATTTTATTGCAAAAATACCAATTTGGCTTTAACTCTCAAAAGTAAGGCTATTCCTGTTTTTCTTTCTCAAACAAGGTCATTTAAAGATGTTTATGCATGGAACCTTCTTAGAATGGATATATATGAAGGACATAGGAGTTTGAACTTGTTTTGACTGAAGGAATTTGTGTTTATTAGCAAAAATCCGAATTTCGTCTTAATTCCGCAAAAGAAGGCTATTCCTGTTTTTCTTTCTCAAACAAGGTCATTTAAAGAGGTTTATGCATTGAACCTTCTTAGAATGGATAAATATGAAGGAAATAGGAGTTTGAACTTGTTTTGACTGAAGGAATTCATTTTATAGCAAAAATACCAATTTGGCTTTAACTCGCAAAAGTAAGGCTATTCCTGTTTTTCTTTCTCAAACAAGGTCATTTAAAGAGGTTTATGCATGGAACCTTCTTAGAATGGATATATATGAAGGACACAGGAGTTTGAACTTGTTTTGACTGAAGGAATTCATTTTATAGCAAAAATACCAATTTGGCTTTAACTCGCAAAAGTAAGGCTATTCCTGTTTTTCTTTCTCAAACAAGGTCATTTAAAGATGTTTATGCATGGAACCTTCTTAGAATGGATATATATGAAGGACATAGGAGTTTGAACTTGTTTTGACTGAAGTAATTTGTGTTTATTAGCAAAAATCCGAATTTCGTCTTAATTCCGCAAAAGAAGGCTATTCCTGTTTTTCTTTCTCAAACAAGGTCATTTAAAGAGGTTTATGCATGGAACCTTCTTAGAATGGATATATATGAAGGACACAGGAGTTTGAACTTGTTTTGACTGAAGGAATTCATTTTATAGCAAAAATACCAATTTGGCTTTAACTCCCAAAAGTAAGGCTATTCCTGTTTTTCTTTCTCAAACAAGGTCATTTAAAGAGGTTTATGCATGGAACCTTCTTAGAATGGATATATATGAAGGACACAGGAGTTTGAACTTGTTTTGACTGAAGGAATTCATTTTATAGCAAAAATACCAATTTGGCTTTAACTCGCAAAAGTAAGGCTATTCCTGTTTTTCTTTCTCAAACAAGGTCATTTAAAGATGTTTATGCATGGAACCTTCTTAGAATGGATATATATGAGGGACATAGGAGTTTGAACTTGTTTTGACTGAAGGAATTTGTGTTTATTAGCAAAAATCCGAATTTCGTCTTAATTCCGCAAAAGAAGGCTATTCCTGTTTTTCTTTCTCAAACAAGGTCATTTAAAGAGGTTTATGCATGGAACCTTCTTAGAATGGATATATATGAAGGACACAGGAGTTTGAACTTGTTTTGACTGAAGGAATTCATTTTATAGCAAAAATACCAATTTGGCTTTAACTCGCAAAAGTAAGGCTATTCCTGTTTTTCTTTCTCAAACAAGGTCATTTAAAGAGGTTTATGCATGGAACCTTCTTAGAATGGATATATATGAGGGACATAGGAGTTTGAACTTGTTTTGACTGAAGGAATTTGTGTTTATAAGCAAAAATCCGAATTTCGTCTTAATTCCGCAAAAGAAGTCTATTCCTGTTTTTCTTTCTCAAACAAGGTCATTTAAAGAGGTTTATGCATGGAACCTTCTTAGAATGGATATATGTGAAGGAAATACGAGTTTGAACTTGTTTTGACTGAAGGAATTCATTTTATAGCAAAAATACCAATTTGGCTTTAACTCGCAAAAGTAAGGCTATTCCTGTTTTTCTTTCTCAAACAAGGTCATTTAAAGAGGTTTATGCATGGAACCTTCTTAGAATGGATATATATGAAGGACACAGGAGTTTGAACTTGTTTTGACTGAAGGAATTCATTTTATAGCAAAAATACCAATTTGGCTTTAACTCGCAAAAGTAAGGCTATTCCTGTTTTTCTTTCTCAAACAAGGTCATTGTAAGAGGTTTATGCATGGAACCTTCTTAGAAATGGATATATATGAAGGACAAATTAGTTTGAACTTGTTGTGACTGAAGGAAATCATTTTATAGCAAAAATACCAATTTGGCTTTAACTCGCAAAAGTAAGGCTATTCCTGTTTTTCTTTCTCAAACAAGGTCATTTAAAGAGGTTTATGCATGGAACCTTCTTAGAATGGATATATATGAATGACACAGGATTTTTTAACTTGTTTTGACTGAAGGAATTCATTTTATAGCAAAAATACCAATTTGGCTTTAACTCGCAAAAGTAAGGCTATTCCTGTTTTTCTTTCTCAAACAAGGTCATTTAAAGATGTTTATGCATGGAACCTTCTTAGAATGGATATATATGAGGGACATAGGAGTTTGAACTTGTTTTGACTGAAGGAATTTGTGTTTATTAGCAAAAATCCGAATTTCGTCTTAATTCCGCAAAAGAAGGCTATTCCTGTTTTTCTTTCTCAAACAAGGTCATTTAAAGAGGTTTATGCATGGAACCTTCTTAGAATGGATATATATGAAGGACACAGGAGTTTGAACTTGTTTTGACTGAAGGAATTCATTTTATAGCAAAAATACCAATTTGGCTTTAACTCGCAAAAGTAAGGCTATTCCTGTTTTTCTTTCTCAAACAAGGTCATTTAAAGAGGTTTATGCATGGAACCTTCTTAGAATGGATATATATGAAGGACATAGGAGTTTGAACTTGTTTTGACTGAAGGAATTCATTTTATAGCAAAAATACCAATTTGGCTTTAACTCGCAAAAGTAAGGCTATTCCTGTTTTTCTTTCTCAAACAAGGTCATTTAAAGAGGTTTATGCATGGAACCTTCTTAGAATGGATATATATGAAGGACACAGGAGTTTGAACTTGTTTTGACTGAAGGAATTCATTTTATAGCAAAAATACCAATTTGGCTTTAACTCGCAAAAGTAAGGCTATTCCTGTGTTTCTTTCTCAAACAAGGTCATTGTAAGAGGTTTATGCATGGAACCTTCTTAGAAATGGATATATATGAAGGACAAATTAGTTTGAACTTGTTGTGACTGAAGGAAATCATTTTATAGCAAAAATACCAATTTGGCTTTAACTCGCAAAAGTAAGGCTATTCCTGTTTTTCTTTCTCAAACAAGGTCATTTAAAGAGGTTTATGCATGGAACCTTCTTAGAATGGATATATATGAAGGACACAGGAGTTTGAACTTGTTTTGACTGAAGGAATTCATTTTATAGCAAAAATACCAATTTGGCTTTAACTCGCAAAAGTAAGGCTATTCCTGTTTTTCTTTCTCAAACAAGGTCATTTAAAGAGGTTTATGCATGGAACCTTTTTAGAATGGATATATATGAAGGACAAAGGAGTTTGAACTTGTTTTGACTGAAGGAATTCATTTTATAGCAAAAATACCAATTTGGCTTTAACTCGCAAAAGTAAGGCTATTCCTGTTTTTCTTTCTCAAACAAGGTCATTGTAAGAGGTTTATGCATGGAACCTTCTTAGAAATGGATATATATGAAGGACAAATTAGTTTGAACTTGTTGTGACTGAAGGAAATCATTTTATAGCAAAAATACCAATTTGGCTTTAACTCGCAAAAGTAAGGCTATTCCTGTTTTTCTTTCTCAAACAAGGTCATTTAAAGAGGTTTATGCATGGAACCTTCTTAGAATGGATATATATGAAGGACACAGGAGTTTGAACTTGTTTTGACTGAAGGAATTCATTTTATAGCAAAAATACCAATTTGGCTTTAACTCGCAAAAGTAAGGCTATTCCTGTTTTTCTTTCTCAAACAAGGTCATTGTAAGAGGTTTATGCATGGAACCTTCTTAGAAATGGATATATATGAAGGACAAATTAGTTTGAACTTGTTGTGACTGAAGGAAATCATTTTATAGCAAAAATACCAATTTGGCTTTAACTCGCAAAAGTAAGGCTATTCCTGTTTTTCTTTCTCAAACAAGGTCATTTAAAGAGGTTTATGCATGGAACCTTGTTAGAATGGATATATATGTAGGAAATAAGAGTTTGAACTTGTTTTGACTGAAGGAATTCATTTTATAGCAAAAATACCAATTTGGCTTTAACTCGCAAAAGTAAGGCTATTCCTGTTTTTCTTTCTCAAACAAGGTCATTTAAAGAGGTTTATGCATGGAACCTTCTTAGAATGGATATATATGAAGGACACAGGAGTTTGAACTTGTTTTGACTGAAGGAATTCATTTTATAGCAAAAATACCAATTTGGCTTTAACTCGCAAAAGTAAGGCTATTCCTGTTTTTCTTTCTCAAACAAGGTCATTTAAAGAGGTTTATGCATGGAACCTTCTTAGAATGGATAAATATGAAGGAAATAGGAGTTTGAACTTGTTTTGACTGAAGGAATTCATTTTATAGCAAAAATACCAATTTGGCTTTAACTCGCAAAAGTAAGGCTATTCCTGTTTTTCTTTCTCAAACAAGGTCATTTAAAGAGGTTTATGCATGGAACCTTCTTAGAATGGATATATATGAGGGACATAGGAGTTTGAACTTGTTTTGACTGAAGGAATTTGTGTTTATAAGCAAAAATCCGAATTTCGTCTTAATTCCGCAAAAGAAGGCTATTCCTGTTTTTCTTTCTCAAACAAGGTCATTTAAAGAGGTTTATGCATGGAACCTTCTTAGAATGGATATATATGAAGGACACAGGAGTTTGAACTTGTTTTGACTGAAGGAATTCATTTTATAGCAAAAATACCAATTTGGCTTTAACTCGCAAAAGTAAGGCTATTCCTGTTTTTCTTTCTCAAACAAGGTCATTTAAAGAGGTTTATGCATGGAACCTTCTTAGAATGGATATATATGAGGGACATAGGAGTTTGAACTTGTTTTGACTGAAGGAATTTGTGTTTATAAGCAAAAATCCGAATTTTGTCTTAATTCCGCAAAAGTAAGGCTATTCCTGTTTTTCTTTCTCAAACAAGGTCATTTAAAGAGGTTTATGCATGGAACCTTCTTAGAATGGATATATATGAAGGACACAGGAGTTTGAACTTGTTTTGACTGAAGGAATTCATTTTATAGCAAAAATACCAATTTGGCTTTAACTCGCAAAAGTAAGGCTATTCCTGTTTTTCTTTCTCAAACAAGGTCATTTAAAGAGGTTTATGCATGGAACCTTCTTAGAATGGATAAATATGAAGGAAATAGGAGTTTGAACTTGTTTTGACTGAAGGAATTCATTTTATAGCAAAAATACCAATTTGGCTTTAACTCGCAAAAGTAAGGCTATTCCTGTTTTTCTTTCTCAAACAAGGTCATTTAAAGAGGTTTATGCATGGAACCTTCTTAGAATGGATATATATGAGGGACATAGGAGTTTGAACTTGTTTTGACTGAAGGAATTTGTGTTTATAAGCAAAAATCCGAATTTCGTCTTAATTCCGCAAAAGAAGGCTATTCCTGTTTTTCTTTCTCAAACAAGGTCATTTAAAGAGGTTTATGCATGGAACCTTCTTAGAATGGATATATATGAAGGACACAGGAGTTTGAACTTGTTTTGACTGAAGGAATTCATTTTATAGCAAAAATACCAATTTGGCTTTAACTCGCAAAAGTAAGGCTATTCCTGTTTTTCTTTCTCAAACAAGGTCATTTAAAGAGGTTTATGCATGGAACCTTCTTAGAATGGATATATATGAGGGACATAGGAGTTTGAACTTGTTTTGACTGAAGGAATTTGTGTTTATAAGCAAAAATCCGAATTTTGTCTTAATTCCGCAAAAGTAAGGCTATTCCTGTTTTTCTTTCTCAAACAAGGTCATTTAAAGAGGTTTATGCATGGAACCTTCTTAGAATGGATATATATGAAGGACACAGGAGTTTGAACTTGTTTTGACTGAAGGAATTCATTTTATAGCAAAAATACCAATTTGGCTTTAACTCGCAAAAGTAAGGCTATTCCTGTTTTTCTTTCTCAAACAAGGTCATTTAAAGAGGTTTATGCATGGAACCTTCTTAGAATGGATATATATGAAGGACACAGGAGTTTGAACTTGTTTTGACTGAAGGAATTCATTTTATAGCAAAAATACCAATTTGGCTTTAACTCGCAAAAGTAAGGCTATTCCTGTTTTTCTTTCTCAAACAAGGTCATTGTAAGAGGTTTATGCATGGAACCTTCTTAGAAATGGATATATATGAAGGACAAATTAGTTTGAACTTGTTGTGACTGAAGGAAATCATTTTATAGCAAAAATACCAATTTGGCTTTAACTCGCAAAAGTAAGGCTATTCCTGTTTTTCTTTCTCAAACAAGGTCATTTAAAGAGGTTTATGCATGGAACCTTCTTAGAATGGATATATATGAAGGACACAGGAGTTTGAACTTGTTTTGACTGAAGGAATTCATTTTATAGCAAAAATACCAATTTGGCTTTAACTCGCAAAAGTAAGGCTATTCCTGTTTTTCTTTCTCAAACAAGGTCATTTAAAGAGGTTTATGCATGGAACCTTCTTAGAATGGATAAATATGAAGGAAATAGGAGTTTGAACTTGTTTTGACTGAAGGAATTCATTTTATAGCAAAAATACCAATTTGGCTTTAACTCGCAAAAGTAAGGCTATTCCTGTTTTTCTTTCTCAAACAAGGTCATTTAAAGAGGTTTATGCATGGAACCTTCTTAGAATGGATATATATGAGGGACATAGGAGTTTGAACTTGTTTTGACTGAAGGAATTTGTGTTTATAAGCAAAAATCCGAATTTCGTCTTAATTCCGCAAAAGAAGGCTATTCCTGTTTTTCTTTCTCAAACAAGGTCATTTAAAGAGGTTTATGCATGGAACCTTCTTAGAATGGATATATATGAAGGACACAGGAGTTTGAACTTGTTTTGACTGAAGGAATTCATTTTATAGCAAAAATACCAATTTGGCTTTAACTCGCAAAAGTAAGGCTATTCCTGTTTTTCTTTCTCAAACAAGGTCATTTAAAGAGGTTTATGCATGGAACCTTCTTAGAATGGATATATATGAGGGACATAGGAGTTTGAACTTGTTTTGACTGAAGGAATTTGTGTTTATAAGCAAAAATCCGAATTTTGTCTTAATTCCGCAAAAGTAAGGCTATTCCTGTTTTTCTTTCTCAAACAAGGTCATTTAAAGAGGTTTATGCATGGAACCTTCTTAGAATGGATATATATGAAGGACACAGGAGTTTGAACTTGTTTTGACTGAAGGAATTCATTTTATAGCAAAAATACCAATTTGGCTTTAACTCGCAAAAGTAAGGCTATTCCTGTTTTTCTTTCTCAAACAAGGTCATTTAAAGAGGTTTATGCATGGAACCTTCTTAGAATGGATAAATATGAAGGAAATAGGAGTTTGAACTTGTTTTGACTGAAGGAATTCATTTTATAGCAAAAATACCAATTTGGCTTTAACTCGCAAAAGTAAGGCTATTCCTGTTTTTCTTTCTCAAACAAGGTCATTTAAAGAGGTTTATGCATGGAACCTTCTTAGAATGGATATATATGAGGGACATAGGAGTTTGAACTTGTTTTGACTGAAGGAATTTGTGTTTATAAGCAAAAATCCGAATTTCGTCTTAATTCCGCAAAAGAAGGCTATTCCTGTTTTTCTTTCTCAAACAAGGTCATTTAAAGAGGTTTATGCATGGAACCTTCTTAGAATGGATATATATGAAGGACACAGGAGTTTGAACTTGTTTTGACTGAAGGAATTCATTTTATAGCAAAAATACCAATTTGGCTTTAACTCGCAAAAGTAAGGCTATTCCTGTTTTTCTTTCTCAAACAAGGTCATTTAAAGAGGTTTATGCATGGAACCTTCTTAGAATGGATATATATGAGGGACATAGGAGTTTGAACTTGTTTTGACTGAAGGAATTTGTGTTTATAAGCAAAAATCCGAATTTTGTCTTAATTCCGCAAAAGTAAGGCTATTCCTGTTTTTCTTTCTCAAACAAGGTCATTTAAAGAGGTTTATGCATGGAACCTTCTTAGAATGGATATATATGAAGGACACAGGAGTTTGAACTTGTTTTGACTGAAGGAATTCATTTTATAGCAAAAATACCAATTTGGCTTTAACTCGCAAAAGTAAGGCTATTCCTGTTTTTCTTTCTCAAACAAGGTCATTTAAAGAGGTTTATGCATGGAACCTTCTTAGAATGGATATATATGAAGGACACAGGAGTTTGAACTTGTTTTGACTGAAGGAATTCATTTTATAGCAAAAATACCAATTTGGCTTTAACTCGCAAAAGTAAGGCTATTCCTGTTTTTCTTTCTCAAACAAGGTCATTGTAAGAGGTTTATGCATGGAACCTTCTTAGAAATGGATATATATGAAGGACAAATTAGTTTGAACTTGTTGTGACTGAAGGAAATCATTTTATAGCAAAAATACCAATTTGGCTTTAACTCGCAAAAGTAAGGCTATTCCTGTTTTTCTTTCTCAAACAAGGTCATTTAAAGAGGTTTATGCATGGAACCTTCTTAGAATGGATATATATGAAGGACACAGGAGTTTGAACTTGTTTTGACTGAAGGAATTCATTTTATAGCAAAAATACCAATTTGGCTTTAACTCGCAAAAGTAAGGCTATTCCTGTTTTTCTTTCTCAAACAAGGTCATTGTAAGAGGTTTATGCATGGAACCTTCTTAGAAATGGATATATATGAAGGACAAATTAGTTTGAACTTGTTGTGACTGAAGGAATTCATTTTATAGCAAAAATACCAATTTGGCTTTAACTCGCAAAAGTAAGGCTATTCCTGTTTTTCTTTCTCAAACAAGGTCATTTAAAGAGGTTTATGCATGGAACCTTCTTAGAATGGATATATATGTAGGAAATAAGAGTTTGAACTTGTTTTGACTGAAGGAATTCATTTTATAGCAAAAATACCAATTTGGCTTTAACTCGCAAAAGTAAGGCTATTCCTGTTTTTCTTTCTCAAACAAGGTCATTTAAAGAGGTTTATGCATGGAACCTTCTTAGAATGGATATATATGAAGGACACAGGAGTTTGAACTTGTTTTGACTGAAGGAATTCATTTTATAGCAAAAATACCAATTTGGCTTTAACTCGCAAAAGTAAGGCTATTCCTGTTTTTCTTTCTCAAACAAGGTCATTTAAAGAGGTTTATGCATGGAACCTTCTTAGAATGGATATATATGAAGGACACAGGAGTTTGAACTTGTTTTGACTGAAGGAATTCATTTTATAGCAAAAATACCAATTTGGCTTTAACTCGCAAAAGTAAGGCTATTCCTGTTTTTCTTTCTCAAACAAGGTCATTTAAAGATGTTTATGCATGGAACCTTCTTAGAATGGATATATATGAAGGACATAGGAGTTTGAACTTGTTTTGACTGAAGGAATTTGTGTTTATTAGCAAAAATCCGAATTTCGTCTTAATTCCGCAAAAGAAGGCTATTCCTGTTTTTCTTTCTCAAACAAGGTCATTTAAAGAGGTTTATGCATGGAACCTTCTTAGAATGGATATATATGAAGGACACAGGAGTTTGAACTTGTTTTGACTGAAGGAATTCATTTTATAGCAAAAATACCAATTTGGCTTTAACTCGCAAAAGTAAGGCTATTCCTGTTTTTCTTTCTCAAACAAGGTCATTTAAAGAGGTTTATGCATGGAACCTTCTTAGAATGGATATATATGAGGGACATAGGAGTTTGAACTTGTTTTGACTGAAGGAATTTGTGTTTATAAGCAAAAATCCGAATTTTGTCTTAATTCCGCAAAAGTAAGGCTATTCCTGTTTTTCTTTCTCAAACAAGGTCATTTAAAGAGGTTTATGCATGGAACCTTCTTAGAATGGATATATATGTAGGAAATAAGAGTTTGAACTTGTTTTGACTGAAGGAATTCATTTTATAGCAAAAATACCAATTTGGCTTTAACTCGCAAAAGTAAGGCTATTCCTGTTTTTCTTTCTCAAACAAGGTCATTTAAAGAGGTTTATGCATGGAACCTTCTTAGAATGGATATATATGAAGGACACAGGAGTTTGAACTTGTTTTGACTGAAGGAATTCATTTTATAGCAAAAATACCAATTTGGCTTTAACTCGCAAAAGTAAGGCTATTCCTGTTTTTCTTTCTCAAACAAGGTCATTGTAAGAGGTTTATGCATGGAACCTTCTTAGAAATGGATATATATGAAGGACAAATTAGTTTGAACTTGTTGTGACTGAAGGAAATCATTTTATAGCAAAAATACCAATTTGGCTTTAACTCGCAAAAGTAAGGCTATTCCTGTTTTTCTTTCTCAAACAAGGTCATTTAAAGAGGTTTATGCATGGAACCTTGTTAGAATGGATATATATGTAGGAAATAAGAGTTTGAACTTGTTTTGACTGAAGGAATTCATTTTATAGCAAAAATACCAATTTGGCTTTAACTCGCAAAAGTAAGGCTATTCCTGTTTTTCTTTCTCAAACAAGGTCATTTAAAGAGGTTTATGCATGGAACCTTCTTAGAATGGATATATATGAAGGACACAGGAGTTTGAACTTGTTTTGACTGAAGGAATTCATTTTATAGCAAAAATACCAATTTGGCTTTAACTCGCAAAAGTAAGGCTATTCCTGTTTTTCTTTCTCAAACAAGGTCATTTAAAGAGGTTTATGCATGGAACCTTCTTAGAATGGATAAATATGAAGGAAATAGGAGTTTGAACTTGTTTTGACTGAAGGAATTCATTTTATAGCAAAAATACCAATTTGGCTTTAACTCGCAAAAGTAAGGCTATTCCTGTTTTTCTTTCTCAAACAAGGTCATTTAAAGAGGTTTATGCATGGAACCTTCTTAGAATGGATATATATGAGGGACATAGGAGTTTGAACTTGTTTTGACTGAAGGAATTTGTGTTTATAAGCAAAAATCCGAATTTCGTCTTAATTCCGCAAAAGAAGGCTATTCCTGTTTTTCTTTCTCAAACAAGGTCATTTAAAGAGGTTTATGCATGGAACCTTCTTAGAATGGATATATATGAAGGACACAGGAGTTTGAACTTGTTTTGACTGAAGGAATTCATTTTATAGCAAAAATACCAATTTGGCTTTAACTCGCAAAAGTAAGGCTATTCCTGTTTTTCTTTCTCAAACAAGGTCATTTAAAGAGGTTTATGCATGGAACCTTCTTAGAATGGATATATATGAGGGACATAGGAGTTTGAACTTGTTTTGACTGAAGGAATTTGTGTTTATAAGCAAAAATCCGAATTTTGTCTTAATTCCGCAAAAGTAAGGCTATTCCTGTTTTTCTTTCTCAAACAAGGTCATTTAAAGAGGTTTATGCATGGAACCTTCTTAGAATGGATATATATGAAGGACACAGGAGTTTGAACTTGTTTTGACTGAAGGAATTCATTTTATAGCAAAAATACCAATTTGGCTTTAACTCGCAAAAGTAAGGCTATTCCTGTTTTTCTTTCTCAAACAAGGTCATTTAAAGAGGTTTATGCATGGAACCTTCTTAGAATGGATATATATGAAGGACACAGGAGTTTGAACTTGTTTTGACTGAAGGAATTCATTTTATAGCAAAAATACCAATTTGGCTTTAACTCGCAAAAGTAAGGCTATTCCTGTTTTTCTTTCTCAAACAAGGTCATTGTAAGAGGTTTATGCATGGAACCTTCTTAGAAATGGATATATATGAAGGACAAATTAGTTTGAACTTGTTGTGACTGAAGGAAATCATTTTATAGCAAAAATACCAATTTGGCTTTAACTCGCAAAAGTAAGGCTATTCCTGTTTTTCTTTCTCAAACAAGGTCATTTAAAGAGGTTTATGCATGGAACCTTCTTAGAATGGATATATATGAAGGACACAGGAGTTTGAACTTGTTTTGACTGAAGGAATTCATTTTATAGCAAAAATACCAATTTGGCTTTAACTCGCAAAAGTAAGGCTATTCCTGTTTTTCTTTCTCAAACAAGGTCATTGTAAGAGGTTTATGCATGGAACCTTCTTAGAAATGGATATATATGAAGGACAAATTAGTTTGAACTTGTTGTGACTGAAGGAAATCATTTTATAGCAAAAATACCAATTTGGCTTTAACTCGCAAAAGTAAGGCTATTCCTGTTTTTCTTTCTCAAACAAGGTCATTTAAAGAGGTTTATGCATGGAACCTTCTTAGAATGGATATATATGTAGGAAATAAGAGTTTGAACTTGTTTTGACTGAAGGAATTCATTTTATAGCAAAAATACCAATTTGGCTTTAACTCGCAAAAGTAAGGCTATTCCTGTTTTTCTTTCTCAAACAAGGTCATTTAAAGAGGTTTATGCATGGAACCTTCTTAGAATGGATATATATGAAGGACACAGGAGTTTGAACTTGTTTTGACTGAAGGAATTCATTTTATAGCAAAAATACCAATTTGGCTTTAACTCGCAAAAGTAAGGCTATTCCTGTTTTTCTTTCTCAAACAAGGTCATTTAAAGAGGTTTATGCATGGAACCTTCTTAGAATGGATATATATGAAGGACACAGGAGTTTGAACTTGTTTTGACTGAAGGAATTCATTTTATAGCAAAAATACCAATTTGGCTTTAACTCGCAAAAGTAAGGCTATTCCTGTTTTTCTTTCTCAAACAAGGTCATTTAAAGATGTTTATGCATGGAACCTTCTTAGAATGGATATATATGAAGGACATAGGAGTTTGAACTTGTTTTGACTGAAGGAATTTGTGTTTATTAGCAAAAATCCGAATTTCGTCTTAATTCCGCAAAAGAAGGCTATTCCTGTTTTTCTTTCTCAAACAAGGTCATTTAAAGAGGTTTATGCATGGAACCTTCTTAGAATGGATATATATGAAGGACACAGGAGTTTGAACTTGTTTTGACTGAAGGAATTCATTTTATAGCAAAAATACCAATTTGGCTTTAACTCGCAAAAGTAAGGCTATTCCTGTTTTTCTTTCTCAAACAAGGTCATTTAAAGAGGTTTATGCATGGAACCTTCTTAGAATGGATATATATGAGGGACATAGGAGTTTGAACTTGTTTTGACTGAAGGAATTTGTGTTTATAAGCAAAAATCCGAATTTTGTCTTAATTCCGCAAAAGTAAGGCTATTCCTGTTTTTCTTTCTCAAACAAGGTCATTTAAAGAGGTTTATGCATGGAACCTTCTTAGAATGGATATATATGAAGGACACAGGAGTTTGAACTTGTTTTGACTGAAGGAATTCATTTTATAGCAAAAATACCAATTTGGCTTTAACTCGCAAAAGTAAGGCTATTCCTGTTTTTCTTTCTCAAACAAGGTCATTGTAAGAGGTTTATGCATGGAACCTTCTTAGAAATGGATATATATGAAGGACAAATTAGTTTGAACTTGTTGTGACTGAAGGAAATCATTTTATAGCAAAAATACCAATTTGGCTTTAACTCGCAAAAGTAAGGCTATTCCTGTTTTTCTTTCTCAAACAAGGTCATTTAAAGAGGTTTATGCATGGAACCTTCTTAGAATGGATATATATGTAGGAAATAAGAGTTTGAACTTGTTTTGACTGAAGGAATTCATTTTATAGCAAAAATACCAATTTGGCTTTAACTCGCAAAAGTAAGGCTATTCCTGTTTTTCTTTCTCAAACAAGGTCATTTAAAGAGGTTTATGCATGGAACCTTCTTAGAATGGATATATATGAAGGATATAGGAGTTTGAACTTGTTTTGACTGAAGGAATTCATTTTATAGCAAAAATACCAATTTGGCTTTAACTCGCAAAAGTAAGGCTATTCCTGTTTTTCTTTCTCAAACAAGGTCATTTAAAGAGGTTTATGCATGGAACCTTCTTAGAAATGGATATATATGAAGGACAAATTAGTTTGAACTTGTTGTGACTGAAGGAATTCATTTTATAGCAAAAATACCAATTTGGCTTTAACTCGCAAAAGTATGGCTATTCCTGTTTTTCTTTCTCAAACAAGGTCATTTAAAGAGGTTTATGCATGGAACCTTCTTAGAATGGATATATATGAAGGACACAGGAGTTTGAACTTGTTTTGACTGAAGGAATTCATTTTATAGCAAAAATACCAATTTGGCTTTAACTCGCAAAAGTAAGGCTATTCCTGTTTTTCTTTCTCAAACAAGGTCATTTAAAGATGTTTATGCATGGAACCTTCTTAGAATGGATATATATGAAGGACATAGGAGTTTGAACTTGTTTTGACTGAAGGAATTTGTGTTTATTAGCAAAAATCCGAATTTCGTCTTAATTCCGCAAAAGAAGGCTATTCCTGTTTTTCTTTCTCAAACAAGGTCATTTAAAGAGGTTTATGCATGGAACCTTCTTAGAATGGATATATATGAAGGACACAGGAGTTTGAACTTGTTTTGACTGAAGGAATTCATTTTATAGCAAAAATACCAATTTGGCTTTAACTCGCAAAAGTAAGGCTATTCCTGTTTTTCTTTCTCAAACAAGGTCATTTAAAGAGGTTTATGCATGGAACCTTCTTAGAATGGATATATATGAGGGACATAGGAGTTTGAACTTGTTTTGACTGAAGGAATTTGTGTTTATAAGCAAAAATCCGAATTTTGTCTTAATTCCGCAAAAGTAAGGCTATTCCTGTTTTTCTTTCTCAAACAAGGTCATTTAAAGAGGTTTATGCATGGAACCTTCTTAGAATGGATATATATGAAGGACACAGGAGTTTGAACTTGTTTTGACTGAAGGAATTCATTTTAAAGCAAAAATACCAATTTGGCTTTAACTCGCAAAAGTAAGGCTATTCCTGTTTTTCTTTCTCAAACAAGGTCATTGTAAGAGGTTTATGCATGGAACCTTCTTAGAAATGGATATATATGAAGGACAAATTAGTTTGAACTTGTTGTGACTGAAGGAAATCATTTTATAGCAAAAATACCAATTTGGCTTTAACTCGCAAAAGTAAGGCTATTCCTGTTTTTCTTTCTCAAACAAGGTCATTTAAAGAGGTTTATGCATGGAACCTTCTTAGAATGGATATATATGTAGGAAATAAGAGTTTGAACTTGTTTTGACTGAAGGAATTCATTTTATAGCAAAAATACCAATTTGGCTTTAACTCGCAAAAGTAAGGCTATTCCTGTTTTTCTTTCTCAAACAAGGTCATTTAAAGAGGTTTATGCATGGAACCTTCTTAGAATGGATATATATGAGGGACATAGGAGTTTGAACTTGTTTTGACTGAAGGAATTTGTGTTTATAAGCAGAAATACGAATTTCGTCTTAATTCCGCAAAAGAAGGCTATTCCTGTTTTTCTTTCTCAAACAAGGTCATTTAAAGAGGTTTATGCATGGAACCTTCTTAGAATGGATATATATGAAGGACACAGGAGTTTGAACTTGTTTTGACTGAAGGAATTCATTTTATAGCAAAAATACCAATTTGGCTTTAACTCGCAAAAGTAAGGCTATTCCTGTTTTTCTTTCTCAAACAAGGTCATTTAAAGAGGTTTATGCATGGAACCTTCTTAGAATGGATATATATGAGGGACATAGGAGTTTGAACTTGTTTTGACTGAAGGAATTTGTGTTTATAAGCAAAAATCCGAATTTTGTCTTAATTCCGCAAAAGTAAGGCTATTCCTGTTTTTCTTTCTCAAACAAGGTCATTTAAAGAGGTTTATGCATGGAACCTTCTTAGAATGGATATATATGAAGGACACAGGAGTTTGAACTTGTTTTGACTGAAGGAATTCATTTTATAGCAAAAATACCAATTTGGCTTTAACTCGCAAAAGTAAGGCTATTCCTGTTTTTCTTTCTCAAACAAGGTCATTGTAAGAGGTTTATGCATGGAACCTTCTTAGAATGGATATATATGAAGGACACAGGAGTTTGAACTTGTTTTGACTGAAGGAATTCATTTTATAGCAAAAATACCAATTTGGCTTTAACTCGCAAAAGTAAGGCTATTCCTGTTTTTCTTTCTCAAACAAGGTCATTGTAAGAGGTTTATGCATGGAACCTTCTTAGAAATGGATATATATGAAGGACAAATTAGTTTGAACTTGTTGTGACTGAAGGAAATCATTTTATAGCAAAAATACCAATTTGGCTTTAACTCGCAAAAGTAAGGCTATTCCTGTTTTTCTTTCTCAAACAAGGTCATTTAAAGAGGTTTATGCATGGAACCTTCTTAGAATGGATATATATGAAGGACACAGGAGTTTGAACTTGTTTTGACTGAAGGAATTCATTTTATAGCAAAAATACCAATTTGGCTTTAACTCGCAAAAGTAAGGCTATTCCTGTTTTTCTTTCTCAAACAAGGTCATTGTAAGAGGTTTATGCATGGAACCTTCTTAGAAATGGATATATATGAAGGACAAATTAGTTTGAACTTGTTGTGACTGAAGGAAATCATTTTATAGCAAAAATACCAATTTGGCTTTAACTCGCAAAAGTAAGGCTATTCCTGTTTTTCTTTCTCAAACAAGGTCATTTAAAGAGGTTTATGCATGGAACCTTCTTAGAATGGATATATATGTAGGAAATAAGAGTTTGAACTTGTTTTGACTGAAGGAATTCATTTTATAGCAAAAATACCAATTTGGCTTTAACTCGCAAAAGTAAGGCTATTCCTGTTTTTCTTTCTCAAACAAGGTCATTTAAAGAGGTTTATGCATGGAACCTTCTTAGAATGGATATATATGAAGGACACAGGAGTTTGAACTTGTTTTGACTGAAGGAATTCATTTTATAGCAAAAATACCAATTTGGCTTTAACTCGCAAAAGTAAGGCTATTCCTGTTTTTCTTTCTCAAACAAGGTCATTTAAAGAGGTTTATGCATGGAACCTTCTTAGAATGGATATATATGAAGGACACAGGAGTTTGAACTTGTTTTGACTGAAGGAATTCATTTTATAGCAAAAATACCAATTTGGCTTTAACTCGCAAAAGTAAGGCTATTCCTGTTTTTCTTTCTCAAACAAGGTCATTTAAAGATGTTTATGCATGGAACCTTCTTAGAATGGATATATATGAAGGACATAGGAGTTTGAACTTGTTTTGACTGAAGGAATTTGTGTTTATTAGCAAAAATCCGAATTTCGTCTTAATTCCGCAAAAGAAGGCTATTCCTGTTTTTCTTTCTCAAACAAGGTCATTTAAAGAGGTTTATGCATGGAACCTTCTTAGAATGGATATATATGAAGGACACAGGAGTTTGAACTTGTTTTGACTGAAGGAATTCATTTTATAGCAAAAATACCAATTTGGCTTTAACTCGCAAAAGTAAGGCTATTCCTGTTTTTCTTTCTCAAACAAGGTCATTTAAAGAGGTTTATGCATGGAACCTTCTTAGAATGGATATATATGAGGGACATAGGAGTTTGAACTTGTTTTGACTGAAGGAATTTGTGTTTATAAGCAAAAATCCGAATTTTGTCTTAATTCCGCAAAAGTAAGGCTATTCCTGTTTTTCTTTCTCAAACAAGGTCATTTAAAGAGGTTTATGCATGGAACCTTCTTAGAATGGATATATATGAAGGACACAGGAGTTTGAACTTGTTTTGACTGAAGGAATTCATTTTATAGCAAAAATACCAATTTGGCTTTAACTCGCAAAAGTAAGGCTATTCCTGTTTTTCTTTCTCAAACAAGGTCATTGTAAGAGGTTTATGCATGGAACCTTCTTAGAAATGGATATATATGAAGGACAAATTAGTTTGAACTTGTTGTGACTGAAGGAAATCATTTTATAGCAAAAATACCAATTTGGCTTTAACTCGCAAAAGTAAGGCTATTCCTGTTTTTCTTTCTCAAACAAGGTCATTTAAAGAGGTTTATGCATGGAACCTTCTTAGAATGGATATATATGTAGGAAATAAGAGTTTGAACTTGTTTTGACTGAAGGAATTCATTTTATAGCAAAAATACCAATTTGGCTTTAACTCGCAAAAGTAAGGCTATTCCTGTTTTTCTTTCTCAAACAAGGTCATTTAAAGATGTTTATGCATGGAACCTTCTTAGAATGGATATATATGAAGGACATAGGAGTTTGAACTTGTTTTGACTGAAGGAATTTGTGTTTATTAGCAAAAATCCGAATTTCGTCTTAATTCCGCAAAAGAAGGCTATTCCTGTTTTTCTTTCTCAAACAAGGTCATTTAAAGAGGTTTATGCATGGAACCTTCTTAGAATGGATATATATGAAGGACACAGGAGTTTGAACTTGTTTTGACTGAAGGAATTCATTTTATAGCAAAAATACCAATTTGGCTTTAACTCGCAAAAGTAAGGCTATTCCTGTTTTTCTTTCTCAAACAAGGTCATTTAAAGAGGTTTATGCATGGAACCTTCTTAGAATGGATATATATGAGGGACATAGGAGTTTGAACTTGTTTTGACTGAAGGAATTTGTGTTTATAAGCAAAAATCCGAATTTTGTCTTAATTCCGCAAAAGTAAGGCTATTCCTGTTTTTCTTTCTCAAACAAGGTCATTTAAAGAGGTTTATGCATGGAACCTTCTTAGAATGGATATATATGAAGGACACAGGAGTTTGAACTTGTTTTGACTGAAGGAATTCATTTTATAGCAAAAATACCAATTTGGCTTTAACTCGCAAAAGTAAGGCTATTCCTGTTTTTCTTTCTCAAACAAGGTCATTGTAAGAGGTTTATGCATGGAACCTTCTTAGAAATGGATATATATGAAGGACAAATTAGTTTGAACTTGTTGTGACTGAAGGAAATCATTTTATAGCAAAAATACCAATTTGGCTTTAACTCGCAAAAGTAAGGCTATTCCTGTTTTTCTTTCTCAAACAAGGTCATTTAAAGAGGTTTATGCATGGAACCTTCTTAGAATGGATATATATGTAGGAAATAAGAGTTTGAACTTGTTTTGACTGAAGGAATTCATTTTATAGCAAAAATACCAATTTGGCTTTAACTCGCAAAAGTAAGGCTATTCCTGTTTTTCTTTCTCAAACAAGGTCATTTAAAGAGGTTTATGCATGGAACCTTCTTAGAATGGATATATATGAAGGATATAGGAGTTTGAACTTGTTTTGACTGAAGGAATTCATTTTATAGCAAAAATACCAATTTGGCTTTAACTCGCAAAAGTAAGGCTATTCCTGTTTTTCTTTCTCAAACAAGGTCATTTAAAGAGGTTTATGCATGGAACCTTCTTAGAAATGGATATATATGAAGGACACAGGAGTTTGAACTTGTTGTGACTGAAGGAATTCATTTTATAGCAAAAATACCAATTTGGCTTTAACTCGCAAAAGTATGGCTATTCCTGTTTTTCTTTCTCAAACAAGGTCATTTAAAGAGGTTTATGCATGGAACCTTCTTAGAATGGATATATATGAAGGACACAGGAGTTTGAACTTGTTTTGACTGAAGGAATTCATTTTATAGCAAAAATACCAATTTGGCTTTAACTCGCAAAAGTAAGGCTATTCCTGTTTTTCTTTCTCAAACAAGGTCATTTAAAGATGTTTATGCATGGAACCTTCTTAGAATGGATATATATGAAGGACATAGGAGTTTGAACTTGTTTTGACTGAAGGAATTTGTGTTTATTAGCAAAAATCCGAATTTCGTCTTAATTCCGCAAAAGAAGGCTATTCCTGTTTTTCTTTCTCAAACAAGGTCATTTAAAGAGGTTTATGCATGGAACCTTCTTAGAATGGATATATATGAAGGACACAGGAGTTTGAACTTGTTTTGACTGAAGGAATTCATTTTATAGCAAAAATACCAATTTGGCTTTAACTCGCAAAAGTAAGGCTATTCCTGTTTTTCTTTCTCAAACAAGGTCATTTAAAGAGGTTTATGCATGGAACCTTCTTAGAATGGATATATATGAGGGACATAGGAGTTTGAACTTGTTTTGACTGAAGGAATTTGTGTTTATAAGCAAAAATCCGAATTTTGTCTTAATTCCGCAAAAGTAAGGCTATTCCTGTTTTTCTTTCTCAAACAAGGTCATTTAAAGAGGTTTATGCATGGAACCTTCTTAGAATGGATATATATGAAGGACACAGGAGTTTGAACTTGTTTTGACTGAAGGAATTCATTTTATAGCAAAAATACCAATTTGGCTTTAACTCGCAAAAGTAAGGCTATTCCTGTTTTTCTTTCTCAAACAAGGTCATTGTAAGAGGTTTATGCATGGAACCTTCTTAGAAATGGATATATATGAAGGACAAATTAGTTTGAACTTGTTGTGACTGAAGGAAATCATTTTATAGCAAAAATACCAATTTGGCTTTAACTCGCAAAAGTAAGGCTATTCCTGTTTTTCTTTCTCAAACAAGGTCATTTAAAGAGGTTTATGCATGGAACCTTCTTAGAATGGATATATATGTAGGAAATAAGAGTTTGAACTTGTTTTGACTGAAGGAATTCATTTTATAGCAAAAATACCAATTTGGCTTTAACTCGCAAAAGTAAGGCTATTCCTGTTTTTCTTTCTCAAACAAGGTCATTTAAAGAGGTTTATGCATGGAACCTTCTTAGAATGGATATATATGAGGGACATAGGAGTTTGAACTTGTTTTGACTGAAGGAATTTGTGTTTATAAGCAAAAATACGAATTTCGTCTTAATTCCGCAAAAGAAGGCTATTCCTGTTTTTCTTTCTCAAACAAGGTCATTTAAAGAGGTTTATGCATGGAACCTTCTTAGAATGGATATATATGAAGGATATAGGAGTTTGAACTTGTTTTGACTGAAGGAATTCATTTTATAGCAAAAATACCAATTTGGCTTTAACTCGCAAAAGTAAGGCTATTCCTGTTTTTCTTTCTCAAACAAGGTCATTTAAAGAGGTTTATGCATGGAACCTTCTTAGAAATGGATATATATGAAGGACAAATTAGTTTGAACTTGTTGTGACTGAAGGAAATCATTTTATAGCAAAAATACCAATTTGGCTTTAACTCGCAAAAGTAAGGCTATTCCTGTTTTTCTTTCTCAAACAAGGTCATTTAAAGAGGTTTATGCATGGAACCTTCTTAGAATGGATATATATGAAGGACACAGGAGTTTGAACTTGTTTTGACTGAAGGAATTCATTTTATAGCAAAAATACCAATTTGGCTTTAACTCGCAAAAGTAAGGCTATTCCTGTTTTTCTTTCTCAAACAAGGTCATTGTAAGAGGTTTATGCATGGAACCTTCTTAGAAATGGATATATATGAAGGACAAATTAGTTTGAACTTGTTGTGACTGAAGGAAATCATTTTATAGCAAAAATACCAATTTGGCTTTAACTCGCAAAAGTAAGGCTATTCCTGTTTTTCTTTCTCAAACAAGGTCATTTAAAGAGGTTTATGCATGGAACCTTCTTAGAATGGATAAATATGAAGGAAATAGGAGTTTGAACTTGTTTTGACTGAAGGAATTCATTTTATAGCAAAAATACCAATTTGGCTTTAACTCGCAAAAGTAAGGCTATTCCTGTTTTTCTTTCTCAAACAAGGTCATTTAAAGAGGTTTATGCATGGAACCTTCTTAGAATGGATATATATGAGGGACATAGGAGTTTGAACTTGTTTTGACTGAAGGAATTTGTGTTTATAAGCAGAAATACGAATTTCGTCTTAATTCCGCAAAAGAAGGCTATTCCTGTTTTTCTTTCTCAAACAAGGTCATTTAAAGAGGTTTATGCATGGAACCTTCTTAGAATGGATATATATGAAGGATATAGGAGTTTGAACTTGTTTTGACTGAAGGAATTCATTTTATAGCAAAAATACCAATTTGGCTTTAACTCGCAAAAGTAAGGCTATTCCTGTTTTTCTTTCTCAAACAAGGTCATTTAAAGAGGTTTATGCATGGAACCTTCTTAGAAATGGATATATATGAAGGACAAATTAGTTTGAACTTGTTGTGACTGAAGGAAATCATTTTATAGAAAAAATACCAATTTGGCTTTAACTCGCAAATGTAAGGCTATTCCTGTGTTTCTTTCTCAAACAAGGTCATTGTAAGAGGTTTATGCATGGAACCTTCTTAGAAATAGATATATATGAAGGACAAATTAGTTTGAACTTGTTGTGACTGAAGGAAATCATTTTATAGCAAAAATACCAATTTGGCTTTAACTCGCAAAAGTAAGGCTATTCCTGTTTTTCTTTCTCAAACAAGGTCATTTAAAGAGGTTTATGCATGGAACCTTCTTAGAATGGATAAATATGAAGGAAATAGGAGTTTGAACTTGTTTTGACTGAAGGAATTCATTTTATAGCAAAAATACCAATTTGGCTTTAACTCGCAAAAGTAAGGCTATTCCTGTTTTTCTTTCTCAAACAAGGTCATTTAAAGAGGTTTATGCATGGAACCTTCTTAGAATGGATATATATGAAGGAAATAAGAGTTTGAACTTGTTTTGACTGAAGGAATTCATTTTATAGCAAAAATACCAATTTGGCCTTAACTCGCAAAAGTAAGGCTATTCCTGTTTTTCTTTCTCAAACAAGGTCATTTAAAGAGGTTTATGCATGGAACCTTCTTAGAATGGATAAATATGAAGGAAATAGGAGTTTGAACTTGTTTTGACTGAAGGAATTCATTTTATAGCAAAAATACCAATTTGGCTTTAACTCGCAAAAGTAAGGCTATTCCTGTTTTTCTTTCTCAAACAAGGTCATTTAAAGAGGTTTATGCATGGAACCTTCTTAGAATGGATATATATGAGGGACATAGGAGTTTGAACTTGTTTTGACTGAAGGAATTTGTGTTTATAAGCAGAAATACGAATTTCGTCTTAATTCCGCAAAAGAAGGCTATTCCTGTTTTTCTTTCTCAAACAAGGTCATTTAAATAGGTTTATGCATGGAACCTTCTTAGAATGGATATATATGAAGGATATAGGAGTTTGAACTTGTTTTGACTGAAGGAATTCATTTTATAGCAAAAATACCAATTTGGCTTTAACTCGCAAAAGTAAGGCTATTCCTGTTTTTCTTTCTCAAACAAGGTCATTTAAAGAGGTTTATGCATGGAACCTTCTTAGAATGGATATATATGAAGGACACAGGAGTTTGAACTTGTTTTGACTGAAGGAATTCATTTTATAGCAAAAATACCAATTTGGCTTTAACTCGCAAAAGTAAGGCTATTCCTGTTTTTCTTTCTCAAACAAGGTCATTTAAAGAGGTTTATGCATGGAACCTTCTTAGAATGGATAAATATGAAGGAAATAGGAGTTTGAACTTGTTTTGACTGAAGGAATTCATTTTATAGCAAAAATACCAATTTGGCTTTAACTCGCAAAAGTAAGGCTATTCCTGTTTTTCTTTCTCAAACAAGGTCATTTAAAGAGGTTTATGCATGGAACCTTCTTAGAATGGATATATATGAGGGACATAGGAGTTTGAACTTGTTTTGACTGAAGGAATTTGTATTTATAAGCAGAAATACGAATTTCGTCTTAATTCCGCAAAAGAAGGCTATTCCTGTTTTTCTTTCTCAAACAAGGTCATTTAAAGAGGTTTATGCATGGAACCTTCTTAGAATGGATATATATGAAGGATATAGGAGTTTGAACTTGTTTTGACTGAAGGAATTCATTTTATAGCAAAAATACCAATTTGGCTTTAACTCGCAAAAGTAAGGCTATTCCTGTTTTTCTTTCTCAAACAAGGTCATTTAAAGAGGTTTATGCATGGAACCTTCTTAGAAATGGATATATATGAAGGACAAATTAGTTTGAACTTGTTGTGACTGAAGGATATCATTTTATAGCAAAAATACCAATTTGGCTTTAACTCGCAAATGTAAGGCTATTCCTGTGTTTCTTTCTCAAACAAGGTCATTGTAAGAGGTTTATGCATGGAACCTTCTTAGAAATGGATATATATGAAGGACAAATTAGTTTGAACTTGTTGTGACTGAAGGAAATCATTTTATAGCAAAAATACCAATTTGGCTTTAACTCGCAAAAGTAAGGCTATTCCTGTTTTTCTTTCTCAAACAAGGTCATTTAAAGAGGTTTATGCATGGAACCTTCTTAGAATGGATAAATATGAAGGAAATAGGAGTTTGAACTTGTTTTGACTGAAGGAATTCATTTTATAGCAAAAATACCAATTTGGCTTTAACTCGCAAAAGTAAGGCTATTCCTGTTTTTCTTTCTCAAACAAGGTCATTTAAAGAGGTTTATGCATGGAACCTTCTTAGAATGGATAAATATGAAGGAAATAGGAGTTTGAACTTGTTTTGACTGAAGGAATTCATTTTATAGCAAAAATACCAATTTGGCTTTAACTCGCAAAAGTAAGGCTATTCCTGTTTTTCTTTCTCAAACAAGGTCATTTAAAGAGGTTTATGCATGGAACCTTCTTAGAATGGATATATATGAGGGACATAGGAGTTTGAACTTGTTTTGACTGAAGGAATTTGTGTTTATAAGCAGAAATACGAATTTCGTCTTAATTCCGCAAAAGAAGGCTATTCCTGTTTTTCTTTCTCAAACAAGGTCATTTAAATAGGTTTATGCATGGAACCTTCTTAGAATGGATATATATGAAGGATATAGGAGTTTGAACTTGTTTTGACTGAAGGAATTCATTTTATAGCAAAAATACCAATTTGGCTTTAACTCGCAAAAGTAAGGCTATTCCTGTTTTTCTTTCTCAAACAAGGTCATTTAAAGAGGTTTATGCATGGAACCTTCTTAGAAATGGATATATATGAAGGACAAATTAGTTTGAACTTGTTGTGACTGAAGGAAATCATTTTATAGCAAAAATACCAATTTGGCTTTAACTCGCAAAAGTAAGGCTATTCCTGTGTTTCTTTCTCAAACAAGGTCATTGTAAGAGGTTTATGCATGGAACCTTCTTAGAAATGGATATATATGAAGGACAAATTAGTTTGAACTTGTTGTGACTGAAGGAAATCATTTTAAGGCAAAAATACCAATTTGGCTTTAACTCGCAAAAGTAAGGCTATTCCTGTTTTTCTTTCTCAAACAAGGTCATTTAAAGAGGTTTATGCATGGAACCTTCTTAGAATGGATATATATGTAGGAAATAAGAGTTTGAACTTGTTTTGACTGAAGGAATTCATTTTATAGCAAAAATACCAATTTGGCTTTAACTCGCAAAAGTAAGGCTATTCCTGTTTTTCTTTCTCAAACAAGGTCATTTAAAGAGGTTTATGCATGGAACCTTCTTAGAATGGATATATATGAAGGACACAGGAGTTTGAACTTGTTTTGACTGAAGGAATTCATTTTATAGCAAAAATACCAATTTGGCTTTAACTCGCAAAAGTAAGGCTATTCCTGTTTTTCTTTCTCAAACAAGGTCATTTAAAGAGGTTTATGCATGGAACCTTCTTAGAATGGATATATATGAAGGACACAGGAGTTTGAACTTGTTTTGACTGAAGGAATTCATTTTATAGCAAAAATACCAATTTGGCTTTAACTCGCAAAAGTAAGGCTATTCCTGTTTTTCTTTCTCAAACAAGGTCATTTAAAGATGTTTATGCATGGAACCTTCTTAGAATGGATATATATGAAGGACATAGGAGTTTGAACTTGTTTTGACTGAAGGAATTTGTGTTTATTAGCAAAAATCCGAATTTCGTCTTAATTCCGCAAAAGAAGGCTATTCCTGTTTTTCTTTCTCAAACAAGGTCATTTAAAGAGGTTTATGCATGGAACCTTCTTAGAATGGATATATATGAAGGACACAGGAGTTTGAACTTGTTTTGACTGAAGGAATTCATTTTATAGCAAAGATACCAATTTGGCTTTAACTCGCAAAAGTAAGGCTATTCCTGTTTTTCTTTCTCAAACAAGGTCATTTAAAAGAGGTTTATGCATGGAACCTTCTTAGAATGGATATATATGAGGGACATAGGAGTTTGAACTTGTTTTGACTGAAGGAATTTGTGTTTATAAGCAAAAATCCGAATTTTGTCTTAATTCCGCAAAAGTAAGGCTATTCCTGTTTTTCTTTCTCAAACAAGGTCATTTAAAGAGGTTTATGCATGGAACCTTCTTAGAATGGATATATATGAAGGACACAGGAGTTTGAACTTGTTTTGACTGAAGGAATTCATTTCATAGCAAAAATACCAATTTGGCTTTAACTCGCAAAAGTAAGGCTATTCCTGTTTTTCTTTCTCAAACAAGGTCATTGTAAGAGGTTTATGCATGGAACCTTCTTAGAAATGGATATATATGAAGGACAAATTAGTTTGAACTTGTTGTGACTGAAGGAAATCATTTTATAGCAAAAATACCAATTTGGCTTTAACTCGCAAAAGTAAGGCTATTCCTGTTTTTCTTTCTCAAACAAGGTCATTTAAAGAGGTTTATGCATGGAACCTTCTTAGAATGGATATATATGTAGGAAATAAGAGTTTGAACTTGTTTTGACTGAAGGAATTCATTTTATAGCAAAAATACCAATTTGGCTTTAACTCGCAAAAGTAAGGCTATTCCTGTTTTTCTTTCTCAAACAAGGTCATTTAAAGAGGTTTATGCATGGAACCTTCTTAGAATGGATAAATATGAAGGAAATAGGAGTTTGAACTTGTTTTGACTGAAGGAATTCATTTTATAGCAAAAATACCAATTTGGCTTTAACTCGCAAAAGTAAGGCTATTCCTGTTTTTCTTTCTCAAACAAGGTCATTTAAAGAGGTTTATGCATGGAACCTTCTTAGAATGGATATATATGAGGGACATAGGAGTTTGAACTTGTTTTGACTGAAGGAATTTGTGTTTATAAGCAGAAATACGAATTTCGTCTTAATTCCGCAAAAGAAGGCTATTCCTGTTTTTCTTTCTCAAACAAGGTCATTTAAAGAGGTTTATGCATGGAACCTTCTTAGAATGGATATATATGAAGGATATAGGAGTTTGAACTTGTTTTGACTGAAGGAATTCATTTTATAGCAAAAATACCAATTTGGCTTTAACTCGCAAAAGTAAGGCTATTCCTGTTTTTCTTTCTCAAACAAGGTCATTTAAAGAGGTTTATGCATGGAACCTTCTTAGAAATGGATATATATGAAGGACAAATTAGTTTGAACTTGTTGTGACTGAAGGAAATCATTTTATAGCAAAAATACCAATTTGGCTTTAACTCGCAAAAGTAAGGCTATTCCTGTGTTTCTTTCTCAAACAAGGTCATTGTAAGAGGTTTATGCATGGAACCTTCTTAGAAATGGATATATATGAAGGACAAATTAGTTTGAACTTGTTGTGACTGAAGGAAATCATTTTATAGCAAAAATACCAATTTGGCTTTAACTCGCAAAAGTAAGGCTATTCCTGTTTTTCTTTCTCAAACAAGGTCATTTAAAGAGGTTTATGCATGGAACCTTCTTAGAATGGATATATATGAAGGACACAGGAGTTTGAACTTGTTTTGACTGAAGGAATTCATTTTATAGCAAAAATACCAATTTGGCTTTAACTCGCAAAAGTAAGGCTATTCCTGTTTTTCTTTCTCAAACAAGGTCATTTAAAGAGGTTTATGCATGGAACCTTCTTAGAATGGATATATATGTAGGAAATAAGAGTTTGAACTTGTTTTGACTGAAGGAATTCATTTTATAGCAAAAATACCAATTTGGCTTTAACTCGCAAAAGTAAGGCTATTCCTGTTTTTCTTTCTCAAACAAGGTCATTTAAAGAGGTTTATGCATGGAACCTTCTTAGAATGGATATATATGAAGGACACAGGAGTTTGAACTTGTTTTGACTGAAGGAATTCATTTTATAGCAAAAATACCAATTTGGCTTTAACTCGCAAAAGTAAGGCTATTCCTGTTTTTCTTTCTCAAACAAGGTCATTTAAAGAGGTTTATGCATGGAACCTTCTTAGAATGGATATATATGAAGGACACAGGAGTTTGAACTTGTTTTGACTGAAGGAATTCATTTTATAGCAAAAATACCAATTTGGCTTTAACTCGCAAAAGTAAGGCTATTCCTGTTTTTCTTTCTCAAACAAGGTCATTTAAAGATGTTTATGCATGGAACCTTCTTAGAATGGATATATATGAAGGACATAGGAGTTTGAACTTGTTTTGACTGAAGGAATTTGTGTTTATTAGCAAAAATCCGAATTTCGTCTTAATTCCGCAAAAGAAGGCTATTCCTGTTTTTCTTTCTCAAACAAGGTCATTTAAAGAGGTTTATGCATGGAACCTTCTTAGAATGGATATATATGAAGGACACAGGAGTTTGAACTTGTTTTGACTGAAGGAATTCATTTTATAGCAAAAATACCAATTTGGCTTTAACTCGCAAAAGTAAGGCTATTCCTGTTTTTCTTTCTCAAACAAGGTCATTTAAAAGAGGTTTATGCATGGAACCTTCTTAGAATGGATATATATGAGGGACATAGGAGTTTGAACTTGTTTTGACTGAAGGAATTTGTGTTTATAAGCAAAAATCCGAATTTTGTCTTAATTCCGCAAAAGTAAGGCTATTCCTGTTTTTCTTTCTCAAACAAGGTCATTTAAAGAGGTTTATGCATGGAACCTTCTTAGAATGGATATATATGAAGGACACAGGAGTTTGAACTTGTTTTGACTGAAGGAATTCATTTTATAGCAAAAATACCAATTTGGCTTTAACTCGCAAAAGTAAGGCTATTCCTGTTTTTCTTTCTCAAACAAGGTCATTTAAAGAGGTTTATGCATGGAACCTTCTTAGAAATGGATATATATGAAGGACAAATTAGTTTGAACTTGTTGTGACTGAAGGAAATCATTTTATAGCAAAAATACCAATTTGGCTTTAACTCGCAAAAGTAAGGCTATTCCTGTGTTTCTTTCTCAAACAAGGTCATTGTAAGAGGTTTATGCATGGAACCTTCTTAGAAATGGATATATATGAAGGACAAATTAGTTTGAACTTGTTGTGACTGAAGGAAATCATTTTATAGCAAAAATACCAATTTGGCTTTAACTCGCAAAAGTAAGGCTATTCCTGTTTTTCTTTCTCAAACAAGGTCATTTAAAGAGGTTTATGCATGGAACCTTCTTAGAATGGATATATATGAAGGACACAGGAGTTTGAACTTGTTTTGACTGAAGGAATTCATTTTATAGCAAAAATACCAATTTGGCTTTAACTCGCAAAAGTAAGGCTATTCCTGTTTTTATTTCTCAAACAAGGTCATTTAAAGAGGTTTATGCATGGAACCTTCTTAGAATGGATATATATGTAGGAAATAAGAGTTTGAACTTGTTTTGACTGAAGGAATTCATTTTATAGCAAAAATACCAATTTGGCTTTAACTCGCAAAAGTAAGGCTATTCCTGTTTTTCTTTCTCAAACAAGGTCATTTAAAGAGGTTTATGCATGGAACCTTCTTAGAATGGATATATATGAAGGACACAGGAGTTTGAACTTGTTTTGACTGAAGGAATTCATTTTATAGCAAAAATACCAATTTGGCTTTAACTCGCAAAAGTAAGGCTATTCCTGTTTTTCTTTCTCAAACAAGGTCATTTAAAGAGGTTTATGCATGGAACCTTCTTAGAATGGATATATATGAAGGACACAGGAGTTTGAACTTGTTTTGACTGAAGGAATTCATTTTATAGCAAAAATACCAATTTGGCTTTAACTCGCAAAAGTAAGGCTATTCCTGTTTTTCTTTCTCAAACAAGGTCATTTAAAGATGTTTATGCATGGAACCTTCTTAGAATGGATATATATGAAGGACATAGGAGTTTGAACTTGTTTTGACTGAAGGAATTTGTGTTTATTAGCAAAAATCCGAATTTCGTCTTAATTCCGCAAAAGAAGGCTATTCCTGTTTTTCTTTCTCAAACAAGGTCATTTAAAGAGGTTTATGCATGGAACCTTCTTAGAATGGATATATATGAAGGACACAGGAGTTTGAACTTGTTTTGACTGAAGGAATTCATTTTATAGCAAAAATACCAATTTGGCTTTAACTCGCAAAAGTAAGGCTATTCCTGTTTTTCTTTCTCAAACAAGGTCATTTAAAAGAGGTTTATGCATGGAACCTTCTTAGAATGGATATATATGAGGGACATAGGAGTTTGAACTTGTTTTGACTGAAGGAATTTGTGTTTATAAGCAAAAATCCGAATTTTGTCTTAATTCCGCAAAAGTAAGGCTATTCCTGTTTTTCTTTCTCAAACAAGGTCATTTAAAGAGGTTTATGCATGGAACCTTCTTAGAATGGATATATATGAAGGACACAGGAGTTTGAACTTGTTTTGACTGAAGGAATTCATTTTATAGCAAAAATACCAATTTGGCTTTAACTCGCAAAAGTAAGGCTATTCCTGTTTTTCTTTCTCAAACAAGGTCATTTAAAGAGGTTTATGCATGGAACCTTCTTAGAAATGGATATATATGAAGGACAAATTAGTTTGAACTTGTTGTGACTGAAGGAAATCATTTTATAGCAAAAATACCAATTTGGCTTTAACTCGCAAAAGTAAGGCTATTCCTGTGTTTCTTTCTCAAACAAGGTCATTGTAAGAGGTTTATGCATGGAACCTTCTTAGAAATGGATATATATGAAGGACAAATTAGTTTGAACTTGTTGTGACTGAAGGAAATCATTTTATAGCAAAAATACCAATTTGGCTTTAACTCGCAAAAGTAAGGCTATTCCTGTTTTTCTTTCTCAAACAAGGTCATTTAAAGAGGTTTATGCATGGAACCTTCTTAGAATGGATATATATGAAGGACAAATTAGTTTGAACTTGTTGTGACTGAAGGAAATCATTTTATAGCAAAAATACCAATTTGGCTTTAACTCGCAAAAGTAAGGCTATTCCTGTGTTTCTTTCTCAAACAAGGTCATTGTAAGAGGTTTATGCATGGAACCTTCTTAGAAATGGATATATATGAAGGACAAATTAGTTTGAACTTGTTGTGACTGAAGGAAATCATTTTATAGCAAAAATACCAATTTGGCTTTAACTCGCAAAAGTAAGGCTATTCCTGTTTTTCTTTCTCAAACAAGGTCATTTAAAGAGGTTTATGCATGGAACCTTCTTAGAATGGATATATATGAAGGACACAGGAGTTTGAACTTGTTTTGACTGAAGGAATTCATTTTATAGCAAAAATACCAATTTGGCTTTAACTCGCAAAAGTAAGGCTATTCCTGTTTTTCTTTCTCAAACAAGGTCATTTAAAGAGGTTTATGCATGGAACCTTCTTAGAATGGATATATATGTAGGAAATAAGAGTTTGAACTTGTTTTGACTGAAGGAATTCATTTTATAGCAAAAATACCAATTTGGCTTTAACTCGCAAAAGTAAGGCTATTCCTGTTTTTCTTTCTCAAACAAGGTCATTTAAAGAGGTTTATGCATGGAACCTTCTTAGAATGGATATATATGAAGGACACAGGAGTTTGAACTTGTTTTGACTGAAGGAATTCATTTTATAGCAAAAATACCAATTTGGCTTTAACTCGCAAAAGTAAGGCTATTCCTGTTTTTCTTTCTCAAACAAGGTCATTTAAAGAGGTTTATGCATGGAACCTTCTTAGAATGGATATATATGAAGGACACAGGAGTTTGAACTTGTTTTGACTGAAGGAATTCATTTTATAGCAAAAATACCAATTTGGCTTTAACTCGCAAAAGTAAGGCTATTCCTGTTTTTCTTTCTCAAACAAGGTCATTTAAAGATGTTTATGCATGGAACCTTCTTAGAATGGATATATATGAAGGAAATAGGAGTTTGAACTTGTTTTGACTGAAGGAATTTGTGTTTATTAGCAAAAATCCGAATTTCGTCTTAATTCCGCAAAAGAAGGCTATTCCTGTTTTTCTTTCTCAAACAAGGTCATTTAAAGAGGTTTATGCATGGAACCTTCTTAGAATGGATATATATGAAGGACACAGGAGTTTGAACTTGTTTTGACTGAAGGAATTCATTTTATAGCAAAAATACCAATTTGGCTTTAACTCGCAAAAGTAAGGCTATTCCTGTTTTTCTTTCTCAAACAAGGTCATTTAAAGAGGTTTATGCATGGAACCTTCTTAGAATGGATATATATGAAGGACACAGGAGTTTGAACTTGTTTTGACTGAAGGAATTCATTTTATAGCAAAAATACCAATTTGGCTTTAACTCGCAAAAGTAAGGCTATTCCTGTTTTTCTTTCTCAAACAAGGTAATTTAAAGAGGTTTATGCATGGAACCTTCTTAGAATGGATATATATGAGGGACATAGGAGTTTGAACTTGTTTTGACTGAAGGAATTTGTGTTTATTAGCAAAAATCCGAATTTCGTCTTAATTCCGCAAAAGAAGGCTATTCCTGTTTTTCTTTCTCAAACAAGGTCATTTAAAGAGGTTTATGCATGGAACCTTCTTAGAATGGATATATATGAAGGACACAGGAGTTTGAACTTGTTTTGACTGAAGGAATTCATTTTATAGCAAAAATACCAATTTGGCTTTAACTCGCAAAAGTAAGGCTATTCCTGTTTTTCTTTCTCAAACAAGGTCATTTAAAGATGTTTATGCATGGAACCTTCTTAGAATGGATATATATGAAGGACATAGGAGTTTGAACTTGTTTTGACTGAAGGAATTTGTGTTTATTAGCAAAAATCCGAATTTCGTCTTAATTCCGCAAAAGAAGGCTATTCCTGTTTTTCTTTCTCAAACAAGGTCATTTAAAGAGGTTTATGCATGGAACCTTCTTAGAATGGATATATATGAAGGACACAGGAGTTTGAACTTGTTTTGACTGAAGGAATTCATTTTATAGCAAAAATACCAATTTGGCTTTAACTCGCAAAAGTAAGGCTATTCCTGTTTTTCTTTCTCAAACAAGGTCATTTAAAAGAGGTTTATGCATGGAACCTTCTTAGAATGGATATATATGAGGGACATAGGAGTTTGAACTTGTTTTGACTGAAGGAATTTGTGTTTATAAGCAAAAATCCGAATTTTGTCTTAATTCCGCAAAAGTAAGGCTATTCCTGTTTTTCTTTCTCAAACAAGGTCATTTAAAGAGGTTTATGCATGGAACCTTCTTAGAATGGATATATATGAAGGACACAGGAGTTTGAACTTGTTTTGACTGAAGGAATTCATTTTATAGCAAAAATACCAATTTGGCTTTAACTCGCAAAAGTAAGGCTATTCCTGTTTTTCTTTCTCAAACAAGGTCATTGTAAGAGGTTTATGCATGGAACCTTCTTAGAAATGGATATATATATGAAGGACAAATTAGTTTGAACTTGTTGTGACTGAAGGAAATCATTTTATAGCAAAAATACCAATTTGGCTTTAACTCGCAAAAGTAAGGCTATTCCTGTTTTTCTTTCTCAAACAAGGTCATTTAAAGAGGTTTATGCATGGAACCTTCTTAGAATGGATATATATGTAGGAAATAAGAGTTTGAACTTGTTTTGACTGAAGGAATTCATTTTATAGCAAAAATACCAATTTGGCTTTAACTCGCAAAAGTAAGGCTATTCCTGTTTTTCTTTCTCAAACAAGGTCATTTAAAGAGGTTTATGCATGGAACCTTCTTAGAATGGATAAATATGAAGGAAATAGGAGTTTGAACTTGTTTTGACTGAAGGAATTCATTTTATAGCAAAAATACCAATTTGGCTTTAACTCGCAAAAGTAAGGCTATTCCTGTTTTTCTTTCTCAAACAAGGTCATTTAAAGAGGTTTATGCATGGAACCTTCTTAGAATGGATATATATGAGGGACATAGGAGTTTGAACTTGTTTTGACTGAAGGAATTTGTGTTTATAAGCAGAAATACGAATTTCGTCTTAATTCCGCAAAAGAAGGCTATTCCTGTTTTTCTTTCTCAAACAAGGTCATTTAAAGAGGTTTATGCATGGAACCTTCTTAAAATGGATATATATGAAGGATATAGGAGTTTGAACTTGTTTTGACTGAAGGAATTCATTTTATAGCAAAAATACCAATTTGGCTTTAACTCGCAAAAGTAAGGCTATTCCTGTTTTTCTTTCTCAAACAAGGTCATTTAAAGAGGTTTATGCATGGAACCTTCTTAGAAATGGATATATATGAAGGACAAATTAGTTTGAACTTGTTGTGACTGAAGGAAATCATTTTATAGCAAAAATACCAATTTGGCTTTAACTCGCAAATGTAAGGCTATTCCTGTGTTTCTTTCTCAAACAAGGTCATTGTAAGAGGTTTATGCATGGAACCTTCTTAGAAATGGATATATATGAAGGACAAATTAGTTTGAACTTGTTGTGACTGAAGGAAATCATTTTATAGCAAAAATACCAATTTGGCTTTAACTCGCAAAAGTAAGGCTATTCCTGTTTTTCTTTCTCAAACAAGGTCATTCAAAGAGGTTTATGCATGGAACCTTCTCAGAATGGATATATATGTAGGAAATAAGAGTTTGAACTTGTTTTGACTGAAGGAATTCATTTTATAGCAAAAATACCAATTTGGCTTTAACTCGCAAAAGTAAGGCTATTCCTGTTTTTCTTTCTCAAACAAGGTCATTTAAAGAGGTTTATGCATGGAACCTTCTTAGAATGGATATATATGAAGGACACAGGAGTTTGAACTTGTTTTGACTGAAGGAATTCATTTTATAGCAAAAATACCAATTTGGCTTTAACTCGCAAAAGTAAGGCTATTCCTGTTTTTCTTTCTCAAACAAGGTCATTTAAAGAGGTTTATGCATGGAACCTTCTTAGAATGGATATATATGAAGGACACAGGAGTTTGAACTTGTTTTGACTGAAGGAATTCATTTTATAGCAAAACTACCAATTTGGCTTTAACTCGCAAAAGTAAGGCTATTCCTGTTTTTCTTTCTCAAACAAGGTCATTTAAAGATGTTTATGCATGGAACCTTCTTAGAATGGATATATATGAAGGACATAGGAGTTTGAACTTGTTTTGACTGAAGGAATTTGTGTTTATTAGCAAAAATCCGAATTTCGTCTTAATTCCGCAAAAGAAGGCTATTCCTGTTTTTCTTTCTCAAACAAGGTCATTTAAAGAGGTTTATGCATGGAACCTTCTTAGAATGGATAAATATGAAGGAAATAGGAGTTTGAACTTGTTTTGACTGAAGGAATTCATTTTATAGCACAAATACCAATTTGGCTTTAACTCGCAAAAGTAAGGCTATTCCTGTTTTTCTTTCTCAAACAAGGTCATTTAAAGAGGTTTATGCATGGAACCTTCTTAGAATGGATATATATGTAGGAAATAAGAGTTTGAACTTGTTTTGACTGAAGGAATTCATTTTATAGCAAAAATACCAATTTGGCTTTAACTCGCAAAAGTAAGGCTATTCCTGTTTTTCTTTCTCAAACAAGGTAATTTAAAGAGGTTTATGCATGGAACCTTCTTAGAATGGATATATATGAAGGACACAGGAGTTTGAACTTGTTTTGACTGAAGGAATTCATTTTATAGCAAAAATACCAATTTGGCTTTAACTCGCAAAAGTAAGGCTATTCCTGTTTTTCTTTCTCAAACAAGGTCATTTAAAGAGGTTTATGCATGGAACCTTCTTAGAATGGATATATATGAAGGACACAGGAGTTTGAACTTGTTTTGACTGAAGGAATTCATTTTATAGCAAAAATACCAATTTGGCTTTAACTCGCAAAAGTAAGGCTATTCCTGTTTTTCTTTCTCAAACAAGGTCATTTAAAGAGGTTTATGCATGGAACATTCTTAGAATGGATATATATGAAGGACACAGGAGTTTGAACTTGTTTTGACTGAAGGAATTCATTTTATAGCAAAAATACCAATTTGGCTTTAACTCGCAAAAGTAAGGCTATTCCTGTTTTTCTTTCTCAAACAAGGTCATTTAAAGATGTTTATGCATGGAACCTTCTTAGAATGGATATATATGAGGGACATAGGAGTTTGAACTTGTTTTGACTGAAGGAATTTGTGTTTATTAGCAAAAATCCGAATTTCGTCTTAATTCCGCAAAAGAAGGCTATTCCTGTTTTTCTTTCTCAAACAAGGTCATTTAAAGAGGTTTATGCATGGAACCTTCTTAGAATGAATATATATGAAGGACACAGGAGTTTGAACTTGTTTTGACTGAAGGAATTCATTTTATAGCAAAAATACCAATTTGGCTTTAACTCGCAAAAGTAAGGCTATTCCTGTTTTTCTTTCTCAAACAAGGTAATTTAAAGAGGTTTATGCATGGAACCTTCTTAGAATGGATATATATGAAGGACACAGGAGTTTGAACTTGTTTTGACTGAAGGAATTCATTTTATAGCAAAAATACCAATTTGGCTTTAACTCGCAAAAGTAAGGCTATTCCTGTTTTTCTTTCTCAAACAAGGTCATTTAAAGAGGTTTATGCATGGAACATTCTTAGAATGGATATATATGAAGGACACAGGAGTTTGAACTTGTTTTGACTGAAGGAATTCATTTTATAGCAAAAATACCAATTTGGCTTTAACTCGCAAAAGTAAGGCTATTCCTGTTTTTCTTTCTCAAACAAGGTCATTTAAAGATGTTTATGCATGGAACCTTCTTAGAATGGATATATATGAGGGACATAGGAGTTTGAACTTGTTTTGACTGAAGGAATTTGTGTTTATTAGCAAAAATCCGAATTTCGTCTTAATTCCGCAAAAGAAGGCTATTCCTGTTTTTCTTTCTCAAACAAGGTCATTTAAAGAGGTTTATGCATGGAACCTTCTTAGAATGAATATATATGAAGGACACAGGAGTTTGAACTTGTTTTGACTGAAGGAATTCATTTTATAGCAAAAATACCAATTTGGCTTTAACTCGCAAAAGTAAGGCTATTCCTGTTTTTCTTTCTCAAACAAGGTAATTTAAAGAGGTTTATGCATGGAACCTTCTTAGAATGGATATATATGAAGGACACAGGAGTTTGAACTTGTTTTGACTGAAGGAATTCATTTTATAGCAAAAATACCAATTTGGCTTTAACTCGCAAAAGTAAGGCTATTCCTGTTTTTCTTTCTCAAACAAGGTCATTTAAAGAGGTTTATGCATGGAACCTTCTTAGAATGGATATATATGAAGGACACAGGAGTTTGAACTTGTTTTGACTGAAGGAATTCATTTTATAGCAAAACTACCAATTTGGCTTTAACTCGCAAAAGTAAGGCTATTCCTGTTTTTCTTTCTCAAACAAGGTCATTTAAAGATGTTTATGCATGGAACCTTCTTAGAATGGATATATATGAGGGACATAGGAGTTTGAACTTGTTTTGACTGAAGGAATTTGTGTTTATAAGCAAAAATCCGAATTTTGTCTTAATTCCGCAAAAGTAAGGCTATTCCTGTTTTTCTTTCTCAAACAAGGTCATTTAAAGAGGTTTATGCATGGAACCTTCTTAGAATGGATATATATGAAGGACACAGGAGTTTGAACTTGTTTTGACTGAAGGAATTCATTTTATAGCAAAAATACCAATTTGGCTTTAACTCGCAAAAGTAAGGCTATTCCTGTTTTTCTTTCTCAAACAAGGTCATTGTAAGAGGTTTATGCATGGAACCTTCTTAGAAATGGATATATATGAAGGACAAATTAGTTTGAACTTGTTGTGACTGAAGGAAATCATTTTATAGCAAAAATACCAATTTGGCTTTAACTCGCAAAAGTAAGGCTATTCCTGTTTTTCTTTCTCAAACAAGGTCATTTAAAGAGGTTTATGCATGGAACCTTCTTAGAATGGATATATATGTAGGAAATAAGAGTTTGAACTTGTTTTGACTGAAGGAATTCATTTTATAGCAAAAATACCAATTTGGCTTTAACTCGCAAAAGTAAGGCTATTCCTGTTTTTCTTTCTCAAACAAGGTCATTTAAAGAGGTTTATGCATGGAACCTTCTTAGAATGGATAAATATGAAGGAAATAGGAGTTTGAACTTGTTTTGACTGAAGGAATTCATTTTATAGCAAAAATACCAATTTGGCTTTAACTCGCAAAAGTAAGGCTATTCCTGTTTTTCTTTCTCAAACAAGGTCATTTAAAGAGGTTTATGCATGGAACCTTCTTAGAATGGATATATATGAGGGACATAGGAGTTTGAACTTGTTTTGACTGAAGGAATTTGTGTTTATAAGCAGAAATACGAATTTCGTCTTAATTCCGCAAAAGAAGGCTATTCCTGTTTTTCTTTCTCAAACAAGGTCATTTAAAGAGGTTTATGCATGGAACCTTCTTAGAATGGATATATATGAAGGATATAGGAGTTTGAACTTGTTTTGACTGAAGGAATTCATTTTATAGCAAAAATACCAATTTGGCTTTAACTCGCAAAAGTAAGGCTATTCCTGTTTTTCTTTCTCAAACAAGGTCATTTAAAGAGGTTTATGCATGGAACCTTCTTAGAAATGGATATATATGAAGGACAAATTAGTTTGAACTTGTTGTGACTGAAGGAAATCATTTTATAGCAAAAATACCAATTTGGCTTTAACTCGCAAAAGTAAGGCTATTCCTGTGTTTCTTTCTCAAACAAGGTCATTGTAAGAGGTTTATGCATGGAACCTTCTTAGAAATGGATATATATGAAGGACAAATTAGTTTGAACTTGTTGTGACTGAAGGAAATCATTTTATAGCAAAAATACCAATTTGGCTTTAACTCGCAAAAGTAAGGCTATTCCTGTTTTTCTTTCTCAAACAAGGTCATTTAAAGAGGTTTATGCATGGAACCTTCTTAGAATGGATATATATGAAGGACACAGGAGTTTGAACTTGTTTTGACTGAAGGAATTCATTTTATAGCAAAAATACCAATTTGGCTTTAACTCGCAAAAGTAAGGCTATTCCTGTTTTTCTTTCTCAAACAAGGTCATTTAAAGAGGTTTATGCATGGAACCTTCTTAGAATGGATATATATGTAGGAAATAAGAGTTTGAACTTGTTTTGACTGAAGGAATTCATTTTATAGCAAAAATACCAATTTGGCTTTAACTCGCAAAAGTAAGGCTATTCCTGTTTTTCTTTCTCAAACAAGGTCATTTAAAGAGGTTTATGCATGGAACCTTCTTAGAATGGATATATATGAAGGACACAGGAGTTTGAACTTGTTTTGACTTAAGGAATTCATTTTATAGCAAAAATACCAATTTGGCTTTAACTCGCAAAAGTAAGGCTATTCCTGTTTTTCTTTCTCAAACAAGGTCATTTAAAGAGGTTTATGCATGGAACCTTCTTAGAATGGATATATATGAAGGACACAGGAGTTTGAACTTGTTTTGACTGAAGGAATTCATTTTATAGCAAAAATACCAATTTGGCTTTAACTCGCAAAAGTAAGGCTATTCCTGTTTTTCTTTCTCAAACAAGGTCATTTAAAGATGTTTATGCATGGAACCTTCTTAGAATGGATATATATGAAGGACATAGGAGTTTGAACTTGTTTTGACTGAAGGAATTTGTGTTTATTAGCAAAAATCCGAATTTCGTCTTAATTCCGCAAAAGAAGGCTATTCCTGTTTTTCTTTCTCAAACAAGGTCATTTAAAGAGGTTTATGCATGGAACCTTCTTAGAATGGATATATATGAAGGACACAGGAGTTTGAACTTGTTTTGACTGAAGGAATTCATTTTATAGCAAAAATACCAATTTGGCTTTAACTCGCAAAAGTAAGGCTATTCCTGTTTTTCTTTCTCAAACAAGGTCATTTAAAAGAGGTTTATGCATGGAACCTTCTTAGAATGGATATATATGAGGGACATAGGAGTTTGAACTTGTTTTGACTGAAGGAATTTGTGTTTATAAGCAAAAATCCGAATTTTGTCTTAATTCCGCAAAAGTAAGGCTATTCCTGTTTTTCTTTCTCAAACAAGGTCATTTAAAGAGGTTTATGCATGGAACCTTCTTAGAATGGATATATATGAAGGACACAGGAGTTTGAACTTGTTTTGACTGAAGGAATTCATTTTATAGCAAAAATACCAATTTGGCTTTAACTCGCAAAAGTAAGGCTATTCCTGTTTTTCTTTCTCAAACAAGGTCATTTAAAGAGGTTTATGCATGGAACCTTCTTAGAAATGGATATATATGAAGGACAAATTAGTTTGAACTTGTTGTGACTGAAGGAAATCATTTTATAGCAAAAATACCAATTTGGCTTTAACTCGCAAAAGTAAGGCTATTCCTGTGTTTCTTTCTCAAACAAGGTCATTGTAAGAGGTTTATGCATGGAACCTTCTTAGAAATGGATATATATGAAGGACAAATTAGTTTGAACTTGTTGTGACTGAAGGAAATCATTTTATAGCAAAAATACCAATTTGGCTTTAACTCGCAAAAGTAAGGCTATTCCTGTTTTTCTTTCTCAAACAAGGTCATTTAAAGAGGTTTATGCATGGAACCTTCTTAGAATGGATATATATGAAGGACACAGGAGTTTGAACTTGTTTTGACTGAAGGAATTCATTTTATAGCAAAAATACCAATTTGGCTTTAACTCGCAAAAGTAAGGCTATTCCTGTTTTTCTTTCTCAAACAAGGTCATTTAAAGAGGTTTATGCATGGAACCTTCTTAGAATGGATATATATGTAGGAAATAAGAGTTTGAACTTGTTTTGACTGAAGGAATTCATTTTATAGCAAAAATACCAATTTGGCTTTAACTCGCAAAAGTAAGGCTATTCCTGTTTTTCTTTCTCAAACAAGGTCATTTAAAGAGGTTTATGCATGGAACCTTCTTAGAATGGATATATATGAAGGACACAGGAGTTTGAACTTGTTTTGACTGAAGGAATTCATTTTATAGCAAAAATACCAATTTGGCTTTAACTCGCAAAAGTAAGGCTATTCCTGTTTTTCTTTCTCAAACAAGGTCATTTAAAGAGGTTTATGCATGGAACCTTCTTAGAATGGATATATATGAAGGACACAGGAGTTTGAACTTGTTTTGACTGAAGGAATTCATTTTATAGCAAAAATACCAATTTGGCTTTAACTCGCAAAAGTAAGGCTATTCCTGTTTTTCTTTCTCAAACAAGGTCATTTAAAGATGTTTATTTATGGAACCTTCTTAGAATGGATATATATGAAGGACATAGGAGTTTGAACTTGTTTTGACTGAAGGAATTTGTGTTTATTAGCAAAAATCCGAATTTCGTCTTAATTCCGCAAAAGAAGGCTATTCCTGTTTTTCTTTCTCAAACAAGGTCATTTAAAGAGGTTTATGCATGGAACCTTCTTAGAATGGATATATATGAAGGACACAGGAGTTTGAACTTGTTTTGACTGAAGGAATTCATTTTATAGCAAAAATACCAATTTGGCTTTAACTCGCAAAAGTAAGGCTATTCCTGTTTTTCTTTCTCAAACAAGGTCATTTAAAAGAGGTTTATGCATGGAACCTTCTTAGAATGGATATATATGAGGGACATAGGAGTTTGAACTTGTTTTGACTGAAGGAATTTGTGTTTATAAGCAAAAATCCGAATTTTGTCTTAATTCCGCAAAAGTAAGGCTATTCCTGTTTTTCTTTCTCAAACAAGGTCATTTAAAGAGGTTTATGCATGGAACCTTCTTAGAATGGATATATATGAAGGACACAGGAGTTTGAACTTGTTTTGACTGAAGGAATTCATTTTATAGCAAAAATACCAATTTGGCTTTAACTCGCAAAAGTAAGGCTATTCCTGTTTTTCTTTCTCAAACAAGGTCATTTAAAGAGGTTTATGCATGGAACCTTCTTAGAAATGGATATATATGAAGGACAAATTAGTTTGAACTTGTTGTGACTGAAGGAAATCATTTTATAGCAAAAATACCAATTTGGCTTTAACTCGCAAAAGTAAGGCTATTCCTGTGTTTCTTTCTCAAACAAGGTCATTGTAAGAGGTTTATGCATGGAACCTTCTTAGAAATGGATATATATGAAGGACAAATTAGTTTGAACTTGTTGTGACTGAAGGAAATCATTTTATAGCAAAAATACCAATTTGGCTTTAACTCGCAAAAGTAAGGCTATTCCTGTTTTTCTTTCTCAAACAAGGTCATTTAAAGAGGTTTATGCATGGAACCTTCTTAGAATGGATATATATGAAGGACAAATTAGTTTGAACTTGTTGTGACTGAAGGAAATCATTTTATAGCAAAAATACCAATTTGGCTTTAACTCGCAAAAGTAAGGCTATTCCTGTGTTTCTTTCTCAAACAAGGTCATTGTAAGAGGTTTATGCATGGAACCTTCTTAGAAATGGATATATATGAAGGACAAATTAGTTTGAACTTGTTGTGACTGAAGGAAATCATTTTATAGCAAAAATACCAATTTGGCTTTAACTCGCAAAAGTAAGGCTATTCCTGTTTTTCTTTCTCAAACAAGGTCATTTAAAGAGGTTTATGCATGGAACCTTCTTAGAATGGATATATATGAAGGACACAGGAGTTTGAACTTGTTTTGACTGAAGGAATTCATTTTATAGCAAAAATACCAATTTGGCTTTAACTCGCAAAAGTAAGGCTATTCCTGTTTTTCTTTCTCAAACAAGGTCATTTAAAGAGGTTTATGCATGGAACCTTCTTAGAATGGATATATATGAAGGACACAGGAGTTTGAACTTGTTTTGACTGAAGGAATTCATTTTATAGCAAAAATACCAATTTGGCTTTAACTCGCAAAAGTAAGGCTATTCCTGTTTTTCTTTCTCAAACAAGGTCATTTAAAGAGGTTTATGCATGGAACCTTCTTAGAATGGATATATATGAAGGACACAGGAGTTTGAACTTGTTTTGACTGAAGGAATTCATTTTATAGCAAAAATACCAATTTGGCTTTAACTCGCAAAAGTAAGGCTATTCCTGTTTTTCTTTCTCAAACAAGGTCATTTAAAGATGTTTATGCATGGAACCTTCTTAGAATGGATATATATGAAGGAAATAGGAGTTTGAACTTGTTTTGACTGAAGGAATTTGTGTTTATTAGCAAAAATCCGAATTTCGTCTTAATTCCGCAAAAGAAGGCTATTCCTGTTTTTCTTTCTCAAACAAGGTCATTTAAAGAGGTTTATGCATGGAACCTTCTTAGAATGGATATATATGAAGGACACAGGAGTTTGAACTTGTTTTGACTGAAGGAATTCATTTTATAGCAAAAATACCAATTTGGCTTTAACTCGCAAAAGTAAGGCTATTCCTGTTTTTCTTTCTCAAACAAGGTCATTTAAAGAGGTTTATGCATGGAACCTTCTTAGAATGGATATATATGAAGGACACAGGAGTTTGAACTTGTTTTGACTGAAGGAATTCATTTTATAGCAAAAATACCAATTTGGCTTTAACTCGCAAAAGTAAGGCTATTCCTGTTTTTCTTTCTCAAACAAGGTCATTTAAAGATGTTTATGCATGGAACCTTCTTAGAATGGATATATATGAAGGACATAGGAGTTTGAACTTGTTTTGACTGAAGGAATTTGTGTTTATTAGCAAAAATCCGAATTTCGTCTTAATTCCGCAAAAGAAGGCTATTCCTGTTTTTCTTTCTCAAACAAGGTCATTTAAAGAGGTTTATGCATGGAACCTTCTTAGAATGGATATATATGAAGGACACAGGAGTTTGAACTTGTTTTGACTGAAGGAATTCATTTTATAGCAAAAATACCAATTTGGCTTTAACTCGCAAAAGTAAGGCTATTCCTGTTTTTCTTTCTCAAACAAGGTCATTTAAAGATGTTTATGCATGGAACCTTCTTAGAATGGATATATATGAAGGACATAGGAGTTTGAACTTGTTTTGACTGAAGGAATTTGTGTTTATTAGCAAAAATCCGAATTTCGTCTTAATTCCGCAAAAGAAGGCTATTCCTGTTTTTCTTTCTCAAACAAGGTCATTTAAAGAGGTTTATGCATGGAACCTTCTTAGAATGGATATATATGAAGGACACAGGAGTTTGAACTTGTTTTGACTGAAGGAATTCATTTTATAGCAAAAATACCAATTTGGCTTTAACTCGCAAAAGTAAGGCTATTCCTGTTTTTCTTTCTCAAACAAGGTCATTTAAAAGAGGTTTATGCATGGAACCTTCTTAGAATGGATATATATGAGGGACATAGGAGTTTGAACTTGTTTTGACTGAAGGAATTTGTGTTTATAAGCAAAAATCCGAATTTTGTCTTAATTCCGCAAAAGTAAGGCTATTCCTGTTTTTCTTTCTCAAACAAGGTCATTGTAAGAGGTTTATGCATGGAACCTTCTTAGAAATGGATATATATGAAGGACAAATTAGTTTGAACTTGTTGTGACTGAAGGAAATCATTTTATAGCAAAAATACCAATTTGGCTTTAACTCGCAAAAGTAAGGCTATTCCTGTTTTTCTTTCTCAAACAAGGTCATTTAAAGAGGTTTATGCATGGAACCTTCTTAGAATGGATATATATGTAGGAAATAAGAGTTTGAACTTGTTTTGACTGAAGGAATTCATTTTATAGCAAAAATACCAATTTGGCTTTAACTCGCAAAAGTAAGGCTATTCCTGTTTTTCTTTCTCAAACAAGGTCATTTAAAGAGGTTTATGCATGGAACCTTCTTAGAATGGATAAATATGAAGGAAATAGGAGTTTGAACTTGTTTTGACTGAAGGAATTCATTTTATAGCAAAAATACCAATTTGGCTTTAACTCGCAAAAGTAAGGCTATTCCTGTTTTTCTTTCTCAAACAAGGTCATTTAAAGAGGTTTATGCATGGAACCTTCTTAGAATGGATATATATGAGGGACATAGGAGTTTGAACTTGTTTTGACTGAAGGAATTTGTGTTTATAAGCAGAAATACGAATTTCGTCTTAATTCCGCAAAAGAAGGCTATTCCTGTTTTTCTTTCTCAAACAAGGTCATTTAAAGAGGTTTATGCATGGAACCTTCTTAAAATGGATATATATGAAGGATATAGGAGTTTGAACTTGTTTTGACTGAAGGAATTCATTTTATAGCAAAAATACCAATTTGGCTTTAACTCGCAAAAGTAAGGCTATTCCTGTTTTTCTTTCTCAAACAAGGTCATTTAAAGAGGTTTATGCATGGAACCTTCTTAGAAATGGATATATATGAAGGACAAATTAGTTTGAACTTGTTGTGACTGAAGGAAATCATTTTATAGCAAAAATACCAATTTGGCTTTAACTCGCAAATGTAAGGCTATTCCTGTGTTTCTTTCTCAAACAAGGTCATTGTAAGAGGTTTATGCATGGAACCTTCTTAGAAATGGATATATATGAAGGACAAATTAGTTTGAACTTGTTGTGACTGAAGGAAATCATTTTATAGCAAAAATACCAATTTGGCTTTAACTCGCAAAAGTAAGGCTATTCCTGTTTTTCTTTCTCAAACAAGGTCATTCAAAGAGGTTTATGCATGGAACCTTCTCAGAATGGATATATATGTAGGAAATAAGAGTTTGAACTTGTTTTGACTGAAGGAATTCATTTTATAGCAAAAATACCAATTTGGCTTTAACTCGCAAAAGTAAGGCTATTCCTGTTTTTCTTTCTCAAACAAGGTCATTTAAAGAGGTTTATGCATGGAACCTTCTTAGAATGGATATATATGAAGGACACAGGAGTTTGAACTTGTTTTGACTGAAGGAATTCATTTTATAGCAAAAATACCAATTTGGCTTTAACTCGCAAAAGTAAGGCTATTCCTGTTTTTCTTTCTCAAACAAGGTCATTTAAAGAGGTTTATGCATGGAACCTTCTTAGAATGGATATATATGAAGGACACAGGAGTTTGAACTTGTTTTGACTGAAGGAATTCATTTTATAGCAAAACTACCAATTTGGCTTTAACTCGCAAAAGTAAGGCTATTCCTGTTTTTCTTTCTCAAACAAGGTCATTTAAAGATGTTTATGCATGGAACCTTCTTAGAATGGATATATATGAAGGACATAGGAGTTTGAACTTGTTTTGACTGAAGGAATTTGTGTTTATTAGCAAAAATCCGAATTTCGTCTTAATTCCGCAAAAGAAGGCTATTCCTGTTTTTCTTTCTCAAACAAGGTCATTTAAAGAGGTTTATGCATGGAACCTTCTTAGAATGGATAAATATGAAGGAAATAGGAGTTTGAACTTGTTTTGACTGAAGGAATTCATTTTATAGCACAAATACCAATTTGGCTTTAACTCGCAAAAGTAAGGCTATTCCTGTTTTTCTTTCTCAAACAAGGTCATTTAAAGAGGTTTATGCATGGAACCTTCTTAGAATGGATATATATGTAGGAAATAAGAGTTTGAACTTGTTTTGACTGAAGGAATTCATTTTATAGCAAAAATACCAATTTGGCTTTAACTCGCAAAAGTAAGGCTATTCCTGTTTTTCTTTCTCAAACAAGGTAATTTAAAGAGGTTTATGCATGGAACCTTCTTAGAATGGATATATATGAAGGACACAGGAGTTTGAACTTGTTTTGACTGAAGGAATTCATTTTATAGCAAAAATACCAATTTGGCTTTAACTCGCAAAAGTAAGGCTATTCCTGTTTTTCTTTCTCAAACAAGGTCATTTAAAGAGGTTTATGCATGGAACCTTCTTAGAATGGATATATATGAAGGACACAGGAGTTTGAACTTGTTTTGACTGAAGGAATTCATTTTATAGCAAAACTACCAATTTGGCTTTAACTCGCAAAAGTAAGGCTATTCCTGTTTTTCTTTCTCAAACAAGGTCATTTAAAGATGTTTATGCATGGAACCTTCTTAGAATGGATATATATGAAGGACATAGGAGTTTGAACTTGTTTTGACTGAAGGAATTTGTGTTTATTAGCAAAAATCCGAATTTCGTCTTAATTCCGCAAAAGAAGGCTATTCCTGTTTTTCTTTCTCAAACAAGGTCATTTAAAGAGGTTTATGCATGGAACCTTCTTAGAATGGATAAATATGAAGGAAATAGGAGTTTGAACTTGTTTTGACTGAAGGAATTCATTTTATAGCACAAATACCAATTTGGCTTTAACTCGCAAAAGTAAGGCTATTCCTGTTTTTCTTTCTCAAACAAGGTCATTTAAAGAGGTTTATGCATGGAACCTTCTTAGAATGGATATATATGTAGGAAATAAGAGTTTGAACTTGTTTTGACTGAAGGAATTCATTTTATAGCAAAAATACCAATTTGGCTTTAACTCGCAAAAGTAAGGCTATTCCTGTTTTTCTTTCTCAAACAAGGTAATTTAAAGAGGTTTATGCATGGAACCTTCTTAGAATGGATATATATGAAGGACACAGGAGTTTGAACTTGTTTTGACTGAAGGAATTCATTTTATAGCAAAAATACCAATTTGGCTTTAACTCGCAAAAGTAAGGCTATTCCTGTTTTTCTTTCTCAAACAAGGTCATTTAAAGAGGTTTATGCATGGAACCTTCTTAGAATGGATATATATGAAGGACACAGGAGTTTGAACTTGTTTTGACTGAAGGAATTCATTTTATAGCAAAAATACCAATTTGGCTTTAACTCGCAAAAGTAAGGCTATTCCTGTTTTTCTTTCTCAAACAAGGTCATTTAAAGAGGTTTATGCATGGAACATTCTTAGAATGGATATATATGAAGGACACAGGAGTTTGAACTTGTTTTGACTGAAGGAATTCATTTTATAGCAAAAATACCAATTTGGCTTTAACTCGCAAAAGTAAGGCTATTCCTGTTTTTCTTTCTCAAACAAGGTCATTTAAAGATGTTTATGCATGGAACCTTCTTAGAATGGATATATATGAGGGACATAGGAGTTTGAACTTGTTTTGACTGAAGGAATTTGTGTTTATTAGCAAAAATCCGAATTTCGTCTTAATTCCGCAAAAGAAGGCTATTCCTGTTTTTCTTTCTCAAACAAGGTCATTTAAAGAGGTTTATGCATGGAACCTTCTTAGAATGAATATATATGAAGGACACAGGAGTTTGAACTTGTTTTGACTGAAGGAATTCATTTTATAGCAAAAATACCAATTTGGCTTTAACTCGCAAAAGTAAGGCTATTCCTGTTTTTCTTTCTCAAACAAGGTAATTTAAAGAGGTTTATGCATGGAACCTTCTTAGAATGGATATATATGAAGGACACAGGAGTTTGAACTTGTTTTGACTGAAGGAATTCATTTTATAGCAAAAATACCAATTTGGCTTTAACTCGCAAAAGTAAGGCTATTCCTGTTTTTCTTTCTCAAACAAGGTCATTTAAAGAGGTTTATGCATGGAACCTTCTTAGAATGGATATATATGAAGGACACAGGAGTTTGAACTTGTTTTGACTGAAGGAATTCATTTTATAGCAAAACTACCAATTTGGCTTTAACTCGCAAAAGTAAGGCTATTCCTGTTTTTCTTTCTCAAACAAGGTCATTTAAAGATGTTTATGCATGGAACCTTCTTAGAATGGATATATATGAAGGACATAGGAGTTTGAACTTGTTTTGACTGAAGTAATTTGTGTTTATTAGCAAAAATCCGAATTTCGTCTTAATTCCGCAAAAGAAGGCTATTCCTGTTTTTCTTTCTCAAACAAGGTCATTTAAAGAGGTTTATGCATGGAACCTTCTTAGAATGGATAAATATGAAGGAAATAGGAGTTTGAACTTGTTTTGACTGAAGGAATTCATTTTATAGCAAAAATACCAATTTGGCTTTAACTCGCAAAAGTAAGGCTATTCCTGTTTTTCTTTCTCAAACAAGGTCATTTAAAGAGGTTTATGCATGGAACATTCTTAGAATGGATATATATGAAGGACACAGGAGTTTGAACTTGTTTTGACTGAAGGAATTCATTTTATAGCAAAAATACCAATTTGGCTTTAACTCGCAAAAGTAAGGCTATTCCTGTTTTTCTTTCTCAAACAAGGTCATTTAAAGATGTTTATGCATGGAACCTTCTTAGAATGGATATATATGAAGGACATAGGAGTTTGAACTTGTTTTGACTGAAGGAATTTGTGTTTATTAGCAAAAATCCGAATTTCGTCTTAATTCCGCAAAAGAAGGCTATTCCTGTTTTTCTTTCTCAAACAAGGTCATTTAAAGAGGTTTATGCATGGAACCTTCTTAGAATGGATAAATATGAAGGAAATAGGAGTTTGAACTTGTTTTGACTGAAGGAATTCATTTTATAGCACAAATACCAATTTGGCTTTAACTCGCAAAAGTAAGGCTATTCCTGTTTTTCTTTCTCAAACAAGGTCATTTAAAGAGGTTTATGCATGGAACCTTCTTAGAATGGATATATATGTAGGAAATAAGAGTTTGAACTTGTTTTGACTGAAGGAATTCATTTTATAGCAAAAATACCAATTTGGCTTTAACTCGCAAAAGTAAGGCTTTTCCTGTTTTTCTTTCTCAAACAAGGTAATTTAAAGAGGTTTATGCATGGAACCTTCTTAGAATGGATATATATGAAGGACACAGGAGTTTGAACTTGTTTTGACTGAAGGAATTCATTTTATAGCAAAAATACCAATTTGGCTTTAACTCGCAAAAGTAAGGCTATTCCTGTTTTTCTTTCTCAAACAAGGTCATTTAAAGAGGTTTATGCATGGAACCTTCTTAGAATGGATATATATGAAGGACACAGGAGTTTGAACTTGTTTTGACTGAAGGAATTCATTTTATAGCAAAAATACCAATTTGGCTTTAACTCGCAAAAGTAAGGCTATTCCTGTTTTTCTTTCTCAAACAAGGTCATTTAAAGAGGTTTATGCATGGAACATTCTTAGAATGGATATATATGAAGGACACAGGAGTTTGAACTTGTTTTGACTGAAGGAATTCATTTTATAGCAAAAATACCAATTTGGCTTTAACTCGCAAAAGTAAGGCTATTCCTGTTTTTCTTTCTCAAACAAGGTCATTTAAAGATGTTTATGCATGGAACCTTCTTAGAATGGATATATATGAGGGACATAGGAGTTTGAACTTGTTTTGACTGAAGGAATTTGTGTTTATTAGCAAAAATCCGAATTTCGTCTTAATTCCGCAAAAGAAGGCTATTCCTGTTTTTCTTTCTCAAACAAGGTCATTTAAAGAGGTTTATGCATGGAACCTTCTTAGAATGAATATATATGAAGGACACAGGAGTTTGAACTTGTTTTGACTGAAGGAATTCATTTTATAGCAAAAATACCAATTTGGCTTTAACTCGCAAAAGTAAGGCTATTCCTGTTTTTCTTTCTCAAACAAGGTAATTTAAAGAGGTTTATGCATGGAACCTTCTTAGAATGGATATATATGAAGGACACAGGAGTTTGAACTTGTTTTGACTGAAGGAATTCATTTTATAGCAAAAATACCAATTTGGCTTTAACTCGCAAAAGTAAGGCTATTCCTGTTTTTCTTTCTCAAACAAGGTCATTTAAAGAGGTTTATGCATGGAACCTTCTTAGAATGGATATATATGAAGGACACAGGAGTTTGAACTTGTTTTGACTGAAGGAATTCATTTTATAGCAAAACTACCAATTTGGCTTTAACTCGCAAAAGTAAGGCTATTCCTGTTTTTCTTTCTCAAACAAGGTCATTTAAAGATGTTTATGCATGGAACCTTCTTAGAATGGATATATATGAAGGACATAGGAGTTTGAACTTGTTTTGACTGAAGTAATTTGTGTTTATTAGCAAAAATCCGAATTTCGTCTTAATTCCGCAAAAGAAGGCTATTCCTGTTTTTCTTTCTCAAACAAGGTCATTTAAAGAGGTTTATGCATGGAACCTTCTTAGAATGGATAAATATGAAGGAAATAGGAGTTTGAACTTGTTTTGACTGAAGGAATTCATTTTATAGCACAAATACCAATTTGGCTTTAACTCGCAAAAGTAAGGCTATTCCTGTTTTTCTTTCTCAAACAAGGTCATTTAAAGAGGTTTATGCATGGAACCTTCTTAGAATGGATATATATGTAGGAAATAAGAGTTTGAACTTGTTTTGACTGAAGGAATTCATTTTATAGCAAAAATACCAATTTGGCTTTAACTCGCAAAAGTAAGGCTATTCCTGTTTTTCTTTCTCAAACAAGGTAATTTAAAGAGGTTTATGCATGGAACCTTCTTAGAATGGATATATATGAAGGACACAGGAGTTTGAACTTGTTTTGACTGAAGGAATTCATTTTATAGCAAAAATACCAATTTGGCTTTAACTCGCAAAAGTAAGGCTATTCCTTTTTTTCTTTCTCAAACAAGGTCATTTAAAGAGGTTTATGCATGGAACCTTCTTAGAATGGATATATATGAAGGACACAGGAGTTTGAACTTGTTTTGACTGAAGGAATTCATTTTATAGCAAAAATACCAATTTGGCTTTAACTCGCAAAAGTAAGGCTATTCCTGTTTTTCTTTCTCAAACAAGGTCATTTAAAGAGGTTTATGCATGGAACCTTCTTAGAATGGATATATATGAAGGACACAGGAGTTTGAACTTGTTTTGACTGAAGGAATTCATTTTATAGCAAAAATACCAATTTGGCTTTAACTCGCAAAAGTAAGGCTATTCCTGTTTTTCTTTCTCAAACAAGGTCATTTAAAGATGTTTATGCATGGAACCTTCTTAGAATGGATATATATGAGGGACATAGGAGTTTGAACTTGTTTTGACTGAAGGAATTTGTGTTTATTAGCAAAAATCCGAATTTCGTCTTAATTCCGCAAAAGAAGGCTATTCCTGTTTTTCTTTCTCAAACAAGGTCATTTAAAGAGGTTTATGCATGGAACCTTCTTAGAATGGATATATATGAAGGACACAGGAGTTTGAACTTGTTTTGACTGAAGGAATTCATTTTATAGCAAAAATATCAATTTGGCTTTAACTCGCAAAAGTAAGGCTATTCCTGTTTTTCTTTCTCAAACAAGGTAATTTAAAGAGGTTTATGCATGGAACCTTCTTAGAATGGATATATATGAAGGACACAGGAGTTTGAACTTGTTTTGACTGAAGGAATTCATTTTATAGCAAAAATACCAATTTGGCTTTAACTCGCAAAAGTAAGGCTATTCCTGTTTTTCTTTCTCAAACAAGGTCATTTAAAGAGGTTTATGCATGGAACCTTCTTAGAATGGATATATATGAAGGACACAGGAGTTTGAACTTGTTTTGACTGAAGGAATTCATTTTATAGCAAAAATACCAATTTGGCTTTAACTCGCAAAAGTAAGGCTATTCCTGTTTTTCTTTCTCAAACAAGGTCATTTAAAGAGGTTTATGCATGGAACATTCTTAGAATGGATATATATGAAGGACACAGGAGTTTGAACTTGTTTTGACTGAAGGAATTCATTTTATAGCAAAAATACCAATTTGGCTTTAACTCGCAAAAGTAAGGCTATTCCTGTTTTTCTTTCTCAAACAAGGTCATTTAAAGATGTTTATGCATGGAACCTTCTTAGAATGGATATATATGAGGGACATAGGAGTTTGAACTTGTTTTGACTGAAGGAATTTGTGTTTATTAGCAAAAATCCGAATTTCGTCTTAATTCCGCAAAAGAAGGCTATTCCTGTTTTTCTTTCTCAAACAAGGTCATTTAAAGAGGTTTATGCATGGAACCTTCTTAGAATGGATATATATGAAGGACACAGGAGTTTGAACTTGTTTTGACTGAAGGAATTCATTTTATAGCAAAAATACCAATTTGGCTTTAACTCGCAAAAGTAAGGCTATTCCTGTTTTTCTTTCTCAAACAAGGTCATTTAAAGATGTTTATGCATGGAACCTTCTTAGAATGGATATATATGAAGGACATAGGAGTTTGAACTTGTTTTGACTGAAGGAATTTGTGTTTAATAGCAAAAATCCGAATTTCGTCTTAATTCCGCAAAAGAAGGCTATTCCTGTTTTTCTTTCTCAAACAAGGTCATTTAAAGAGGTTTATGCATGGAACCTTCTTAGAATGGATATATATGAAGGACACAGGAGTTTGAACTTGTTTTGACTGAAGGAATTCATTTTATAGCAAAAATACCAATTTGGCTTTAACTCGCAAAAGTAAGGCTATTCCTGTTTTTCTTTCTCAAACAAGGTCATTGTAAGAGGTTTATGCATGGAACCTTCTTAGAAATGGATATATATGAAGGACAAATTAGTTTGAACTTGTTGTGACTGAAGGAAATCATTTTATAGCAAAAATACCAATTTGGCTTTAACTCGCAAAAGTAAGGCTATTCCTGTTTTTCTTTCTCAAACAAGGTCATTTAAAGAGGTTTATGCATGGAACCTTCTTAGAATGGATATATATGTAGGAAATAAGAGTTTGAACTTGTTTTGACTGAAGGAATTCATTTTATAGCAAAAATACCAATTTGGCTTTAACTCGCAAAAGTAAGGCTATTCCTGTTTTTCTTTCTCAAACAAGGTCATTTAAAGAGGTTTATGCATGGAACCTTCTTAGAATGGATAAATATGAAGGAAATAGGAGTTTGAACTTGTTTTGACTGAAGGAATTCATTTTATAGCAAAAATACCAATTTGGCTTTAACTCGCAAAAGTAAGGCTATTCCTGTTTTTCTTTCTCAAACAAGGTCATTTAAAGAGGTTTATGCATGGAACCTTCTTAGAATGGATATATATGAGGGACATAGGAGTTTGAACTTGTTTTGACTGAAGGAATTTGTGTTTATAAGCAGAAATACGAATTTCGTCTTAATTCCGCAAAAGAAGGCTATTCCTGTTTTTCTTTCTCAAACAAGGTCATTTAAAGAGGTTTATGCATGGAACCTTCTTAGAATGGATATATATGAAGGATATAGGAGTTTGAACTTGTTTTGACTGAAGGAATTCATTTTATAGCAAAAATACCAATTTGGCTTTAACTCGCAAAAGTAAGGCTATTCCTGTTTTTCTTTCTCAAACAAGGTCATTTAAAGAGGTTTATGCATGGAACCTTCTTAGAAATGGATATATATGAAGGACAAATTAGTTTGAACTTGTTGTGACTGAAGGAAATCATTTTATAGCAAAAATACCAATTTGGCTTTAACTCGCAAAAGTAAGGCTATTCCTGTGTTTCTTTCTCAAACAAGGTCATTGTAAGAGGTTTATGCATGGAACCTTCTTAGAAATGGATATATATGAAGGACAAATTAGTTTGAACTTGTTGTGACTGAAGGAAATCATTTTATAGCAAAAATACCAATTTGGCTTTAACTCGCAAAAGTAAGGCTATTCCTGTTTTTCTTTCTCAAACAAGGTCATTTAAAGAGGTTTATGCATGGAACCTTCTTAGAATGGATATATATGAAGGACACAGGAGTTTGAACTTGTTTTGACTGAAGGAATTCATTTTATAGCAAAAATACCAATTTGGCTTTAACTCGCAAAAATAAGGCTATTCCTGTTTTTCTTTCTCAAACAAGGTCATTGTAAGAGGTTTATGCATGGAACCTTCTTAGAAATGGATATATATGAAGGACAAATTAGTTTGAACTTGTTGTGACTGAAGGAAATCATTTTATAGCAAAAATACCAATTTGGCTTTAACTCGCAAAAGTAAGGCTATTCCTGTTTTTCTTTCTCAAACAAGGTCATTTAAAGAGGTTTATGCATGGAACCTACTTAGAATGGATATATATGTAGGAAATAAGAGTTTGAACTTGTTTTGACTGAAGGAATTCATTTTATAGCAAAAATACCAATTTGGCTTTAACTCGCAAAAGTAAGGCTATTCCTGTTTTTCTTTCTCAAACAAGGTCATTTAAAGAGGTTTATGCATGGAACCTTCTTAGAATGGATATATATGAAGGACACAGGAGTTTGAACTTGTTTTGACTGAAGGAATTCATTTTATAGCAAAAATACCAATTTGGCTTTAACTCGCAAAAGTAAGGCTATTCCTGTTTTTCTTTCTCAAACAAGGTCATTTAAAGATGTTTATGCATGGAACCTTCTTAGAATGGATATATATGAAGGACATAGGAGTTTGAACTTGTTTTGACTGAAGGAATTTGTGTTTATTAGCAAAAATCCGAATTTCGTCTTAATTCCGCAAAAGAAGGCTATTCCTGTTTTTCTTTCTCAAACAAGGTCATTTAAAGAGGTTTATGCATGGAACCTTCTTAGAATGGATATATATGAAGGACACAGGAGTTTGAACTTGTTTTGACTGAAGGAATTCATTTTATAGCAAAAATACCAATTTGGCTTTAACTCGCAAAAGTAAGGCTATTCCTGTTTTTCTTTCTCAAACAAGGTCATTTAAAAGAGGTTTATGCATGGAACCTTCTTAGAATGGATATATATGAGGGACATAGGAGTTTGAACTTGTTTTGACTGAAGGAATTTGTGTTTATAAGCAAAAATCCGAATTTTGTCTTAATTCCGCAAAAGTAAGGCTATTCCTGTTTTTCTTTCTCAAACAAGGTCATTTAAAGAGGTTTATGCATGGAACCTTCTTAGAATGGATATATATGAAGGACACAGGAGTTTGAACTTGTTTTGACTGAAGGAATTCATTTTATAGCAAAAATACCAATTTGGCTTTAACTCGCAAAAGTAAGGCTATTCCTGTTTTTCTTTCTCAAACAAGGTCATTGTAAGAGGTTTATGCATGGAACCTTCTTAGAAATGGATATATATGAAGGACAAATTAGTTTGAACTTGTTGTGACTGAAGGAAATCATTTTATAGCAAAAATACCAATTTGGCTTTAACTCGCAAAAGTAAGGCTATTCCTGTTTTTCTTTCTCAAACAAGGTCATTTAAAGAGGTTTATGCATGGAACCTTCTTAGAATGGATATATATGTAGGAAATAAGAGTTTGAACTTGTTTTGACTGAAGGAATTCATTTTATAGCAAAAATACCAATTTGGCTTTAACTCGCAAAAGTAAGGCTATTCCTGTTTTTCTTTCTCAAACAAGGTCATTTAAAGAGGTTTATGCATGGAACCTTCTTAGAATGGATAAATATGAAGGAAATAGGAGTTTGAACTTGTTTTGACTGAAGGAATTCATTTTATAGCAAAAATACCAATTTGGCTTTAACTCGCAAAAGTAAGGCTATTCCTGTTTTTCTTTCTCAAACAAGGTCATTTAAAGAGGTTTATGCATGGAACCTTCTTAGAATGGATATATATGAGGGACATAGGAGTTTGAACTTGTTTTGACTGAAGGAATTTGTGTTTATAAGCAGAAATACGAATTTCGTCTTAATTCCGCAAAAGAAGGCTATTCCTGTTTTTCTTTCTCAAACAAGGTCATTTAAAGAGGTTTATGCATGGAACCTTCTTAAAATGGATATATATGAAGGACATAGGAGTTTGAACTTGTTTTGACTGAAGGAATTTGTGTTTATTAGCAAAAATCCGAATTTCGTCTTAATTCCGCAAAAGAAGGCTATTCCTGTTTTTCTTTCTCAAACAAGGTCATTTAAAGAGGTTTATGCATGGAACCTTCTTAGAATGGATAAATATGAAGGAAATAGGAGTTTGAACTTGTTTTGACTGAAGGAATTCATTTTTATAGCACAAATACCAATTTGGCTTTAACTCGCAAAAGTAAGGCTATTCCTGTTTTTCTTTCTCAAACAAGGTCATTTAAAGAGGTTTATGCATGGAACCTTCTTAGAATGGATATATATGTAGGAAATAAGAGTTTGAACTTGTTTTGACTGAAGGAATTCATTTTATAGCAAAAATACCAATTTGGCTTTAACTCGCAAAAGTAAGGCTATTCCTGTTTTTCTTTCTCAAACAAGGTAATTTAAAGAGGTTTATGCATGGAACCTTCTTAGAATGGATATATATGAAGGACACAGGAGTTTGAACTTGTTTTGACTGAAGGAATTCATTTTATAGCAAAAATACCAATTTGGCTTTAACTCGCAAAAGTAAGGCTATTCCTGTTTTTCTTTCTCAAACAAGGTCATTTAAAGAGGTTTATGCATGGAACCTTCTTAGAATGGATATATATGAAGGACACAGGAGTTTGAACTTGTTTTGACTGAAGGAATTCATTTTATAGCAAAACTACCAATTTGGCTTTAACTCGCAAAAGTAAGGCTATTCCTGTTTTTCTTTCTCAAACAAGGTCATTTAAAGATGTTTATGCATGGAACCTTCTTAGAATGGATATATATGAAGGACATAGGAGTTTGAACTTGTTTTGACTGAAGTAATTTGTGTTTATTAGCAAAAATCCGAATTTCGTCTTAATTCCGCAAAAGAAGGCTATTCCTGTTTTTCTTTCTCAAACAAGGTCATTTAAAGAGGTTTATGCATGGAACCTTCTTAGAATGGATAAATATGAAGGAAATAGGAGTTTGAACTTGTTTTGACTGAAGGAATTCATTTTATAGCACAAATACCAATTTGGCTTTAACTCGCAAAAGTAAGGCTATTCCTGTTTTTCTTTCTCAAACAAGGTCATTTAAAGAGGTTTATGCATGGAACCTTCTTAGAATGGATATATATGTAGGAAATAAGAGTTTGAACTTGTTTTGACTGAAGGAATTCATTTTATAGCAAAAATACCAATTTGGCTTTAACTCGCAAAAGTAAGGCTATTCCTGTTTTTCTTTCTCAAACAAGGTAATTTAAAGAGGTTTATGCATGGAACCTTCTTAGAATGGATATATATGAAGGACACAGGAGTTTGAACTTGTTTTGACTGAAGGAATTCATTTTATAGCAAAAATACCAATTTGGCTTTAACTCGCAAAAGTAAGGCTATTCCTTTTTTTCTTTCTCAAACAAGGTCATTTAAAGAGGTTTATGCATGGAACCTTCTTAGAATGGATATATATGAAGGACACAGGAGTTTGAACTTGTTTTGACTGAAGGAATTCATTTTATAGCAAAAATACCAATTTGGCTTTAACTCGCAAAAGTAAGGCTATTCCTGTTTTTCTTTCTCAAACAAGGTCATTTAAAGAGGTTTATGCATGGAACATTCTTAGAATGGATATATATGAAGGACACAGGAGTTTGAACTTGTTTTGACTGAAGGAATTCATTTTATAGCAAAAATACCAATTTGGCTTTAACTCGCAAAAGTAAGGCTATTCCTGTTTTTCTTTCTCAAACAAGGTCATTTAAAGATGTTTATGCATGGAACCTTCTTAGAATGGATATATATGAGGGACATAGGAGTTTGAACTTGTTTTGACTGAAGGAATTTGTGTTTATTAGCAAAAATCCGAATTTCGTCTTAATTCCGCAAAAGAAGGCTATTCCTGTTTTTCTTTCTCAAACAAGGTCATTTAAAGAGGTTTATGCATGGAACCTTCTTAGAATGGATATATATGAAGGACACAGGAGTTTGAACTTGTTTTGACTGAAGGAATTCATTTTATAGCAAAAATACCAATTTGGCTTTAACTCGCAAAAGTAAGGCTATTCCTGTTTTTCTTTCTCAAACAAGGTCATTTAAAGAGGTTTATGCATGGAACCTTCTTAGAATGGATATATATGAAGGACACAGGAGTTTGAACTTGTTTTGACTGAAGGAATTCATTTTATAGCAAAAATACCAATTTGGCTTTAACTCGCAAAAGTAAGGCTATTCCTGTTTTTCTTTCTCAAACAAGGTCATTTAAAGAGGTTTATGCATGGAACCTTCTTAGAATGGATATATATGAAGGACACAGGAGTTTGAACTTGTTTTGACTGAAGGAATTCATTTTATAGCAAAAATACCAATTTGGCTTTAACTCGCAAAAGTAAGGCTATTCCTGTTTTTCTTTCTCAAACAAGGTCATTTAAAGAGGTTTATGCATGGAACATTCTTAGAATGGATATATATGAAGGACACAGGAGTTTGAACTTGTTTTGACTGAAGGAATTCATTTTATAGCAAAAATACCAATTTGGCTTTAACTCGCAAAAGTAAGGCTATTCCTGTTTTTCTTTCTCAAACAAGGTCATTTAAAGATGTTTATGCATGGAACCTTCTTAGAATGGATATATATGAGGGACATAGGAGTTTGAACTTGTTTTGACTGAAGGAATTTGTGTTTATTAGCAAAAATCCGAATTTCGTCTTAATTCCGCAAAAGAAGGCTATTCCTGTTTTTCTTTCTCAAACAAGGTCATTTAAAGAGGTTTATGCATGGAACCTTCTTAGAATGGATATATATGAAGGACACAGGAGTTTGAACTTGTTTTGACTGAAGGAATTCATTTTATAGCAAAAATACCAATTTGGCTTTAACTCGCAAAAGTAAGGCTATTCCTGTTTTTCTTTCTCAAACAAGGTCATTTAAAGATGTTTATGCATGGAACCTTCTTAGAATGGATATATATGAAGGACATAGGAGTTTGAACAAGTTTTGACTGAAGGAATTTGTGTTTATTAGCAAAAATCCGAATTTCGTCTTAATTCCGCAAAAGAAGGCTATTCCTGTTTTTCTTTCTCAAACAAGGTCATTTAAAGAGGTTTATGCATGGAACCTTCTTAGAATGGATATATATGAAGGACACAGGAGTTTGAACTTGTTTTGACTGAAGGAATTCATTTTATAGCAAAAATACCAATTTGGCTTTAACTCGCAAAAGTAAGGCTATTCCTGTTTTTCTTTCTCAAACAAGGTCATTGTAAGAGGTTTATGCATGGAACCTTCTTAGAAATGGATATATATGAAGGACAAATTAGTTTGAACTTGTTGTGACTGAAGGAAATCATTTTATAGCAAAAATACCAATTTGGCTTTAACTCGCAAAAGTAAGGCTATTCCTGTTTTTCTTTCTCAAACAAGGTCATTTAAAGAGGTTTATGCATGGAACCTTCTTAGAATGGATATATATGTAGGAAATAAGAGTTTGAACTTGTTTTGACTGAAGGAATTCATTTTATAGCAAAAATACCAATTTGGCTTTAACTCGCAAAAGTAAGGCTATTCCTGTTTTTCTTTCTCAAACAAGGTCATTTAAAGAGGTTTATGCATGGAACCTTCTTAGAATGGATAAATATGAAGGAAATAGGAGTTTGAACTTGTTTTGACTGAAGGAATTCATTTTATAGCAAAAATACCAATTTGGCTTTAACTCGCAAAAGTAAGGCTATTCCTGTTTTTCTTTCTCAAACAAGGTCATTTAAAGAGGTTTATGCATGGAACCTTCTTAGAATGGATATATATGAGGGACATAGGAGTTTGAACTTGTTTTGACTGAAGGAATTTGTGTTTATAAGCAGAAATACGAATTTCGTCTTAATTCCGCAAAAGAAGGCTATTCCTGTTTTTCTTTCTCAAACAAGGTCATTTAAAGAGGTTTATGCATGGAACCTTCTTAGAATGGATATATATGAAGGATATAGGAGTTTGAACTTGTTTTGACTGAAGGAATTCATTTTATAGCAAAAATACCAATTTGGCTTTAACTCGCAAAAGTAAGGCTATTCCTGTTTTTCTTTCTCAAACAAGGTCATTGTAAGAGGTTTATGCATGGAACCTTCTTAGAAATGGATATATATGAAGGACAAATTAGTTTGAACTTGTTGTGACTGAAGGAAATCATTTTATAGCAAAAATACCAATTTGGCTTTAACTCGCAAAAGTAAGGCTATTCCTGTTTTTCTTTCTCAAACAAGGTCATTTAAAGAGGTTTATGCATGGAACCTTCTTAGAATGGATATATATGTAGGAAATAAGAGTTTGAACTTGTTTTGACTGAAGGAATTCATTTTATAGCAAAAATACCAATTTGGCTTTAACTCGCAAAAGTAAGGCTATTCCTGTTTTTCTTTCTCAAACAAGGTCATTTAAAGAGGTTTATGCATGGAACCTTCTTAGAATGGATATATATGAAGGACACAGGAGTTTGAACTTGTTTTGACTGAAGGAATTCATTTTATAGCAAAAATACCAATTTGGCTTTAACTCGCAAAAGTAAGGCTATTCCTGTTTTTCTTTCTCAAACAAGGTCATTTAAAGAGGTTTATGCATGGAACCTTCTTAGAATGGATATATATGAAGGACACAGGAGTTTGAACTTGTTTTGACTGAAGGAATTCATTTTATAGCAAAAATACCAATTTGGCTTTAACTCGCAAAAGTAAGGCTATTCCTGTTTTTCTTTCTCAAACAAGGTCATTTAAAGATGTTTATGCATGGAACCTTCTTAGAATGGATATATATGAAGGACATAGGAGTTTGAACTTGTTTTGACTGAAGGAATTTGTGTTTATTAGCAAAAATCCGAATTTCGTCTTAATTCCGCAAAAGAAGGCTATTCCTGTTTTTCTTTCTCAAACAAGGTCATTTAAAGAGGTTTATGCATGGAACCTTCTTAGAATGGATATATATGAAGGACACAGGAGTTTGAACTTGTTTTGACTGAAGGAATTCATTTTATAGCAAAAATACCAATTTGGCTTTAACTCGCAAAAGTAAGGCTATTCCTGTTTTTCTTTCTCAAACAAGGTCATTTAAAAGAGGTTTATGCATGGAACCTTCTTAGAATGGATATATATGAGGGACATAGGAGTTTGAACTTGTTTTGACTGAAGGAATTTGTGTTTATAAGCAAAAATCCGAATTTTGTCTTAATTCCGCAAAAGTAAGGCTATTCCTGTTTTTCTTTCTCAAACAAGGTCATTTAAAGAGGTTTATGCATGGAACCTTCTTAGAATGGATATATATGAAGGACACAGGAGTTTGAACTTGTTTTGACTGAAGGAATTCATTTTATAGCAAAAATACCAATTTGGCTTTAACTCGCAAAAGTAAGGCTATTCCTGTTTTTCTTTCTCAAACAAGGTCATTGTAAGAGGTTTATGCATGGAACCTTCTTAGAAATGGATATATATGAAGGACAAATTAGTTTGAACTTGTTGTGACTGAAGGAAATCATTTTATAGCAAAAATACCAATTTGGCTTTAACTCGCAAAAGTAAGGCTATTCCTGTTTTTCTTTCTCAAACAAGGTCATTTAAAGAGGTTTATGCATGGAACCTTCTTAGAATGGATATATATGTAGGAAATAAGAGTTTGAACTTGTTTTGACTGAAGGAATTCATTTTATAGCAAAAATACCAATTTGGCTTTAACTCGCAAAAGTAAGGCTATTCCTGTTTTTCTTTCTCAAACAAGGTCATTTAAAGAGGTTTATGCATGGAACCTTCTTAGAATGGATATATATGAAGGACACAGGAGTTTGAACTTGTTTTGACTGAAGGAATTCATTTTATAGCAAAAATACCAATTTGGCTTTAACTCGCAAAAGTAAGGCTATTCCTGTTTTTCTTTCTCAAACAAGGTCATTTAAAGAGGTTTATGCATGGAACCTTCTTAGAATGGATATATATGAAGGACACAGGAGTTTGAACTTGTTTTGACTGAAGGAATTCATTTTATAGCAAAAATACCAATTTGGCTTTAACTCGCAAAAGTAAGGCTATTCCTGTTTTTCTTTCTCAAACAAGGTCATTTAAAGATGTTTATGCATGGAACCTTCTTAGAATGGATATATATGAAGGACATAGGAGTTTGAACTTGTTTTGACTGAAGGAATTTGTGTTTATTAGCAAAAATCCGAATTTCGTCTTAATTCCGCAAAAGAAGGCTATTCCTGTTTTTCTTTCTCAAACAAGGTCATTTAAAGAGGTTTATGCATGGAACCTTCTTAGAATGGATATATATGAAGGACACAGGAGTTTGAACTTGTTTTGACTGAAGGAATTCATTTTATAGCAAAAATACCAATTTGGCTTTAACTCGCAAAAGTAAGGCTATTCCTGTTTTTCTTTCTCAAACAAGGTCATTTAAAAGAGGTTTATGCATGGAACCTTCTTAGAATGGATATATATGAGGGACATAGGAGTTTGAACTTGTTTTGACTGAAGGAATTTGTGTTTATAAGCAAAAATCCGAATTTTGTCTTAATTCCGCAAAAGTAAGGCTATTCCTGTTTTTCTTTCTCAAACAAGGTCATTTAAAGAGGTTTATGCATGGAACCTTCTTAGAATGGATATATATGAAGGACACAGGAGTTTGAACTTGTTTTGACTGAAGGAATTCATTTTATAGCAAAAATACCAATTTGGCTTTAACTCGCAAAAGTAAGGCTATTCCTGTTTTTCTTTCTCAAACAAGGTCATTGTAAGAGGTTTATGCATGGAACCTTCTTAGAAATGGATATATATGAAGGACAAATTAGTTTGAACTTGTTGTGACTGAAGGAAATCATTTTATAGCAAAAATACCAATTTGGCTTTAACTCGCAAAAGTAAGGCTATTCCTGTTTTTCTTTCTCAAACAAGGTCATTTAAAGAGGTTTATGCATGGAACCTTCTTAGAATGGATATATATGTAGGAAATAAGAGTTTGAACTTGTTTTGACTGAAGGAATTCATTTTATAGCAAAAATACCAATTTGGCTTTAACTCGCAAAAGTAAGGCTATTCCTGTTTTTCTTTCTCAAACAAGGTCATTTAAAGAGGTTTATGCATGGAACCTTCTTAGAATGGATATATATGAAGGACACAGGAGTTTGAACTTGTTTTGACTGAAGGAATTCATTTTATAGCAAAAATACCAATTTGGCTTTAACTCGCAAAAGTAAGGCTATTCCTGTTTTTCTTTCTCAAACAAGGTCATTTAAAGAGGTTTATGCATGGAACCTTCTTAGAATGGATATATATGAAGGACACAGGAGTTTGAACTTGTTTTGACTGAAGGAATTCATTTTATAGCAAAAATACCAATTTGGCTTTAACTCGCAAAAGTAAGGCTATTCCTGTTTTTCTTTCTCAAACAAGGTCATTTAAAGATGTTTATGCATGGAACCTTCTTAGAATGGATATATATGAAGGACATAGGAGTTTGAACTTGTTTTGACTGAAGGAATTTGTGTTTATTAGCAAAAATCCGAATTTCGTCTTAATTCCGCAAAAGAAGGCTATTCCTGTTTTTCTTTCTCAAACAAGGTCATTTAAAGAGGTTTATGCATGGAACCTTCTTAGAATGGATATATATGAAGGACACAGGAGTTTGAACTTGTTTTGACTGAAGGAATTCATTTTATAGCAAAAATACCAATTTGGCTTTAACTCGCAAAAGTAAGGCTATTCCTGTTTTTCTTTCTCAAACAAGGTCATTTAAAAGAGGTTTATGCATGGAACCTTCTTAGAATGGATATATATGAGGGACATAGGAGTTTGAACTTGTTTTGACTGAAGGAATTTGTGTTTATAAGCAAAAATCCGAATTTTGTCTTAATTCCGCAAAAGTAAGGCTATTCCTGTTTTTCTTTCTCAAACAAGGTCATTTAAAGAGGTTTATGCATGGAACCTTCTTAGAATGGATATATATGAAGGACACAGGAGTTTGAACTTGTTTTGACTGAAGGAATTCATTTTATAGCAAAAATACCAATTTGGCTTTAACTCGCAAAAGTAAGGCTATTCCTGTTTTTCTTTCTCAAACAAGGTCATTGTAAGAGGTTTATGCATGGAACCTTCTTAGAAATGGATATATATGAAGGACAAATTAGTTTGAACTTGTTGTGACTGAAGGAAATCATTTTATAGCAAAAATACCAATTTGGCTTTAACTCGCAAAAGTAAGGCTATTCCTGTTTTTCTTTCTCAAACAAGGTCATTTAAAGAGGTTTATGCATGGAACCTTCTTAGAATGGATAAATATGAAGGAAATAGGAGTTTGAACTTGTTTTGACTGAAGGAATTCATTTTTATAGCACAAATACCAATTTGGCTTTAACTCGCAAAAGAAGGCTATTCCTGTTTTTCTTTCTCAAACAAGGTCATTTAAAGAGGTTTATGCATGGAACCTTCTTAGAATGGATATATATGTAGGAAATAAGAGTTTGAACTTGTTTTGACTGAAGGAATTCATTTTATAGCAAAAATACCAATTTGGCTTTAACTCGCAAAAGTAAGGCTATTCCTGTTTTTCTTTCTCAAACAAGGTAATTTAAAGAGGTTTATGCATGGAACCTTCTTAGAATGGATATATATGAAGGACACAGGAGTTTGAACTTGTTTTGACTGAAGGAATTCATTTTATAGCAAAAATACCAATTTGGCTTTAACTCGCAAAAGTAAGGCTATTCCTGTTTTTCTTTCTCAAACAAGGTCATTTAAAGAGGTTTATGCATGGAACCTTCTTAGAATGGATATATATGAAGGACACAGGAGTTTGAACTTGTTTTGACTGAAGGAATTCATTTTATAGCAAAACTACCAATTTGGCTTTAACTCGCAAAAGTAAGGCTATTCCTGTTTTTCTTTCTCAAACAAGGTCATTTAAAGATGTTTATGCATGGAACCTTCTTAGAATGGATATATATGAAGGACATAGGAGTTTGAACTTGTTTTGACTGAAGTAATTTGTGTTTATTAGCAAAAATCCGAATTTCGTCTTAATTCCGCAAAAGAAGGCTATTCCTGTTTTTCTTTCTCAAACAAGGTCATTTAAAGAGGTTTATGCATGGAACCTTCTTAGAATGGATAAATATGAAGGAAATAGGAGTTTGAACTTGTTTTGACTGAAGGAATTCATTTTATAGCACAAATACCAATTTGGCTTTAACTCGCAAAAGTAAGGCTATTCCTGTTTTTCTTTCTCAAACAAGGTCATTTAAAGAGGTTTATGCATGGAACCTTCTTAGAATGGATATATATGTAGGAAATAAGAGTTTGAACTTGTTTTGACTGAAGGAATTCATTTTATAGCAAAAATACCAATTTGGCTTTAACTCGCAAAAGTAAGGCTATTCCTGTTTTTCTTTCTCAAACAAGGTAATTTAAAGAGGTTTATGCATGGAACCTTCTTAGAATGGATATATATGAAGGACACAGGAGTTTGAACTTGTTTTGACTGAAGGAATTCATTTTATAGCAAAAATACCAATTTGGCTTTAACTCGCAAAAGTAAGGCTATTCCTTTTTTTCTTTCTCAAACAAGGTCATTTAAAGAGGTTTATGCATGGAACCTTCTTAGAATGGATATATATGAAGGACACAGGAGTTTGAACTTGTTTTGACTGAAGGAATTCATTTTATAGCAAAAATACCAATTTGGCTTTAACTCGCAAAAGTAAGGCTATTCCTGTTTTTCTTTCTCAAACAAGGTCATTTAAAGAGGTTTATGCATGGAACCTTCTTAGAATGGATATATATGTAGGAAATAAGAGTTTGAACTTGTTTTGACTGAAGGAATTCATTTTATAGCAAAAATACCAATTTGGCTTTAACTCGCAAAAGTAAGGCTATTCCTGTTTTTCTTTCTCAAACAAGGTCATTTAAAGAGGTTTATGCATGGAACCTTCTTAGAATGGATATATATGAAGGACACAGGAGTTTGAACTTGTTTTGACTGAAGGAATTCATTTTATAGCAAAAATACCAATTTGGCTTTAACTCGCAAAAGTAAGGCTATTCCTGTTTTTCTTTCTCAAACAAGGTCATTTAAAGAGGTTTATGCATGGAACCTTCTTAGAATGGATATATATGAAGGACACAGGAGTTTGAACTTGTTTTGACTGAAGGAATTCATTTTATAGCAAAAATACCAATTTGGCTTTAACTCGCAAAAGTAAGGCTATTCCTGTTTTTCTTTCTCAAACAAGGTCATTTAAAGATGTTTATGCATGGAACCTTCTTAGAATGGATATATATGAAGGACATAGGAGTTTGAACTTGTTTTGACTGAAGGAATTTGTGTTTATTAGCAAAAATCCGAATTTCGTCTTAATTCCGCAAAAGAAGGCTATTCCTGTTTTTCTTTCTCAAACAAGGTCATTTAAAGAGGTTTATGCATGGAACCTTCTTAGAATGGATATATATGAAGGACACAGGAGTTTGAACTTGTTTTGACTGAAGGAATTCATTTTATAGCAAAAATACCAATTTGGCTTTAACTCGCAAAAGTAAGGCTATTCCTGTTTTTCTTTCTCAAACAAGGTCATTTAAAAGAGGTTTATGCATGGAACCTTCTTAGAATGGATATATATGAGGGACATAGGAGTTTGAACTTGTTTTGACTGAAGGAATTTGTGTTTATAAGCAAAAATCCGAATTTTGTCTTAATTCCGCAAAAGTAAGGCTATTCCTGTTTTTCTTTCTCAAACAAGGTCATTTAAAGAGGTTTATGCATGGAACCTTCTTAGAATGGATATATATGAAGGACACAGGAGTTTGAACTTGTTTTGACTGAAGGAATTCATTTTATAGCAAAAATACCAATTTGGCTTTAACTCGCAAAAGTAAGGCTATTCCTGTTTTTCTTTCTCAAACAAGGTCATTGTAAGAGGTTTATGCATGGAACCTTCTTAGAAATGGATATATATGAAGGACAAATTAGTTTGAACTTGTTGTGACTGAAGGAAATCATTTTATAGCAAAAATACCAATTTGGCTTTAACTCGCAAAAGTAAGGCTATTCCTGTTTTTCTTTCTCAAACAAGGTCATTTAAAGAGGTTTATGCATGGAACCTTCTTAGAATGGATATATATGTAGGAAATAAGAGTTTGAACTTGTTTTGACTGAAGGAATTCATTTTATAGCAAAAATACCAATTTGGCTTTAACTCGCAAAAGTAAGGCTATTCCTGTTTTTCTTTCTCAAACAAGGTCATTTAAAGAGGTTTATGCATGGAACCTTCTTAGAATGGATATATATGAAGGACACAGGAGTTTGAACTTGTTTTGACTGAAGGAATTCATTTTATAGCAAAACTACCAATTTGGCTTTAACTCGCAAAAGTAAGGCTATTCCTGTTTTTCTTTCTCAAACAAGGTCATTTAAAGATGTTTATGCATGGAACCTTCTTAGAATGGATATATATGAAGGACATAGGAGTTTGAACTTGTTTTGACTGAAGTAATTTGTGTTTATTAGCAAAAATCCGAATTTCGTCTTAATTCCGCAAAAGAAGGCTATTCCTGTTTTTCTTTCTCAAACAAGGTCATTTAAAGAGGTTTATGCATGGAACCTTCTTAGAATGGATAAATATGAAGGAAATAGGAGTTTGAACTTGTTTTGACTGAAGGAATTCATTTTATAGCAAAAATACCAATTTGGCTTTAACTCGCAAAAGTAAGGCTATTCCTGTTTTTCTTTCTCAAACAAGGTCATTTAAAGAGGTTTATGCATGGAACCTTCTTAGAATGGATATATATGTAGGAAATAAGAGTTTGAACTTGTTTTGACTGAAGGAATTCATTTTATAGCAAAAATACCAATTTGGCTTTAACTCGCAAAAGTAAGGCTATTCCTGTTTTTCTTTCTCAAACAAGGTAATTTAAAGAGGTTTATGCATGGAACCTTCTTAGAATGGATATATATGAAGGACACAGGAGTTTGAACTTGTTTTGACTGAAGGAATTCATTTTATAGCAAAAATACCAATTTGGCTTTAACTCGCAAAAGTAAGGCTATTCCTTTTTTTCTTTCTCAAACAAGGTCATTTAAAGAGGTTTATGCATGGAACCTTCTTAGAATGGATATATATGAAGGACACAGGAGTTTGAACTTGTTTTGACTGAAGGAATTCATTTTATAGCAAAAATACCAATTTGGCTTTAACTCGCAAAAGTAAGGCTATTCCTGTTTTTCTTTCTCAAACAAGGTCATTTAAAGAGGTTTATGCATGGAACATTCTTAGAATGGATATATATGAAGGACACAGGAGTTTGAACTTGTTTTGACTGAAGGAATTCATTTTATAGCAAAAATACCAATTTGGCTTTAACTCGCAAAAGTAAGGCTATTCCTGTTTTTCTTTCTCAAACAAGGTCATTTAAAGATGTTTATGCATGGAACCTTCTTAGAATGGATATATATGAGGGACATAGGAGTTTGAACTTGTTTTGACTGAAGGAATTTGTGTTTATTAGCAAAAATCCGAATTTCGTCTTAATTCCGCAAAAGAAGGCTATTCCTGTTTTTCTTTCTCAAACAAGGTCATTTAAAGAGGTTTATGCATGGAACCTTCTTAGAATGGATATATATGAAGGACACAGGAGTTTGAACTTGTTTTGACTGAAGGAATTCATTTTATAGCAAAAATACCAATTTGGCTTTAACTCGCAAAAGTAAGGCTATTCCTGTTTTTCTTTCTCAAACAAGGTAATTTAAAGAGGTTTATGCATGGAACCTTCTTAGAATGGATATATATGAAGGACACAGGAGTTTGAACTTGTTTTGACTGAAGGAATTCATTTTATAGCAAAAATACCAATTTGGCTTTAACTCGCAAAAGTAAGGCTATTCCTGTTTTTCTTTCTCAAACAAGGTCATTTAAAGAGGTTTATGCATGGAACCTTCTTAGAATGGATATATATGAAGGACACAGGAGTTTGAACTTGTTTTGACTGAAGGAATTCATTTTATAGCAAAAATACCAATTTGGCTTTAACTCGCAAAAGTAAGGCTATTCCTGTTTTTCTTTCTCAAACAAGGTCATTTAAAGAGGTTTATGCATGGAACCTTCTTAGAAATGGATATATATGAAGGACAAATTAGTTTGAACTTGTTGTGACTGAAGGAAATCATTTTATAGCAAAAATACCAATTTGGCTTTAACTCGCAAAAGTAAGGCTATTCCTGTGTTTCTTTCTCAAACAAGGTCATTGTAAGAGGTTTATGCATGGAACCTTCTTAGAAATGGATATATATGAAGGACAAATTAGTTTGAACTTGTTGTGACTGAAGGAAATCATTTTATAGCAAAAATACCAATTTGGCTTTAACTCGCAAAAGTAAGGCTATTCCTGTTTTTCTTTCTCAAACAAGGTCATTTAAAGAGGTTTATGCATGGAACCTTCTTAGAATGGATATATATGAAGGACACAGGAGTTTGAACTTGTTTTGACTGAAGGAATTCATTTTATAGCAAAAATACCAATTTGGCTTTAACTCGCAAAAGTAAGGCTATTCCTGTTTTTCTTTCTCAAACAAGGTCATTGTAAGAGGTTTATGCATGGAACCTTCTTAGAAATGGATATATATGAAGGACAAATTAGTTTGAACTTGTTGTGACTGAAGGAAATCATTTTATAGCAAAAATACCAATTTGGCTTTAACTCGCAAAAGTAAGGCTATTCCTGTTTTTCTTTCTCAAACAAGGTCATTTAAAGAGGTTTATGCATGGAACCTTCTTAGAATGGATATATATGTAGGAAATAAGAGTTTGAACTTGTTTTGACTGAAGGAATTCATTTTATAGCAAAAATACCAATTTGGCTTTAACTCGCAAAAGTAAGGCTATTCCTGTTTTTCTTTCTCAAACAAGGTCATTTAAAGAGGTTTATGCATGGAACCTTCTTAGAATGGATATATATGTAGGAAATAAGAGTTTGAACTTGTTTTGACTGAAGGAATTCATTTTATAGCAAAAATACCAATTTGGCTTTAACTCGCAAAAGTAAGGCTATTCCTGTTTTTCTTTCTCAAACAAGGTCATTTAAAGAGGTTTATGCATGGAACCTTCTTAGAATGGATATATATGAAGGACACAGGAGTTTGAACTTGTTTTGACTGAAGGAATTCATTTTATAGCAAAAATACCAATTTGGCTTTAACTCGCAAAAGTAAGGCTATTCCTGTTTTTCTTTCTCAAACAAGGTCATTTAAAGATGTTTATGCATGGAACCTTCTTAGAATGGATATATATGAAGGACATAGGAGTTTGAACTTGTTTTGACTGAAGGAATTTGTGTTTATTAGCAAAAATCCGAATTTCGTCTTAATTCCGCAAAAGAAGGCTATTCCTGTTTTTCTTTCTCAAACAAGGTCATTTAAAGAGGTTTATGCATGGAACCTTCTTAGAATGGATATATATGAAGGACACAGGAGTTTGAACTTGTTTTGACTGAAGGAATTCATTTTATAGCAAAAATACCAATTTGGCTTTAACTCGCAAAAGTAAGGCTATTCCTGTTTTTCTTTCTCAAACAAGGTCATTTAAAAGAGGTTTATGCATGGAACCTTCTTAGAATGGATATATATGAGGGACATAGGAGTTTGAACTTGTTTTGACTGAAGGAATTTGTGTTTATAAGCAAAAATCCGAATTTTGTCTTAATTCCGCAAAAGTAAGGCTATTCCTGTTTTTCTTTCTCAAACAAGGTCATTTAAAGAGGTTTATGCATGGAACCTTCTTAGAATGGATATATATGAAGGACACAGGAGTTTGAACTTGTTTTGACTGAAGGAATTCATTTTATAGCAAAAATACCAATTTGGCTTTAACTCGCAAAAGTAAGGCTATTCCTGTTTTTCTTTCTCAAACAAGGTCATTTAAAGAGGTTTATGCATGGAACCTTCTTAGAAATGGATATATATGAAGGACAAATTAGTTTGAACTTGTTGTGACTGAAGGAAATCATTTTATAGCAAAAATACCAATTTGGCTTTAACTCGCAAAAGTAAGGCTATTCCTGTGTTTCTTTCTCAAACAAGGTCATTGTAAGAGGTTTATGCATGGAACCTTCTTAGAAATGGATATATATGAAGGACAAATTAGTTTGAACTTGTTGTGACTGAAGGAAATCATTTTATAGCAAAAATACCAATTTGGCTTTAACTCGCAAAAGTAAGGCTATTCCTGTTTTTCTTTCTCAAACAAGGTCATTTAAAGAGGTTTATGCATGGAACCTTCTTAGAATGGATATATATGAAGGACAAATTAGTTTGAACTTGTTGTGACTGAAGGAAATCATTTTATAGCAAAAATACCAATTTGGCTTTAACTCGCAAAAGTAAGGCTATTCCTGTGTTTCTTTCTCAAACAAGGTCATTGTAAGAGGTTTATGCATGGAACCTTCTTAGAAATGGATATATATGAAGGACAAATTAGTTTGAACTTGTTGTGACTGAAGGAAATCATTTTATAGCAAAAATACCAATTTGGCTTTAACTCGCAAAAGTAAGGCTATTCCTGTTTTTCTTTCTCAAACAAGGTCATTTAAAGAGGTTTATGCATGGAACCTTCTTAGAATGGATATATATGAAGGACACAGGAGTTTGAACTTGTTTTGACTGAAGGAATTCATTTTATAGCAAAAATACCAATTTGGCTTTAACTCGCAAAAGTAAGGCTATTCCTGTTTTTCTTTCTCAAACAAGGTCATTTAAAGAGGTTTATGCATGGAACCTTCATAGAATGGATATATATGTAGGAAATAAGAGTTTGAACTTGTTTTGACTGAAGGAATTCATTTTATAGCAAAAATACCAATTTGGCTTTAACTCGCAAAAGTAAGGCTATTCCTGTTTTTCTTTCTCAAACAAGGTCATTTAAAGAGGTTTATGCATGGAACCTTCTTAGAATGGATATATATGAAGGACACAGGAGTTTGAACTTGTTTTGACTGAAGGAATTAATTTTATAGCAAAAATACCAATTTGGCTTTAACTCGCAAAAGTAAGGCTATTCCTGTTTTTCTTTCTCAAACAAGGTCATTTAAAGAGGTTTATGCATGGAACCTTCTTAGAATGGATATATATGAAGGACACAGGAGTTTGAACTTGTTTTGACTGAAGGAATTCATTTTATAGCAAAAATACCAATTTGGCTTTAACTCGCAAAAGTAAGGCTATTCCTGTTTTTCTTTCTCAAACAAGGTCATTTAAAGATGTTTATGCATGGAACCTTCTTAGAATGGATATATATGAAGGACATAGGAGTTTGAACTTGTTTTGACTGAAGGAATTTGTGTTTATTAGCAAAAATCCGAATTTCGTCTTAATTCCGCAAAAGAAGGCTATTCCTGTTTTTCTTTCTCAAACAAGGTCATTTAAAGAGGTTTATGCATGGAACCTTCTTAGAATGGATATATATGAAGGACACAGGAGTTTGAACTTGTTTTGACTGAAGGAATTCATTTTATAGCAAAAATACCAATTTGGCTTTAACTCGCAAAAGTAAGGCTATTCCTGTTTTTCTTTCTCAAACAAGGTCATTTAAAAGAGGTTTATGCATGGAACCTTCTTAGAATGGATATATATGAGGGACATAGGAGTTTGAACTTGTTTTGACTGAAGGAATTTGTGTTTATAAGCAAAAATCCGAATTTTGTCTTAATTCCGCAAAAGTAAGGCTATTCCTGTTTTTCTTTCTCAAACAAGGTCATTTAAAGAGGTTTATGCATGGAACCTTCTTAGAATGGATATATATGAAGGACACAGGAGTTTGAACTTGTTTTGACTGAAGGAATTCATTTTATAGCAAAAATACCAATTTGGCTTTAACTCGCAAAAGTAAGGCTATTCCTGTTTTTCTTTCTCAAACAAGGTCATTGTAAGAGGTTTATGCATGGAACCTTCTTAGAAATGGATATATATGAAGGACAAATTAGTTTGAACTTGTTGTGACTGAAGGAAATCATTTTATAGCAAAAATACCAATTTGGCTTTAACTCGCAAAAGTAAGGCTATTCCTGTTTTTCTTTCTCAAACAAGGTCATTTAAAGAGGTTTATGCATGGAACCTTCTTAGAATGGATATATATGTAGGAAATAAGAGTTTGAACTTGTTTTGACTGAAGGAATTCATTTTATAGCAAAAATACCAATTTGGCTTTAACTCGCAAAAGTAAGGCTATTCCTGTTTTTCTTTCTCAAACAAGGTCATTTAAAGAGGTTTATGCATGGAACCTTCTTAGAATGGATAAATATGAAGGAAATAGGAGTTTGAACTTGTTTTGACTGAAGGAATTCATTTTATAGCAAAAATACCAATTTGGCTTTAACTCGCAAAAGTAAGGCTATTCCTGTTTTTCTTTCTCAAACAAGGTCATTTAAAGAGGTTTATGCATGGAACCTTCTTAGAATGGATATATATGAGGGACATAGGAGTTTGAACTTGTTTTGACTGAAGGAATTTGTGTTTATAAGCAGAAATACGAATTTCGTCTTAATTCCGCAAAAGAAGGCTATTCCTGTTTTTCTTTCTCAAACAAGGTCATTTAAAGAGGTTTATGCATGGAACCTTCTTAAAATGGATATATATGAAGGATATAGGAGTTTGAACTTGTTTTGACTGAAGGAATTCATTTTATAGCAAAAATACCAATTTGGCTTTAACTCGCAAAAGTAAGGCTATTCCTGTTTTTCTTTCTCAAACAAGGTCATTTAAAGAGGTTTATGCATGGAACCTTCTTAGAAATGGATATATATGAAGGACAAATTAGTTTGAACTTGTTGTGACTGAAGGAAATCATTTTATAGCAAAAATACCAATTTGGCTTTAACTCGCAAATGTAAGGCTATTCCTGTGTTTCTTTCTCAAACAAGGTCATTGTAAGAGGTTTATGCATGGAACCTTCTTAGAAATGGATATATATGAAGGACAAATTAGTTTGAACTTGTTGTGACTGAAGGAAATCATTTTATAGCAAAAATACCAATTTGGCTTTAACTCGCAAAAGTAAGGCTATTCCTGTTTTTCTTTCTCAAACAAGGTCATTCAAAGAGGTTTATGCATGGAACCTTCTCAGAATGGATATATATGTAGGAAATAAGAGTTTGAACTTGTTTTGACTGAAGGAATTCATTTTATAGCAAAAATACCAATTTGGCTTTAACTCGCAAAAGTAAGGCTATTCCTGTTTTTCTTTCTCAAACAAGGTCATTTAAAGAGGTTTATGCATGGAACCTTCTTAGAATGGATATATATGAAGGACACAGGAGTTTGAACTTGTTTTGACTGAAGGAATTCATTTTATAGCAAAAATACCAATTTGGCTTTAACTCGCAAAAGTAAGGCTATTCCTGTTTTTCTTTCTCAAACAAGGTCATTTAAAGAGGTTTATGCATGGAACCTTCTTAGAATGGATATATATGAAGGACACAGGAGTTTGAACTTGTTTTGACTGAAGGAATTCATTTTATAGCAAAACTACCAATTTGGCTTTAACTCGCAAAAGTAAGGCTATTCCTGTTTTTCTTTCTCAAACAAGGTCATTTAAAGATGTTTATGCATGGAACCTTCTTAGAATGGATATATATGAAGGACATAGGAGTTTGAACTTGTTTTGACTGAAGGAATTTGTGTTTATTAGCAAAAATCCGAATTTCGTCTTAATTCCGCAAAAGAAGGCTATTCCTGTTTTTCTTTCTCAAACAAGGTCATTTAAAGAGGTTTATGCATGGAACCTTCTTAGAATGGATAAATATGAAGGAAATAGGAGTTTGAACTTGTTTTGACTGAAGGAATTCATTTTATAGCACAAATACCAATTTGGCTTTAACTCGCAAAAGTAAGGCTATTCCTGTTTTTCTTTCTCAAACAAGGTCATTTAAAGAGGTTTATGCATGGAACCTTCTTAGAATGGATATATATGTAGGAAATAAGAGTTTGAACTTGTTTTGACTGAAGGAATTCATTTTATAGCAAAAATACCAATTTGGCTTTAACTCGCAAAAGTAAGGCTATTCCTGTTTTTCTTTCTCAAACAAGGTAATTTAAAGAGGTTTATGCATGGAACCTTCTTAGAATGGATATATATGAAGGACACAGGAGTTTGAACTTGTTTTGACTGAAGGAATTCATTTTATAGCAAAAATACCAATTTGGCTTTGACTCGCACAAGTAAGGCTATTCCTGTTTTTCTTTCTCAAACAAGGTCATTTAAAGAGGTTTATGCATGGAACCTTCTTAGAATGGATATATATGAAGGACACAGGAGTTTGAACTTGTTTTGACTGAAGGAATTCATTTTATAGCAAAAATACCAATTTGGCTTTAACTCGCAAAAGTAAGGCTATTCCTGTTTTTCTTTCTCAAACAAGGTCATTTAAAGAGGTTTATGCATGGAACATTCTTAGAATGGATATATATGAAGGACACAGGAGTTTGAAATTGTTTTGACTGAAGGAATTCATTTTATAGCAAAAATACCAATTTGGCTTTAACTCGCAAAAGTAAGGCTATTCCTGTTTTTCTTTCTCAAACAAGGTCATTTAAAGATGTTTATGCATGGAACCTTCTTAGAATGGATATATATGAGGGACATAGGAGTTTGAACTTGTTTTGACTGAAGGAATTTGTGTTTATTAGCAAAAATCCGAATTTCGTCTTAATTCCGCAAAAGAAGGCTATTCCTGTTTTTCTTTCTCAAACAAGGTCATTTAAAGAGGTTTATGCATGGAACCTTCTTAGAATGAATATATATGAAGGACACAGGAGTTTGAACTTGTTTTGACTGAAGGAATTCATTTTATAGCAAAAATACCAATTTGGCTTTAACTCGCAAAAGTAAGGCTATTCCTGTTTTTCTTTCTCAAACAAGGTAATTTAAAGAGGTTTATGCATGGAACCTTCTTAGAATGGATATATATGAAGGACACAGGAGTTTGAACTTGTTTTGACTGAAGGAATTCATTTTATAGCAAAAATACCAATTTGGCTTTAACTCGCAAAAGTAAGGCTATTCCTGTTTTTCTTTCTCAAACAAGGTCATTTAAAGAGGTTTATGCATGGAACCTTCTTAGAATGGATATATATGAAGGACACAGGAGTTTGAACTTGTTTTGACTGAAGGAATTCATTTTATAGCAAAACTACCAATTTGGCTTTAACTCGCAAAAGTAAGGCTATTCCTGTTTTTCTTTCTCAAACAAGGTCATTTAAAGATGTTTATGCATGGAACCTTCTTAGAATGGATATATATGAAGGACATAGGAGTTTGAACTTGTTTTGACTGAAGTAATTTGTGTTTATTAGCAAAAATCCGAATTTCGTCTTAATTCCGCAAAAGAAGGCTATTCCTGTTTTTCTTTCTCAAACAAGGTCATTTAAAGAGGTTTATGCATGGAACCTTCTTAGAATGGATAAATATGAAGGAAATAGGAGTTTGAACTTGTTTTGACTGAAGGAATTCATTTTATAGCACAAATACCAATTTGGCTTTAACTCGCAAAAGTAAGGCTATTCCTGTTTTTCTTTCTCAAACAAGGTCATTTAAAGAGGTTTATGCATGGAACCTTCTTAGAATGGATATATATGTAGGAAATAAGAGTTTGAACTTGTTTTGACTGAAGGAATTCATTTTATAGCAAAAATACCAATTTGGCTTTAACTCGCAAAAGTAAGGCTATTCCTGTTTTTCTTTCTCAAACAAGGTCATTTAAAGAGGTTTATGCATGGAACCTTCTTAGAATGGATATATATGAAGGACACAGGAGTTTGAACTTGTTTTGACTGAAGGAATTCATTTTATAGCAAAAATACCAATTTGGCTTTAACTCGCAAAAGTAAGGCTATTCCTTTTTTTCTTTCTCAAACAAGGTCATTTAAAGAGGTTTATGCATGGAACCTTCTTAGAATGGATATATATGAAGGACACAGGAGTTTGAACTTGTTTTGACTGAAGGAATTCATTTTATAGCAAAAATACCAATTTGGCTTTAACTCGCAAAAGTAAGGCTATTCCTGTTTTTCTTTCTCAAACAAGGTCATTTAAAGAGGTTTATGCATGGAACATTCTTAGAATGGATATATATGAAGGACACAGGAGTTTGAACTTGTTTTGACTGAAGGAATTCATTTTATAGCAAAAATACCAATTTGGCTTTAACTCGCAAAAGTAAGGCTATTCCTGTTTTTCTTTCTCAAACAAGGTCATTTAAAGATGTTTATGCATGGAACCTTCTTAGAATGGATATATATGAGGGACATAGGAGTTTGAACTTGTTTTGACTGAAGGAATTTGTGTTTATTAGCAAAAATCCGAATTTCGTCTTAATTCCGCAAAAGAAGGCTATTCCTGTTTTTCTTTCTCAAACAAGGTCATTTAAAGAGGTTTATGCATGGAACCTTCTTAGAATGGATATATATGAAGGACACAGGAGTTTGAAATTGTTTTGACTGAAGGAATTCATTTTATAGCAAAAATACCAATTTGGCTTTAACTCGCAAAAGTAAGGCTATTCCTGTTTTTCTTTCTCAAACAAGGTAATTTAAAGAGGTTTATGCATGGAACCTTCTTAGAATGGATATATATGAAGGACACAGGAGTTTGAACTTGTTTTGACTGAAGGAATTCATTTTATAGCAAAAATACCAATTTGGCTTTAACTCGCAAAAGTAAGGCTATTCCTGTTTTTCTTTCTCAAACAAGGTCATTTAAAGAGGTTTATGCATGGAACCTTCTTAGAATGGATATATATGAAGGACACAGGAGTTTGAACTTGTTTTGACTGAAGGAATTCATTTTATAGCAAAAATACCAATTTGGCTTTAACTCGCAAAAGTAAGGCTATTCCTGTTTTTCTTTCTCAAACAAGGTCATTTAAAGAGGTTTATGCATGGAACATTCTTAGAATGGATATATATGAAGGACACAGGAGTTTGAACTTGTTTTGACTGAAGGAATTCATTTTATAGCAAAAATACCAATTTGGCTTTAACTCGCAAAAGTAAGGCTATTCCTGTTTTTCTTTCTCAAACAAGGTCATTTAAAGATGTTTATGCATGGAACCTTCTTAGAATGGATATATATGAGGGACATAGGAGTTTGAACTTGTTTTGACTGAAGGAATTTGTGTTTATTAGCAAAAATCCGAATTTCGTCTTAATTCCGCAAAAGAAGGCTATTCCTGTTTTTCTTTCTCAAACAAGGTCATTTAAAGAGGTTTATGCATGGAACCTTCTTAGAATGGATATATATGAAGGACACAGGAGTTTGAACTTGTTTTGACTGAAGGAATTCATTTTATAGCAAAAATACCAATTTGGCTTTAACTCGCAAAAGTAAGGCTATTCCTGTTTTTCTTTCTCAAACAAGGTCATTTAAAGATGTTTATGCATGGAACCTTCTTAGAATGGATATATATGAAGGACATAGGAGTTTGAACTTGTTTTGACTGAAGGAATTTGTGTTTATTAGCAAAAATCCGAATTTCGTCTTAATTCCGCAAAAGAAGGCTATTCCTGTTTTTCTTTCTCAAACAAGGTCATTTAAAGAGGTTTATGCATGGAACCTTCTTAGAATGGATATATATGAAGGACACAGGAGTTTGAACTTGTTTTGACTGAAGGAATTCATTTTATAGCAAAAATACCAATTTGGCTTTAACTCGCAAAAGTAAGGCTATTCCTGTTTTTCTTTCTCAAACAAGGTCATTGTAAGAGGTTTATGCATGGAACCTTCTTAGAAATGGATATATATGAAGGACAAATTAGTTTGAACTTGTTGTGACTGAAGGAAATCATTTTATAGCAAAAATACCAATTTGGCTTTAACTCGCAAAAGTAAGGCTATTCCTGTTTTTCTTTCTCAAACAAGGTCATTTAAAGAGGTTTATGCATGGAACCTTCTTAGAATGGATATATATGTAGGAAATAAGAGTTTGAACTTGTTTTGACTGAAGGAATTCATTTTATAGCAAAAATACCAATTTGGCTTTAACTCGCAAAAGTAAGGCTATTCCTGTTTTTCTTTCTCAAACAAGGTCATTTAAAGAGGTTTATGCATGGAACCTTCTTAGAATGGATAAATATGAAGGAAATAGGAGTTTGAACTTGTTTTGACTGAAGGAATTCATTTTATAGCAAAAATACCAATTTGGCTTTAACTCGCAAAAGTAAGGCTATTCCTGTTTTTCTTTCTCAAACAAGGTCATTTAAAGAGGTTTATGCATGGAACCTTCTTAGAATGGATATATATGAGGGACATAGGAGTTTGAACTTGTTTTGACTGAAGGAATTTGTGTTTATAAGCAGAAATACGAATTTCGTCTTAATTCCGCAAAAGAAGGCTATTCCTGTTTTTCTTTCTCAAACAAGGTCATTTAAAGAGGTTTATGCATGGAACCTTCTTAGAATGGATATATATGAAGGATATAGGAGTTTGAACTTGTTTTGACTGAAGGAATTCATTTTATAGCAAAAATACCAATTTGGCTTTAACTCGCAAAAGTAAGGCTATTCCTGTTTTTCTTTCTCAAACAAGGTCATTTAAAGAGGTTTATGCATGGAACCTTCTTAGAAATGGATATATATGAAGGACAAATTAGTTTGAACTTGTTGTGACTGAAGGAAATCATTTTATAGCAAAAATACCAATTTGGCTTTAACTCGCAAAAGTAAGGCTATTCCTGTGTTTCTTTCTCAAACAAGGTCATTGTAAGAGGTTTATGCATGGAACCTTCTTAGAAATGGATATATATGAAGGACAAATTAGTTTGAACTTGTTGTGACTGAAGGAAATCATTTTATAGCAAAAATACCAATTTGGCTTTAACTCGCAAAAGTAAGGCTATTCCTGTTTTTCTTTCTCAAACAAGGTCATTTAAAGAGGTTTATGCATGGAACCTTCTTAGAATGGATATATATGAAGGACACAGGAGTTTGAACTTGTTTTGACTGAAGGAATTCATTTTATAGCAAAAATACCAATTTGGCTTTAACTCGCAAAAGTAAGGCTATTCCTGTTTTTCTTTCTCAAACAAGGTCATTGTAAGAGGTTTATGCATGGAACCTTCTTAGAAATGGATATATATGAAGGACAAATTAGTTTGAACTTGTTGTGACTGAAGGAAATCATTTTATAGCAAAAATACCAATTTGGCTTTAACTCGCAAAAGTAAGGCTATTCCTGTTTTTCTTTCTCAAACAAGGTCATTTAAAGAGGTTTATGCATGGAACCTTCTTAGAATGGATATATATGTAGGAAATAAGAGTTTGAACTTGTTTTGACTGAAGGAATTCATTTTATAGCAAAAATACCAATTTGGCTTTAACTCGCAAAAGTAAGGCTATTCCTGTTTTTCTTTCTCAAACAAGGTCATTTAAAGAGGTTTATGCATGGAACCTTCTTAGAATGGATATATATGAAGGACACAGGAGTTTGAACTTGTTTTGACTGAAGGAATTCATTTTATAGCAAAAATACCAATTTGGCTTTAACTCGCAAAAGTAAGGCTATTCCTGTTTTTCTTTCTCAAACAAGGTCATTTAAAGATGTTTATGCATGGAACCTTCTTAGAATGGATATATATGAAGGACATAGGAGTTTGAACTTGTTTTGACTGAAGGAATTTGTGTTTATTAGCAAAAATCCGAATTTCGTCTTAATTCCGCAAAAGAAGGCTATTCCTGTTTTTCTTTCTCAAACAAGGTCATTTAAAGAGGTTTATGCATGGAACCTTCTTAGAATGGATATATATGAAGGACACAGGAGTTTGAACTTGTTTTGACTGAAGGAATTCATTTTATAGCAAAAATACCAATTTGGCTTTAACTCGCAAAAGTAAGGCTATTCCTGTTTTTCTTTCTCAAACAAGGTCATTTAAAAGAGGTTTATGCATGGAACCTTCTTAGAATGGATATATATGAGGGACATAGGAGTTTGAACTTGTTTTGACTGAAGGAATTTGTGTTTATAAGCAAAAATCCGAATTTTGTCTTAATTCCGCAAAAGTAAGGCTATTCCTGTTTTTCTTTCTCAAACAAGGTCATTTAAAGAGGTTTATGCATGGAACCTTCTTAGAATGGATATATATGAAGGACACAGGAGTTTGAACTTGTTTTGACTGAAGGAATTCATTTTATAGCAAAAATACCAATTTGGCTTTAACTCGCAAAAGTAAGGCTATTCCTGTTTTTCTTTCTCAAACAAGGTCATTGTAAGAGGTTTATGCATGGAACCTTCTTAGAAATGGATATATATGAAGGACAAATTAGTTTGAACTTGTTGTGACTGAAGGAAATCATTTTATAGCAAAAATACCAATTTGGCTTTAACTCGCAAAAGTAAGGCTATTCCTGTTTTTCTTTCTCAAACAAGGTCATTTAAAGAGGTTTATGCATGGAACCTTCTTAGAATGGATATATATGTAGGAAATAAGAGTTTGAACTTGTTTTGACTGAAGGAATTCATTTTATAGCAAAAATACCAATTTGGCTTTAACTCGCAAAAGTAAGGCTATTCCTGTTTTTCTTTCTCAAACAAGGTCATTTAAAGAGGTTTATGCATGGAACCTTCTTAGAATGGATAAATATGAAGGAAATAGGAGTTTGAACTTGTTTTGACTGAAGGAATTCATTTTATAGCAAAAATACCAATTTGGCTTTAACTCGCAAAAGTAAGGCTATTCCTGTTTTTCTTTCTCAAACAAGGTCATTTAAAGAGGTTTATGCATGGAACCTTCTTAGAATGGATATATATGAGGGACATAGGAGTTTGAACTTGTTTTGACTGAAGGAATTTGTGTTTATAAGCAGAAATACGAATTTCGTCTTAATTCCGCAAAAGAAGGCTATTCCTGTTTTTCTTTCTCAAACAAGGTCATTTAAAGAGGTTTATGCATGGAACCTTCTTAAAATGGATATATATGAAGGACATAGGAGTTTGAACTTGTTTTGACTGAAGGAATTTGTGTTTATTAGCAAAAATCCGAATTTCGTCTTAATTCCGCAAAAGAAGGCTATTCCTGTTTTTCTTTCTCAAACAAGGTCATTTAAAGAGGTTTATGCATGGAACCTTCTTAGAATGGATAAATATGAAGGAAATAGGAGTTTGAACTTGTTTTGACTGAAGGAATTCATTTTTATAGCACAAATACCAATTTGGCTTTAACTCGCAAAAGTAAGGCTATTCCTGTTTTTCTTTCTCAAACAAGGTCATTTAAAGAGGTTTATGCATGGAACCTTCTTAGAATGGATATATATGTAGGAAATAAGAGTTTGAACTTATTTTGACTGAAGGAATTCATTTTATAGCAAAAATACCAATTTGGCTTTAACTCGCAAAAGTAAGGCTATTCCTGTTTTTCTTTCTCAAACAAGGTAATTTAAAGAGGTTTATGCATGGAACCTTCTTAGAATGGATATATATGAAGGACACAGGAGTTTGAACTTGTTTTGACTGAAGGAATTCATTTTATAGCAAAAATACCAATTTGGCTTTAACTCGCAAAAGTAAGGCTATTCCTGTTTTTCTTTCTCAAACAAGGTCATTTAAAGAGGTTTATGCATGGAACCTTCTTAGAATGGATATATATGAAGGACACAGGAGTTTGAACTTGTTTTGACTGAAGGAATTCATTTTATAGCAAAACTACCAATTTGGCTTTAACTCGCAAAAGTAAGGCTATTCCTGTTTTTCTTTCTCAAACAAGGTCATTTAAAGATGTTTATGCATGGAACCTTCTTAGAATGGATATATATGAAGGACATAGGAGTTTGAACTTGTTTTGACTGAAGTAATTTGTGTTTATTAGCAAAAATCCGAATTTCGTCTTAATTCCGCAAAAGAAGGCTATTCCTGTTTTTCTTTCTCAAACAAGGTCATTTAAAGAGGTTTATGCATGGAACCTTCTTAGAATGGATAAATATGAAGGAAATAGGAGTTTGAACTTGTTTTGACTGAAGGAATTCATTTTATAGCACAAATACCAATTTGGCTTTAACTCGCAAAAGTAAGGCTATTCCTGTTTTTCTTTCTCAAACAAGGTCATTTAAAGAGGTTTATGCATGGAACCTTCTTAGAATGGATATATATGTAGGAAATAAGAGTTTGAACTTGTTTTGACTGAAGGAATTCATTTTATAGCAAAAATACCAATTTGGCTTTAACTCGCAAAAGTAAGGCTATTCCTGTTTTTCTTTCTCAAACAAGGTAATTTAAAGAGGTTTATGCATGGAACCTTCTTAGAATGGATATATATGAAGGACACAGGAGTTTGAACTTGTTTTGACTGAAGGAATTCATTTTATAGCAAAAATACCAATTTGGCTTTAACTCGCAAAAGTAAGGCTATTCCTTTTTTTCTTTCTCAAACAAAGTCATTTAAAGAGGTTTATGCATGGAACCTTCTTAGAATGGATATATATGAAGGACACAGGAGTTTGAACTTGTTTTGACTGAAGGAATTCATTTTATAGCAAAAATACCAATTTGGCTTTAACTCGCAAAAGTAAGGCTATTCCTGTTTTTCTTTCTCAAACAAGGTCATTTAAAGAGGTTTATGCATGGAACATTCTTAGAATGGATATATATGAAGGACACAGGAGTTTGAACTTGTTTTGACTGAAGGAATTCATTTTATAGCAAAAATACCAATTTGGCTTTAACTCGCAAAAGTAAGGCTATTCCTGTTTTTCTTTCTCAAACAAGGTCATTTAAAGATGTTTATGCATGGAACCTTCTTAGAATGGATATATATGAGGGACATAGGAGTTTGAACTTGTTTTGACTGAAGGAATTTGTGTTTATTAGCAAAAATCCGAATTTCGTCTTAATTCCGCAAAAGAAGGCTATTCCTGTTTTTCTTTCTCAAACAAGGTCATTTAAAGAGGTTTATGCATGGAACCTTCTTAGAATGGATATATATGAAGGACACAGGAGTTTGAACTTGTTTTGACTGAAGGAATTCATTTTATAGCAAAAATACCAATTTGGCTTTAACTCGCAAAAGTAAGGCTATTCCTGTTTTTCTTTCTCAAACAAGGTAATTTAAAGAGGTTTATGCATGGAACCTTCTTAGAATGGATATATATGAAGGACACAGGAGTTTGAACTTGTTTTGACTGAAGGAATTCATTTTATAGCAAAAATACCAATTTGGCTTTAACTCGCAAAAGTAAGGCTATTCCTGTTTTTCTTTCTCAAACAAGGTCATTTAAAGAGGTTTATGCATGGAACCTTCTTAGAATGGATATATATGAAGGACACAGGAGTTTGAACTTGTTTTGACTGAAGGAATTCATTTTATAGCAAAAATACCAATTTGGCTTTAACTCGCAAAAGTAAGGCTATTCCTGTTTTTCTTTCTCAAACAAGGTCATTTAAAGAGGTTTATGCATGGAACATTCTTAGAATGGATATATATGAAGGACACAGGAGTTTGAACTTGTTTTGACTGAAGGAATTCATTTTATAGCAAAAATACCAATTTGGCTTTAACTCGCAAAAGTAAGGCTATTCCTGTTTTTCTTTCTCAAACAAGGTCATTTAAAGATGTTTATGCATGGAACCTTCTTAGAATGGATATATATGAGGGACATAGGAGTTTGAACTTGTTTTGACTGAAGGAATTTGTGTTTATTAGCAAAAATCCGAATTTCGTCTTAATTCCGCAAAAGAAGGCTATTCCTGTTTTTCTTTCTCAAACAAGGTCATTTAAAGAGGTTTATGCATGGAACCTTCTTAGAATGGATATATATGAAGGACACAGGAGTTTGAACTTGTTTTGACTGAAGGAATTCATTTTATAGCAAAAATACCAATTTGGCTTTAACTCGCAAAAGTAAGGCTATTCCTGTTTTTCTTTCTCAAACAAGGTCATTTAAAGATGTTTATGCATGGAACCTTCTTAGAATGGATATATATGAAGGACATAGGAGTTTGAACTTGTTTTGACTGAAGGAATTTGTGTTTATTAGCAAAAATCCGAATTTCGTCTTAATTCCGCAAAAGAAGGCTATTCCTGTTTTTCTTTCTCAAACAAGGTCATTTAAAGAGGTTTATGCATGGAACCTTCTTAGAATGGATATATATGAAGGACACAGGAGTTTGAACTTGTTTTGACTGAAGGAATTCATTTTATAGCAAAAATACCAATTTGGCTTTAACTCGCAAAAGTAAGGCTATTCCTGTTTTTCTTTCTCAAACAAGGTCATTGTAAGAGGTTTATGCATGGAACCTTCTTAGAAATGGATATATATGAAGGACAAATTAGTTTGAACTTGTTGTGACTGAAGGAAATCATTTTATAGCAAAAATACCAATTTGGCTTTAACTCGCAAAAGTAAGGCTATTCCTGTTTTTCTTTCTCAAACAAGGTCATTTAAAGAGGTTTATGCATGGAACCTTCTTAGAATGGATATATATGTAGGAAATAAGAGTTTGAACTTGTTTTGACTGAAGGAATTCATTTTATAGCAAAAATACCAATTTGGCTTTAACTCGCAAAAGTAAGGCTATTCCTGTTTTTCTTTCTCAAACAAGGTCATTTAAAGAGGTTTATGCATGGAACCTTCTTAGAATGGATAAATATGAAGGAAATAGGAGTTTGAACTTGTTTTGACTGAAGGAATTCATTTTATAGCAAAAATACCAATTTGGCTTTAACTCGCAAAAGTAAGGCTATTCCTGTTTTTCTTTCTCAAACAAGGTCATTTAAAGAGGTTTATGCATGGAACCTTCTTAGAATGGATATATATGAGGGACATAGGAGTTTGAACTTGTTTTGACTGAAGGAATTTGTGTTTATAAGCAGAAATACGAATTTCGTCTTAATTCCGCAAAAGAAGGCTATTCCTGTTTTTCTTTCTCAAACAAGGTCATTTAAAGAGGTTTATGCATGGAACCTTCTTAGAATGGATATATATGAAGGATATAGGAGTTTGAACTTGTTTTGACTGAAGGAATTCATTTTATAGCAAAAATACCAATTTGGCTTTAACTCGCAAAAGTAAGGCTATTCCTGTTTTTCTTTCTCAAACAAGGTCATTTAAAGAGGTTTATGCATGGAACCTTCTTAGAAATGGATATATATGAAGGACAAATTAGTTTGAACTTGTTGTGACTGAAGGAAATCATTTTATAGCAAAAATACCAATTTGGCTTTAACTCGCAAAAGTAAGGCTATTCCTGTGTTTCTTTCTCAAACAAGGTCATTGTAAGAGGTTTATGCATGGAACCTTCTTAGAAATGGATATATATGAAGGACAAATTAGTTTGAACTTGTTGTGACTGAAGGAAATCATTTTATAGCAAAAATACCAATTTGGCTTTAACTCGCAAAAGTAAGGCTATTCCTGTTTTTCTTTCTCAAACAAGGTCATTTAAAGAGGTTTATGCATGGAACCTTCTTAGAATGGATATATATGAAGGACACAGGAGTTTGAACTTGTTTTGACTGAAGGAATTCATTTTATAGCAAAAATACCAATTTGGCTTTAACTCGCAAAAGTAAGGCTATTCCTGTTTTTCTTTCTCAAACAAGGTCATTGTAAGAGGTTTATGCATGGAACCTTCTTAGAAATGGATATATATGAAGGACAAATTAGTTTGAACTTGTTGTGACTGAAGGAAATCATTTTATAGCAAAAATACCAATTTGGCTTTAACTCGCAAAAGTAAGGCTATTCCTGTTTTTCTTTCTCAAACAAGGTCATTTAAAGAGGTTTATGCATGGAACCTTCTTAGAATGGATATATATGTAGGAAATAAGAGTTTGAACTTGTTTTGACTGAAGGAATTCATTTTATAGCAAAAATACCAATTTGGCTTTAACTCGCAAAAGTAAGGCTATTCCTGTTTTTCTTTCTCAAACAAGGTCATTTAAAGAGGTTTATGCATGGAACCTTCTTAGAATGGATATATATGAAGGACACAGGAGTTTGAACTTGTTTTGACTGAAGGAATTCATTTTATAGCAAAAATACCAATTTGGCTTTAACTCGCAAAAGTAAGGCTATTCCTGTTTTTCTTTCTCAAACAAGGTCATTTAAAGAGGTTTATGCATGGAACCTTCTTAGAATGGATATATATGAAGGACACAGGAGTTTGAACTTGTTTTGACTGAAGGAATTCATTTTATAGCAAAAATACCAATTTGGCTTTAACTCGCAAAAGTAAGGCTATTCCTGTTTTTCTTTCTCAAACAAGGTCATTTAAAGATGTTTATGCATGGAACCTTCTTAGAATGGATATATATGAAGGACATAGGAGTTTGAACTTGTTTTGACTGAAGGAATTTGTGTTTATTAGCAAAAATCCGAATTTCGTCTTAATTCCGCAAAAGAAGGCTATTCCTGTTTTTCTTTCTCAAACAAGGTCATTTAAAGAGGTTTATGCATGGAACCTTCTTAGAATGGATATATATGAAGGACACAGGAGTTTGAACTTGTTTTGACTGAAGGAATTCATTTTATAGCAAAAATACCAATTTGGCTTTAACTCGCAAAAGTAAGGCTATTCCTGTTTTTCTTTCTCAAACAAGGTCATTTAAAAGAGGTTTATGCATGGAACCTTCTTAGAATGGATATATATGAGGGACATAGGAGTTTGAACTTGTTTTGACTGAAGGAATTTGTGTTTATAAGCAAAAATCCGAATTTTGTCTTAATTCCGCAAAAGTAAGGCTATTCCTGTTTTTCTTTCTCAAACAAGGTCATTTAAAGAGGTTTATGCATGGAACCTTCTTAGAATGGATATATATGAAGGACACAGGAGTTTGAACTTGTTTTGACTGAAGGAATTCATTTTATAGCAAAAATACCAATTTGGCTTTAACTCGCAAAAGTAAGGCTATTCCTGTTTTTCTTTCTCAAACAAGGTCATTGTAAGAGGTTTATGCATGGAACCTTCTTAGAAATGGATATATATGAAGGACAAATTAGTTTGAACTTGTTGTGACTGAAGGAAATCATTTTATAGCAAAAATACCAATTTGGCTTTAACTCGCAAAAGTAAGGCTATTCCTGTTTTTCTTTCTCAAACAAGGTCATTTAAAGAGGTTTATGCATGGAACCTTCTTAGAATGGATATATATGTAGGAAATAAGAGTTTGAACTTGTTTTGACTGAAGGAATTCATTTTATAGCAAAAATACCAATTTGGCTTTAACTCGCAAAAGTAAGGCTATTCCTGTTTTTCTTTCTCAAACAAGGTCATTTAAAGAGGTTTATGCATGGAACCTTCTTAGAATGGATAAATATGAAGGAAATAGGAGTTTGAACTTGTTTTGACTGAAGGAATTCATTTTATAGCAAAAATACCAATTTGGCTTTAACTCGCAAAAGTAAGGCTATTCCTGTTTTTCTTTCTCAAACAAGGTCATTTAAAGAGGTTTATGCATGGAACCTTCTTAGAATGGATATATATGAGGGACATAGGAGTTTGAACTTGTTTTGACTGAAGGAAATCATTTTATAGCAAAAATACCAATTTGGCTTTAACTCGCAAAAGTAAGGCTATTCCTGTGTTTCTTTCTCAAACAAGGTCATTTAAAGAGGTTTATGCATGGAACCTTCTTAGAATGGATATATATGAAGGACACAGGAGTTTGAACTTGTTTTGACTGAAGGAATTCATTTTATAGCAAAAATACCAATTTGGCTTTAACTCGCAAAAGTAAGGCTATTCCTGTTTTTCTTTCTCAAACAAGGTCATTTAAAGAGGTTTATGCATGGAACCTTCTTAGAATGGATATATATGAAGGACACAGGAGTTTGAACTTGTTTTGACTGAAGGAATTCATTTTATAGCAAAAATACCAATTTGGCTTTAACTCGCAAAAGTAAGGCTATTCCTGTTTTTCTTTCTCAAACAAGGTCATTTAAAGATGTTTATGCATGGAACCTTCTTAGAATGGATATATATGAAGGACATAGGAGTTTGAACTTGTTTTGACTGAAGGAATTTGTGTTTATTAGCAAAAATCCGAATTTCGTCTTAATTCCGCAAAAGAAGGCTATTCCTGTTTTTCTTTCTCAAACAAGGTCATTTAAAGAGGTTTATGCATGGAACCTTCTTAGAATGGATATATATGAAGGACACAGGAGTTTGAACTTGTTTTGACTGAAGGAATTCATTTTATAGCAAAAATACCAATTTGGCTTTAACTCGCAAAAGTAAGGCTATTCCTGTTTTTCTTTCTCAAACAAGGTCATTGTAAGAGGTTTATGCATGGAACCTTCTTAGAAATGGATATATATGAAGGACAAATTAGTTTGAACTTGTTGTGACTGAAGGAAATCATTTTATAGCAAAAATACCAATTTGGCTTTAACTCGCAAAAGTAAGGCTATTCCTGTTTTTCTTTCTCAAACAAGGTCATTTAAAGAGGTTTATGCATGGAACCTTCTTAGAATGGATATATATGTAGGAAATAAGAGTTTGAACTTGTTTTGACTGAAGGAATTCATTTTATAGCAAAAATACCAATTTGGCTTTAACTCGCAAAAGTAAGGCTATTCCTGTTTTTCTTTCTCAAACAAGGTCATTTAAAGAGGTTTATGCATGGAACCTTCTTAGAATGGATAAATATGAAGGAAATAGGAGTTTGAACTTGTTTTGACTGAAGGAATTCATTTTATAGCAAAAATACCAATTTGGCTTTAACTCGCAAAAGTAAGGCTATTCCTGTTTTTCTTTCTCAAACAAGGTCATTTAAAGAGGTTTATGCATGGAACCTTCTTAGAATGGATATATATGAGGGACATAGGAGTTTGAACTTGTTTTGACTGAAGGAAATCATTTTATAGCAAAAATACCAATTTGGCTTTAACTCGCAAAAGTAAGGCTATTCCTGTTTTTCTTTCTCAAACAAGGTCATTGTAAGAGGTTTATGCATGGAACCTTCTTAGAAATGGATATATATGAAGGACAAATTAGTTTGAACTTGTTGTGACTGAAGGAAATCATTTTATAGCAAAAATACCAATTTGGCTTTAACTCGCAAAAGTAAGGCTATTCCTGTTTTTCTTTCTCAAACAAGGTCATTTAAAGAGGTTTATGCATGGAACCTTCTTAGAATGGATATATATGTAGGAAATAAGAGTTTGAACTTGTTTTGACTGAAGGAATTCATTTTATAGCAAAAATACCAATTTGGCTTTAACTCGCAAAAGTAAGGCTATTCCTGTTTTTCTTTCTCAAACAAGGTCATTTAAAGAGGTTTATGCATGGAACCTTCTTAGAATGGATATATATGAAGGACACAGGAGTTTGAACTTGTTTTGACTGAAGGAATTCATTTTATAGCAAAAATACCAATTTGGCTTTAACTCGCAAAAGTAAGGCTATTCCTGTTTTTCTTTCTCAAACAAGGTCATTTAAAGAGGTTTATGCATGGAACCTTCTTAGAATGGATATATATGAAGGACACAGGAGTTTGAACTTGTTTTGACTGAAGGAATTCATTTTATAGCAAAAATACCAATTTGGCTTTAACTCGCAAAAGTAAGGCTATTCCTGTTTTTCTTTCTCAAACAAGGTCATTTAAAGATGTTTATGCATGGAACCTTCTTAGAATGGATATATATGAAGGACATAGGAGTTTGAACTTGTTTTGACTGAAGGAATTTGTGTTTATTAGCAAAAATCCGAATTTCGTCTTAATTCCGCAAAAGAAGGCTATTCCTGTTTTTCTTTCTCAAACAAGGTCATTTAAAGAGGTTTATGCATGGAACCTTCTTAGAATGGATATATATGAAGGACACAGGAGTTTGAACTTGTTTTGACTGAAGGAATTCATTTTATAGCAAAAATACCAATTTGGCTTTAACTCGCAAAAGTAAGGCTATTCCTGTTTTTCTTTCTCAAACAAGGTCATTTAAAAGAGGTTTATGCATGGAACCTTCTTAGAATGGATATATATGAGGGACATAGGAGTTTGAACTTGTTTTGACTGAAGGAATTTGTGTTTATAAGCAAAAATCCGAATTTTGTCTTAATTCCGCAAAAGTAAGGCTATTCCTGTTTTTCTTTCTCAAACAAGGTCATTTAAAGAGGTTTATGCATGGAACCTTCTTAGAATGGATATATATGAAGGACACAGGAGTTTGAACTTGTTTTGACTGAAGGAATTCATTTTATAGCAAAAATACCAATTTGGCTTTAACTCGCAAAAGTAAGGCTATTCCTGTTTTTCTTTCTCAAACAAGGTCATTGTAAGAGGTTTATGCATGGAACCTTCTTAGAAATGGATATATATGAAGGACAAATTAGTTTGAACTTGTTGTGACTGAAGGAAATCATTTTATAGCAAAAATACCAATTTGGCTTTAACTCGCAAAAGTAAGGCTATTCCTGTTTTTCTTTCTCAAACAAGGTCATTTAAAGAGGTTTATGCATGGAACCTTCTTAGAATGGATATATATGTAGGAAATAAGAGTTTGAACTTGTTTTGACTGAAGGAATTCATTTTATAGCAAAAATACCAATTTGGCTTTAACTCGCAAAAGTAAGGCTATTCCTGTTTTTCTTTCTCAAACAAGGTCATTTAAAGAGGTTTATGCATGGAACCTTCTTAGAATGGATAAATATGAAGGAAATAGGAGTTTGAACTTGTTTTGACTGAAGGAATTCATTTTATAGCAAAAATACCAATTTGGCTTTAACTCGCAAAAGTAAGGCTATTCCTGTTTTCTTTCTCAAACAAGGTCATTTAAAGAGGTTTATGCATGGAACCTTCTTAGAATGGATATATATGAGGAACATAGGAGTTTGAACTTGTTTTGACTGAAGGAAATCAATTTTATAGCAAAAATACCAATTTGGCTTTAACTCGCAAAAGTAAGGCTATTCCTGTGTTTATTTCTCAAACAAGGTCATTGTAAGAGGTTTATGCATGGAACCTTCTTAGAAATGGATATATATGAAGGACAAATTAGTTTGAACTTGTTGTGACTGAAGGAAATCATTTTATAGCAAAAATACCAATTTGGCTTTAACTCGCAAAAGTAAGGCTATTCCTGTTTTTCTTTCTCAAACAAGGTCATTTAAAGAGGTTTATGCATGGAACCTTCTTAGAATGGATATATATGAAGGACACAGGAGTTTGAACTTGTTTTGACTGAAGGAATTCATTTTATAGCAAAAATACCAATTTGGCTTTAACTCGCAAAAGTAAGGCTATTCCTGTTTTTCTTTCTCAAACAAGGTCATTGTAAGAGGTTTATGCATGGAACCTTCTTAGAAATGGATATATATGAAGGACAAATTAGTTTGAACTTGTTGTGACTGAAGGAAATCATTTTATAGCAAAAATACCAATTTGGCTTTAACTCGCAAAAGTAAGGCTATTCCTGTTTTTCTTTCTCAAACAAGGTCATTTAAAGATGTTTATGCATGGAACCTTCTTAGAATGGATATATATGAAGGACATAGGAGTTTGAACTTGTTTTGACTGAAGGAATTTGTGTTTATTAGCAAAAATCCGAATTTCGTCTTAATTCCGCAAAAGAAGGCTATTCCTGTTTTTCTTTCTCAAACAAGGTCATTTAAAGAGGTTTATGCATGGAACCTTCTTAGAATGGATATATATGAAGGACACAGGAGTTTGAACTTGTTTTGACTGAAGGAATTCATTTTATAGCAAAAATACCAATTTGGCTTTAACTCGCAAAAGTAAGGCTATTCCTGTTTTTCTTTCTCAAACAAGGTCATTTAAAAGAGGTTTATGCATGGAACCTTCTTAGAATGGATATATATGAGGGACATAGGAGTTTGAACTTGTTTTGACTGAAGGAATTTGTGTTTATAAGCAAAAATCCGAATTTTGTCTTAATTCCGCAAAAGTAAGGCTATTCCTGTTTTTCTTTCTCAAACAAGGTCATTTAAAGAGGTTTATGCATGGAACCTTCTTAGAATGGATATATATGAAGGACACAGGAGTTTGAACTTGTTTTGACTGAAGGAATTCATTTTATAGCAAAAATACCAATTTGGCTTTAACTCGCAAAAGTAAGGCTATTCCTGTTTTTCTTTCTCAAACAAGGTCATTGTAAGAGGTTTATGCATGGAACCTTCTTAGAAATGGATATATATGAAGGACAAATTAGTTTGAACTTGTTGTGACTGAAGGAAATCATTTTATAGCAAAAATACCAATTTGGCTTTAACTCGCAAAAGTAAGGCTATTCCTGTTTTTCTTTCTCAAACAAGGTCATTTAAAGAGGTTTATGCATGGAACCTTCTTAGAATGGATATATATGTAGGAAATAAGAGTTTGAACTTGTTTTGACTGAAGGAATTCATTTTATAGCAAAAATACCAATTTGGCTTTAACTCGCAAAAGTAAGGCTATTCCTGTTTTTCTTTCTCAAACAAGGTCATTTAAAGAGGTTTATGCATGGAACCTTCTTAGAATGGATAAATATGAAGGAAATAGGAGTTTGAACTTGTTTTGACTGAAGGAATTCATTTTATAGCAAAAATACCAATTTGGCTTTAACTCGCAAAAGTAAGGCTATTCCTGTTTTTCTTTCTCAAACAAGGTCATTTAAAGAGGTTTATGCATGGAACCTTCTTAGAATGGATATATATGAGGGACATAGGAGTTTGAACTTGTTTTGACTGAAGGAATTTGTGTTTATAAGCAGAAATACGAATTTCGTCTTAATTCCGCAAAAGAAGGCTATTCCTGTTTTTCTTTCTCAAACAAGGTCATTTAAAGAGGTTTATGCATGGAACCTTCTTAAAATGGATATATATGAAGGACATAGGAGTTTGAACTTGTTTTGACTGAAGGAATTTGTGTTTATTAGCAAAAATCCGAATTTCGTCTTAATTCCGCAAAAGAAGGCTATTCCTGTTTTTCTTTCTCAAACAAGGTCATTTAAAGAGGTTTATGCATGGAACCTTCTTAGAATGGATATATATGAAGGACACAGGAGTTTGAACTTGTTTTGACTGAAGGAATTCATTTTATAGCAAAAATACCAATTTGGCTTTAACTCGCAAAAGTAAGGCTATTCCTGTTTTTCTTTCTCAAACAAGGTCATTTAAAAGAGGTTTATGCATGGAACCTTCTTAGAATGGATATATATGAGGGACATAGGAGTTTGAACTTGTTTTGACTGAAGGAATTTGTGTTTATAAGCAAAAATCCGAATTTTGTCTTAATTCCGCAAAAGTAAGGCTATTCCTGTTTTTCTTTCTCAAACAAGGTCATTTAAAGAGGTTTATGCATGGAACCTTCTTAGAATGGATATATATGAAGGACACAGGAGTTTGAACTTGTTTTGACTGAAGGAATTCATTTTATAGCAAAAATACCAATTTGGCTTTAACTCGCAAAAGTAAGGCTATTCCTGTTTTTCTTTCTCAAACAAGGTCATTGTAAGAGGTTTATGCATGGAACCTTCTTAGAAATGGATATATATGAAGGACAAATTAGTTTGAACTTGTTGTGACTGAAGGAAATCATTTTATAGCAAAAATACCAATTTGGCTTTAACTCGCAAAAGTAAGGCTATTCCTGTTTTTCTTTCTCAAACAAGGTCATTTAAAGAGGTTTATGCATGGAACCTTCTTAGAATGGATATATATGTAGGAAATAAGAGTTTGAACTTGTTTTGACTGAAGGAATTCATTTTATAGCAAAAATACCAATTTGGCTTTAACTCGCAAAAGTAAGGCTATTCCTGTTTTTCTTTCTCAAACAAGGTCATTTAAAGAGGTTTATGCATGGAACCTTCTTAGAATGGATAAATATGAAGGAAATAGGAGTTTGAACTTGTTTTGACTGAAGGAATTCATTTTATAGCAAAAATACCAATTTGGCTTTAACTCGCAAAAGTAAGGCTATTCCTGTTTTTCTTTCTCAAACAAGGTCATTTAAAGAGGTTTATGCATGGAACCTTCTTAGAATGGATATATATGAGGGACATAGGAGTTTGAACTTGTTTTGACTGAAGGAATTTGTGTTTATAAGCAGAAATACGAATTTCGTCTTAATTCCGCAAAAGAAGGCTATTCCTGTTTTTCTTTCTCAAACAAGGTCATTTAAAGAGGTTTATGCATGGAACCTTCTTAAAATGGATATATATGAAGGACATAGGAGTTTGAACTTGTTTTGACTGAAGGAATTTGTGTTTATTAGCAAAAATCCGAATTTCGTCTTAATTCCGCAAAAGAAGGCTATTCCTGTTTTTCTTTCTCAAACAAGGTCATTTAAAGAGGTTTATGCATGGAACCTTCTTAGAATGGATAAATATGAAGGAAATAGGAGTTTGAACTTGTTTTGACTGAAGGAATTCATTTTTATAGCACAAATACCAATTTGGCTTTAACTCGCAAAAGTAAGGCTATTCCTGTTTTTCTTTCTCAAACAAGGTCATTTAAAGAGGTTTATGCATGGAACCTTCTTAGAATGGATATATATGTAGGAAATAAGAGTTTGAACTTGTTTTGACTGAAGGAATTCATTTTATAGCAAAAATACCAATTTGGCTTTAACTCGCAAAAGTAAGGCTATTCCTGTTTTTCTTTCTCAAACAAGGTAATTTAAAGAGGTTTATGCATGGAACCTTCTTAGAATGGATATATATGAAGGACACAGGAGTTTGAACTTGTTTTGACTGAAGGAATTCATTTTATAGCAAAAATACCAATTTGGCTTTAACTCGCAAAAGTAAGGCTATTCCTGTTTTTCTTTCTCAAACAAGGTCATTTAAAGAGGTTTATGCATGGAACCTTCTTAGAATGGATATATATGAAGGACACAGGAGTTTGAACTTGTTTTGACTGAAGGAATTCATTTTATAGCAAAACTACCAATTTGGCTTTAACTCGCAAAAGTAAGGCTATTCCTGTTTTTCTTTCTCAAACAAGGTCATTTAAAGATGTTTATGCATGGAACCTTCTTAGAATGGATATATATGAAGGACATAGGAGTTTGAACTTGTTTTGACTGAAGTAATTTGTGTTTATTAGCAAAAATCCGAATTTCGTCTTAATTCCGCAAAAGAAGGCTATTCCTGTTTTTCTTTCTCAAACAAGGTCATTTAAAGAGGTTTATGCATGGAACCTTCTTAGAATGGATAAATATGAAGGAAATAGGAGTTTGAACTTGTTTTGACTGAAGGAATTCATTTTATAGCACAAATACCAATTTGGCTTTAACTCGCAAAAGTAAGGCTATTCCTGTTTTTCTTTCTCAAACAAGGTCATTTAAAGAGGTTTATGCATGGAACCTTCTTAGAATGGATATATATGTAGGAAATAAGAGTTTGAACTTGTTTTGACTGAAGGAATTCATTTTATAGCAAAAATACCAATTTGGCTTTAACTCGCAAAAGTAAGGCTATTCCTGTTTTTCTTTCTCAAACAAGGTAATTTAAAGAGGTTTATGCATGGAACCTTCTTAGAATGGATATATATGAAGGACACAGGAGTTTGAACTTGTTTTGACTGAAGGAATTCATTTTATAGCAAAAATACCAATTTGGCTTTAACTCGCAAAAGTAAGGCTATTCCTTTTTTTCTTTCTCAAACAAGGTCATTTAAAGAGGTTTATGCATGGAACCTTCTTAGAATGGATATATATGAAGGACACAGGAGTTTGAACTTGTTTTGACTGAAGGAATTCATTTTATAGCAAAAATACCAATTTGGCTTTAACTCGCAAAAGTAAGGCTATTCCTGTTTTTCTTTCTCAAACAAGGTCATTTAAAGAGGTTTATGCATGGAACATTCTTAGAATGGATATATATGAAGGACACAGGAGTTTGAACTTGTTTTGACTGAAGGAATTCATTTTATAGCAAAAATACCAATTTGGCTTTAACTCGCAAAAGTAAGGCTATTCCTGTTTTTCTTTCTCAAACAAGGTCATTTAAAGATGTTTATGCATGGAACCTTCTTAGAATGGATATATATGAGGGACATAGGAGTTTGAACTTGTTTTGACTGAAGGAATTTGTGTTTATTAGCAAAAATCCGAATTTCGTCTTAATTCCGCAAAAGAAGGCTATTCCTGTTTTTCTTTCTCAAACAAGGTCATTTAAAGAGGTTTATGCATGGAACCTTCTTAGAATGGATATATATGAAGGACACAGGAGTTTGAACTTGTTTTGACTGAAGGAATTCATTTTATAGCAAAAATACCAATTTGGCTTTAACTCGCAAAAGTAAGGCTATTCCTGTTTTTCTTTCTCAAACAAGGTAATTTAAAGAGGTTTATGCATGGAACCTTCTTAGAATGGATATATATGAAGGACACAGGAGTTTGAACTTGTTTTGACTGAAGGAATTCATTTTATAGCAAAAATACCAATTTGGCTTTAACTCGCAAAAGTAAGGCTATTCCTGTTTTTCTTTCTCAAACAAGGTCATTTAAAGAGGTTTATGCATGGAACCTTCTTAGAATGGATATATATGAAGGACACAGGAGTTTGAACTTGTTTTGACTGAAGGAATTCATTTTATAGCAAAAATACCAATTTGGCTTTAACTCGCAAAAGTAAGGCTATTCCTGTTTTTCTTTCTCAAACAAGGTCATTTAAAGAGGTTTATGCATGGAACATTCTTAGAATGGATATATATGAAGGACACAGGAGTTTGAACTTGTTTTGACTGAAGGAATTCATTTTATAGCAAAAATACCAATTTGGCTTTAACTCGCAAAAGTAAGGCTATTCCTGTTTTTCTTTCTCAAACAAGGTCATTTAAAGATGTTTATGCATGGAACCTTCTTAGAATGGATATATATGAGGGACATAGGAGTTTGAACTTGTTTTGACTGAAGGAATTTGTGTTTATTAGCAAAAATCCGAATTTCGTCTTAATTCCGCAAAAGAAGGCTATTCCTGTTTTTCTTTCTCAAACAAGGTCATTTAAAGAGGTTTATGCATGGAACCTTCTTAGAATGGATATATATGAAGGACACAGGAGTTTGAACTTGTTTTGACTGAAGGAATTCATTTTATAGCAAAAATACCAATTTGGCTTTAACTCGCAAAAGTAAGGCTATTCCTGTTTTTCTTTCTCAAACAAGGTCATTTAAAGATGTTTATGCATGGAACCTTCTTAGAATGGATATATATGAAGGACATAGGAGTTTGAACTTGTTTTGACTGAAGGAATTTGTGTTTATTAGCAAAAATCCGAATTTCGTCTTAATTCCGCAAAAGAAGGCTATTCCTGTTTTTCTTTCTCAAACAAGGTCATTTAAAGAGGTTTATGCATGGAACCTTCTTAGAATGGATATATATGAAGGACACAGGAGTTTGAACTTGTTTTGACTGAAGGAATTCATTTTATAGCAAAAATACCAATTTGGCTTTAACTCGCAAAAGTAAGGCTATTCCTGTTTTTCTTTCTCAAACAAGGTCATTGTAAGAGGTTTATGCATGGAACCTTCTTAGAAATGGATATATATGAAGGACAAATTAGTTTGAACTTGTTGTGACTGAAGGAAATCATTTTATAGCAAAAATACCAATTTGGCTTTAACTCGCAAAAGTAAGGCTATTCCTGTTTTTCTTTCTCAAACAAGGTCATTTAAAGAGGTTTATGCATGGAACCTTCTTAGAATGGATATATATGTAGGAAATAAGAGTTTGAACTTGTTTTGACTGAAGGAATTCATTTTATAGCAAAAATACCAATTTGGCTTTAACTCGCAAAAGTAAGGCTATTCCTGTTTTTCTTTCTCAAACAAGGTCATTTAAAGAGGTTTATGCATGGAACCTTCTTAGAATGGATAAATATGAAGGAAATAGGAGTTTGAACTTGTTTTGACTGAAGGAATTCATTTTATAGCAAAAATACCAATTTGGCTTTAACTCGCAAAAGTAAGGCTATTCCTGTTTTTCTTTCTCAAACAAGGTCATTTAAAGAGGTTTATGCATGGAACCTTCTTAGAATGGATATATATGAGGGACATAGGAGTTTGAACTTGTTTTGACTGAAGGAATTTGTGTTTATAAGCAGAAATACGAATTTCGTCTTAATTCCGCAAAAGAAGGCTATTCCTGTTTTTCTTTCTCAAACAAGGTCATTTAAAGAGGTTTATGCATGGAACCTTCTTAGAATGGATATATATGAAGGATATAGGAGTTTGAACTTGTTTTGACTGAAGGAATTCATTTTATAGCAAAAATACCAATTTGGCTTTAACTCGCAAAAGTAAGGCTATTCCTGTTTTTCTTTCTCAAACAAGGTCATTTAAAGAGGTTTATGCATGGAACCTTCTTAGAAATGGATATATATGAAGGACAAATTAGTTTGAACTTGTTGTGACTGAAGGAAATCATTTTATAGCAAAAATACCAATTTGGCTTTAACTCGCAAAAGTAAGGCTATTCCTGTGTTTCTTTCTCAAACAAGGTCATTGTAAGAGGTTTATGCATGGAACCTTCTTAGAAATGGATATATATGAAGGACAAATTAGTTTGAACTTGTTGTGACTGAAGGAAATCATTTTATAGCAAAAATACCAATTTGGCTTTAACTCGCAAAAGTAAGGCTATTCCTGTTTTTCTTTCTCAAACAAGGTCATTTAAAGAGGTTTATGCATGGAACCTTCTTAGAATGGATATATATGAAGGACACAGGAGTTTGAACTTGTTTTGACTGAAGGAATTCATTTTATAGCAAAAATACCAATTTGGCTTTAACTCGCAAAAGTAAGGCTATTCCTGTTTTTCTTTCTCAAACAAGGTCATTGTAAGAGGTTTATGCATGGAACCTTCTTAGAAATGGATATATATGAAGGACAAATTAGTTTGAACTTGTTGTGACTGAAGGAAATCATTTTATAGCAAAAATACCAATTTGGCTTTAACTCGCAAAAGTAAGGCTATTCCTGTTTTTCTTTCTCAAACAAGGTCATTTAAAGAGGTTTATGCATGGAACCTTCTTAGAATGGATATATATGTAGGAAATAAGAGTTTGAACTTGTTTTGACTGAAGGAATTCATTTTATAGCAAAAATACCAATTTGGCTTTAACTCGCAAAAGTAAGGCTATTCCTGTTTTTCTTTCTCAAACAAGGTCATTTAAAGAGGTTTATGCATGGAACCTTCTTAGAATGGATATATATGAAGGACACAGGAGTTTGAACTTGTTTTGACTGAAGGAATTCATTTTATAGCAAAAATACCAATTTGGCTTTAACTCGCAAAAGTAAGGCTATTCCTGTTTTTCTTTCTCAAACAAGGTCATTTAAAGAGGTTTATGCATGGAACCTTCTTAGAATGGATATATATGAAGGACACAGGAGTTTGAACTTGTTTTGACTGAAGGAATTCATTTTATAGCAAAAATACCAATTTGGCTTTAACTCGCAAAAGTAAGGCTATTCCTGTTTTTCTTTCTCAAACAAGGTCATTTAAAGATGTTTATGCATGGAACCTTCTTAGAATGGATATATATGAAGGACATAGGAGTTTGAACTTGTTTTGACTGAAGGAATTTGTGTTTATTAGCAAAAATCCGAATTTCGTCTTAATTCCGCAAAAGAAGGCTATTCCTGTTTTTCTTTCTCAAACAAGGTCATTTAAAGAGGTTTATGCATGGAACCTTCTTAGAATGGATATATATGAGGGACATAGGAGTTTGAACTTGTTTTGACTGAAGGAATTTGTGTTTATAAGCAGAAATACGAATTTCGTCTTAATTCCGCAAAAGAAGGCTATTCCTGTTTTTCTTTCTCAAACAAGGTCATTTAAAGAGGTTTATGCATGGAACCTTCTTAAAATGGATATATATGAAGGACATAGGAGTTTGAACTTGTTTTGACTGAAGGAATTTGTGTTTATTAGCAAAAATCCGAATTTCGTCTTAATTCCGCAAAAGAAGGCTATTCCTGTTTTTCTTTCTCAAACAAGGTCATTTAAAGAGGTTTATGCATGGAACCTTCTTAGAATGGATAAATATGAAGGAAATAAGAGTTTGAACTTGTTTTGACTGAAGGAATTCATTTTATAGCAAAAATACCAATTTGGCTTTAACTCGCAAAAGTAAGGCTATTCCTGTTTTTCTTTCTCAAACAAGGTAATTTAAAGAGGTTTATGCATGGAACCTTCTTAGAATGGATATATATGAAGGACACAGGAGTTTGAACTTGTTTTGACTGAAGGAATTCATTTTATAGCAAAAATACCAATTTGGCTTTAACTCGCAAAAGTAAGGCTATTCCTGTTTTTCTTTCTCAAACAAGGTCATTTAAAGAGGTTTATGCATGGAACCTTCTTAGAATGGATATATATGAAGGACACAGGAGTTTGAAATTGTTTTGACTGAAGGAATTCATTTTATAGCAAAACTACCAATTTGGCTTTAACTCGCAAAAGTAAGGCTATTCCTGTTTTTCTTTCTCAAACAAGGTCATTTAAAGATGTTTATGCATGGAACCTTCTTAGAATGGATATATATGAAGGACATAGGAGTTTGAACTTGTTTTGACTGAAGTAATTTGTGTTTATTAGCAAAAATCCGAATTTCGTCTTAATTCCGCAAAAGAAGGCTATTCCTGTTTTTCTTTCTCAAACAAGGTCATTTAAAGAGGTTTATGCATGGAACCTTCTTAGAATGGATAAATATGAAGGAAATAGGAGTTTGAACTTGTTTTGACTGAAGGAATTCATTTTATAGCACAAATACCAATTTGGCTTTAACTCGCAAAAGTAAGGCTATTCCTGTTTTTCTTTCTCAAACAAGGTCATTTAAAGAGGTTTATGCATGGAACCTTCTTAGAATGGATATATATGTAGGAAATAAGAGTTTGAACTTGTTTTGACTGAAGGAATTCATTTTATAGCAAAAATACCAATTTGGCTTTAACTCGCAAAAGTAAGGCTATTCCTGTTTTTCTTTCTCAAACAAGGTAATTTAAAGAGGTTTATGCATGGAACCTTCTTAGAATGGATATATATGAAGGACACAGGAGTTTGAACTTGTTTTGACTGAAGGAATTCATTTTATAGCAAAAATACCAATTTGGCTTTAACTCGCAAAAGTAAGGCTATTCCTTTTTTTCTTTCTCAAACAAGGTCATTTAAAGAGGTTTATGCATGGAACCTTCTTAGAATGGATATATATGAAGGACACAGGAGTTTGAACTTGTTTTGACTGAAGGAATTCATTTTATAGCAAAAATACCAATTTGGCTTTAACTCGCAAAAGTAAGGCTATTCCTGTTTTTCTTTCTCAAACAAGGTCATTTAAAGAGGTTTATGCATGGAACATTCTTAGAATGGATATATATGAAGGACACAGGAGTTTGAACTTGTTTTGACTGAAGGAATTCATTTTATAGCAAAAATACCAATTTGGCTTTAACTCGCAAAAGTAAGGCTATTCCTGTTTTTCTTTCTCAAACAAGGTCATTTAAAGATGTTTATGCATGGAACCTTCTTAGAATGGATATATATGAGGGACATAGGAGTTTGAACTTGTTTTGACTGAAGGAATTTGTGTTTATTAGCAAAAATCCGAATTTCGTCTTAATTCCGCAAAAGAAGGCTATTCCTGTTTTTCTTTCTCAAACAAGGTCATTTAAAGAGGTTTATGCATGGAACCTTCTTAGAATGGATATATATGAAGGACACAGGAGTTTGAACTTGTTTTGACTGAAGGAATTCATTTTATAGCAAAAATACCAATTTGGCTTTAACTCGCAAAAGTAAGGCTATTCCTGTTTTTCTTTCTCAAACAAGGTAATTTAAAGAGGTTTATGCATGGAACCTTCTTAGAATGGATATATATGAAGGACACAGGAGTTTGAACTTGTTTTGACTGAAGGAATTCATTTTATAGCAAAAATACCAATTTGGCTTTAACTCGCAAAAGTAAGGCTATTCCTGTTTTTCTTTCTCAAACAAGGTCATTTAAAGAGGTTTATGCATGGAACCTTCTTAGAATGGATATATATGAAGGACACAGGAGTTTGAACTTGTTTTGACTGAAGGAATTCATTTTATAGCAAAAATACCAATTTGGCTTTAACTCGCAAAAGTAAGGCTATTCCTGTTTTTCTTTCTCAAACAAGGTCATTTAAAGAGGTTTATGCATGGAACATTCTTAGAATGGATATATATGAAGGACACAGGAGTTTGAACTTGTTTTGACTGAAGGAATTCATTTTATAGCAAAAATACCAATTTGGCTTTAACTCGCAAAAGTAAGGCTATTCCTGTTTTTCTTTCTCAAACAAGGTCATTTAAAGATGTTTATGCATGGAACCTTCTTAGAATGGATATATATGAGGGACATAGGAGTTTGAACTTGTTTTGACTGAAGGAATTTGTGTTTATTAGCAAAAATCCGAATTTCGTCTTAATTCCGCAAAAGAAGGCTATTCCTGTTTTTCTTTCTCAAACAAGGTCATTTAAAGAGGTTTATGCATGGAACCTTCTTAGAATGGATATATATGAAGGACACAGGAGTTTGAACTTGTTTTGACTGAAGGAATTCATTTTATAGCAAAAATACCAATTTGGCTTTAACTCGCAAAAGTAAGGCTATTCCTGTTTTTCTTTCTCAAACAAGGTCATTTAAAGATGTTTATGCATGGAACCTTCTTAGAATGGATATATATGAAGGACATAGGAGTTTGAACTTGTTTTGACTGAAGGAATTTGTGTTTATTAGCAAAAATCCGAATTTCGTCTTAATTCCGCAAAAGAAGGCTATTCCTGTTTTTCTTTCTCAAACAAGGTCATTTAAAGAGGTTTATGCATGGAACCTTCTTAGAATGGATATATATGAAGGACACAGGAGTTTGAACTTGTTTTGACTGAAGGAATTCATTTTATAGCAAAAATACCAATTTGGCTTTAACTCGCAAAAGTAAGGCTATTCCTGTTTTTCTTTCTCAAACAAGGTCATTGTAAGAGGTTTATGCATGGAACCTTCTTAGAAATGGATATATATGAAGGACAAATTAGTTTGAACTTGTTGTGACTGAAGGAAATCATTTTATAGCAAAAATACCAATTTGGCTTTAACTCGCAAAAGTAAGGCTATTCCTGTTTTTCTTTCTCAAACAAGGTCATTTAAAGAGGTTTATGCATGGAACCTTCTTAGAATGGATATATATGTAGGAAATAAGAGTTTGAACTTGTTTTGACTGAAGGAATTCATTTTATAGCAAAAATACCAATTTGGCTTTAACTCGCAAAAGTAAGGCTATTCCTGTTTTTCTTTCTCAAACAAGGTCATTTAAAGAGGTTTATGCATGGAACCTTCTTAGAATGGATAAATATGAAGGAAATAGGAGTTTGAACTTGTTTTGACTGAAGGAATTCATTTTATAGCAAAAATACCAATTTGGCTTTAACTCGCAAAAGTAAGGCTATTCCTGTTTTTCTTTCTCAAACAAGGTCATTTAAAGAGGTTTATGCATGGAACCATCTTAGAATGGATATATATGAGGGACATAGGAGTTTGAACTTGTTTTGACTGAAGGAATTTGTGTTTATAAGCAGAAATACGAATTTCGTCTTAATTCCGCAAAAGAAGGCTATTCCTGTTTTTCTTTCTCAAACAAGGTCATTTAAAGAGGTTTATGCATGGAACCTTCTTAGAATGGATATATATGAAGGATATAGGAGTTTGAACTTGTTTTGACTGAAGGAATTCATTTTATAGCAAAAATACCAATTTGGCTTTAACTCGCAAAAGTAAGGCTATTCCTGTTTTTCTTTCTCAAACAAGGTCATTTAAAGAGGTTTATGCATGGAACCTTCTTAGAAATGGATATATATGAAGGACAAATTAGTTTGAACTTGTTGTGACTGAAGGAAATCATTTTATAGCAAAAATACCAATTTGGCTTTAACTCGCAAAAGTAAGGCTATTCCTGTGTTTCTTTCTCAAACAAGGTCATTGTAAGAGGTTTATGCATGGAACCTTCTTAGAAATGGATATATATGAAGGACAAATTAGTTTGAACTTGTTGTGACTGAAGGAAATCATTTTATAGCAAAAATACCAATTTGGCTTTAACTCGCAAAAGTAAGGCTATTCCTGTTTTTCTTTCTCAAACAAGGTCATTTAAAGAGGTTTATGCATGGAACCTTCTTAGAATGGATATATATGAAGGACACAGGAGTTTGAACTTGTTTTGACTGAAGGAATTCATTTTATAGCAAAAATACCAATTTGGCTTTAACTCGCAAAAGTAAGGCTATTCCTGTTTTTCTTTCTCAAACAAGGTCATTGTAAGAGGTTTATGCATGGAACCTTCTTAGAAATGGATATATATGAAGGACAAATTAGTTTGAACTTGTTGTGACTGAAGGAAATCATTTTATAGCAAAAATACCAATTTGGCTTTAACTCGCAAAAGTAAGGCTATTCCTGTTTTTCTTTCTCAAACAAGGTCATTTAAAGAGGTTTATGCATGGAACCTTCTTAGAATGGATATATATGTAGGAAATAAGAGTTTGAACTTGTTTTGACTGAAGGAATTCATTTTATAGCAAAAATACCAATTTGGCTTTAACTCGCAAAAGTAAGGCTATTCCTGTTTTTCTTTCTCAAACAAGGTCATTTAAAGAGGTTTATGCATGGAACCTTCTTAGAATGGATATATATGAAGGACACAGGAGTTTGAACTTGTTTTGACTGAAGGAATTCATTTTATAGCAAAAATACCAATTTGGCTTTAACTCGCAAAAGTAAGGCTATTCCTGTTTTTCTTTCTCAAACAAGGTCATTTAAAGAGGTTTATGCATGGAACCTTCTTAGAATGGATATATATGAAGGACACAGGAGTTTGAACTTGTTTTGACTGAAGGAATTCATTTTATAGCAAAAATACCAATTTGGCTTTAACTCGCAAAAGTAAGGCTATTCCTGTTTTTCTTTCTCAAACAAGGTCATTTAAAGATGTTTATGCATGGAACCTTCTTAGAATGGATATATATGAAGGACATAGGAGTTTGAACTTGTTTTGACTGAAGGAATTTGTGTTTATTAGCAAAAATCCGAATTTCGTCTTAATTCCGCAAAAGAAGGCTATTCCTGTTTTTCTTTCTCAAACAAGGTCATTTAAAGAGGTTTATGCATGGAACCTTCTTAAAATGGATATATATGAAGGACATAGGAGTTTGAACTTGTTTTGACTGAAGGAATTCATTTTATAGCAAAAATACCAATTTGGCTTTAACTCGCAAAAGTAAGGCTATTCCTGTTTTTCTTTCTCAAACAAGGTCATTTAAAGAGGTTTATGCATGGAACATTCTTAGAATGGATATATATGAAGGACACAGGAGTTTGAACTTGTTTTGACTGAAGGAATTCATTTTATAGCAAAAATACCAATTTGGCTTTAACTCGCAAAAGTAAGGCTATTCCTGTTTTTCTTTCTCAAACAAGGTCATTTAAAGATGTTTATGCATGGAACCTTCTTAGAATGGATATATATGAGGGACATAGGAGTTTGAACTTGTTTTGACTGAAGGAATTTGTGTTTATTAGCAAAAATCCGAATTTCGTCTTAATTCCGCAAAAGAAGGCTATTCCTGTTTTTCTTTCTCAAACAAGGTCATTTAAAGAGGTTTATGCATGGAACCTTCTTAGAATGGATATATATGAAGGACACAGGAGTTTGAACTTGTTTTGACTGAAGGAATTCATTTTATAGCAAAAATACCAATTTGGCTTTAACTCGCAAAAGTAAGGCTATTCCTGTTTTTCTTTCTCAAACAAGGTCATTTAAAGATGTTTATGCATGGAACCTTCTTAGAATGGATATATATGAAGGACATAGGAGTTTGAACTTGTTTTGACTGAAGGAATTTGTGTTTATTAGCAAAAATCCGAATTTCGTCTTAATTCCGCAAAAGAAGGCTATTCCTGTTTTTCTTTCTCAAACAAGGTCATTTAAAGAGGTTTATGCATGGAACCTTCTTAGAATGGATATATATGAAGGACACAGGAGTTTGAACTTGTTTTGACTGAAGGAATTCATTTTATAGCAAAAATACCAATTTGGCTTTAACTCGCAAAAGTAAGGCTATTCCTGTTTTTCTTTCTCAAACAAGGTCATTTAAAGATGTTTATGCATGGAACCTTCTTAGAATGGATATATATGAGGGACATAGGAGTTTGAACTTGTTTTGACTGAAGGAATTTGTGTTTATAAGCAAAAATCCGAATTTCGTCTTAATTCCGCAAAAGAAGGCTATTCCTGTTTTTCTTTCTCAAACAAGGTCATTTAAAGAGGTTTATGCATGGAACCTTCTTAGAAATGGATATATATGAAGGACAAATTAGTTTGAACTTGTTGTGACTGAAGGAAATCATTTTATAGCAAAAATACCAATTTGGCTTTAACTCGCAAAATTAAGGCTATTCCTGTTTTTCTTTCTCAAACAAGGTCATTGTAAGAGGTTTATGCATGGAACCTTCTTAGAATGGATATATATGAAGGACACAGGAGTTTGAACTTGTTTTGACTGAAGGAATTCATTTTATAGCAAAAATACCAATTTGGCTTTAACTCGCAAAAGTAAGGCTATTCCTGTTTTTCTTTCTCAAACAAGGTCATTTAAAGAAGTTTATGCATGGAACCTTCTTAGAATTGATATATATGAGGGACATAGGAGTTTGAACTTGTTTTGACTGAAGGAATTTGTGTTTATAAGCAAAAATACCAATTTGGCTTTAACTCGCAAAAGTAAGGCTATTCCTGTTTTTCTTTCTCAAACAAGGTCATTTAAAGAAGTTTATGCATGGAACCTACTTTGAATTGATATATATGAAGGACAAATTAATTTGAACTTGTTTTGACTGAAGGAATTCATTTTATAGCAAAAATACCAATTTGGCTTTAACTCGCAAAAGTAACGCTATTCCTGTTTTTCTTTCTCAAACAAGGTCATTTAAAGAGTTTTATGCATGGAACCTTCTTAGAAATGGATATATATGAAGGACAAATTAGTTTGAACTTGTTGTGACTGAAGGAAATCATTTTATAGCAAAAATACCAATTTGGCTTTAACTCGCAAAAGTAAGGCTATTCCTGTTTTTCTTTCTCAAACAAGGTCATTTAAAGAGGTTTATGCATGAAACCTTCTTAGAATGGATATATATGAGGGACATAGGAGTTTGAACTTGTTTTGACTGAAGGAATTTGTGTTTATAAGCAAAAATCCGAATTTCGTCTTAATTCCGCAAAAGAAGGCTATTCCTGTTTTTCTTTCTCAAACAAGGTCATTTAAAGAGGTTTATGCATGGAACCTTCTTAGAATGGATATATATGAAGGAAATAGGAGTTTGAACTTGTTTTGACTGAAGGAATTCATTTTATAGCAAAAATACCAATTTGGCTTTAACTCGCAAAAGTAAGGCTATTCCTGTTTTTCTTTCTCAAACAAGGTCATTGTAAGAGGTTTATGCATGGAACCTTTTTAGAATGGATATATATGAGGGACATAGGAGTTTGAACTTGTTTTGACTAAAGGAATTTGTGTTTATTAGCAAAAATCCGAATTTCGTCTTAATTCCGCAAAAGAAGGCTATTCCTGTTTTTCTTCCTCAAACAAGGTCATTTAAAGAGGTTTATGCCTGGAACCTTCTTAGAATGGATAAATATGAAGGAAATAGGAGTTTGAACTTGTTTTGACTGAAGGAATTCAATTTATAGCAAAAATACCAATTTGGCTTTAACTCGCAAAAGTAAGGCTATTCCTGTTTTTCTTTCTCAAACAAGGTCATTTAAAGATGTTTATGCATGGAACCTTCTTAGAATGGATATATATGAGGGACATAGGAGTTTGAACTTGTTTTGACTGAAGGAATTTGTGTTTATTAGCAAAAATCCGAATTTCGTCTTAATTCCGCAAAAGAAGGCTATTACTGTTTTTCTTTCTCAAACAAGGTCATTTAAAGAGGTTTATGCATGGAACCTTCTTAGAATGGATAAATATGAAGGAAATAGGAGTTTGAACTTGTTTTGACTGAAGGAATTCATTTTATAGCACAAATACCAATTTGGCTTTAACTCGCAAAAGTAAGGCTATTCCTGTTTTTCTTTCTCAAACAAGGTCATTGTAAGAGGTTTATGCATGGAACCTTCTTAGAAATGGATATATATGAAGGACAAATTAGTTTGAACTTGTTGTGACTGAAGGAAATCATTTTATAGCAAAAATACCAATTTGGCTTTAACTCGCAAGAGTAAGGCTATTCCTGTTTTTCTTTCTCAAACAAGGTCATTTAAAGAGGTTTATGCATGGAACCTTCTTAGAATGGATATATATGAAGGACACAGGAGTTTGAACTTGTTTTGACTGAAGGAATTCATTTTATAGCAAAAATACCAATTTGGCTTTAACTCGCAACAGTAAGGCTATTCCTGTTTTTCTTTCTCAAACAAGGTCATTTAAAGAGGTTTTTGCATGGAACCTTCTTAGAATGGATATATATGAAGGACACAGGAGTTTGAACTTGTTTTGACTGAAGGAATTTGTGTTTATTAGCAAAAATACCAATTTGGCTTTAACTCGCAAAAGTAAGGCTATTCCTGTTTTTCTTTCTCAAACAAGGTCATTTAAAGATGTTTATGCATGGAACCTTCTTAGAATGGATATATATGAGGGACATAGGAGTTTGAACTTGTTTTGACTAAAGGAATTTGTGTTTATTAGCAAAAATCCGAATTTCGTCTTAATTCCGCAAAAGAAGGCTATTCCTGTTTTTCTTTCTCAAACAAGGTCATTTAAAGAGGTTTATGCATGGAACCTTCTTAGAATGGATATATATGAAGGACACAGGAGTTTGAACTTGTTTTGACTGAAGGAATTCATTTTATAGCAAAAATACCAATTTGGCTTTAACTCGCAAAAGTAAGGCTATTCCTGTTTTTCTTTCTCAAACAAGGTCATTTAAAGATGTTTATGCATGGAACCTTCTTAGAATGGATATATATGAGGGACATAGGAGTTTGAACTTGTTTTGACTGAAGGAATTTGTGTTTATTAGCAAAAATCCGAATTTCGTCTTAATTCCGCAAAAGAAGGCTATTCCTGTTTTTCTTTCTCAAACAAGGTCATTTAAAGAGGTTTATGCATGGAACCTTCTTAGAATGGATAAATTTGAAGGAAATAGGAGTTTGAACTTGTTTTGACTGAAGGAATTCATTTTATAGCACAAATACCAATTTGGCTTTAACTCGCAAAAGTAAGGCTATTCCTGTTTTTCTTTCTCAAACAAGGTCATTGTAAGAGGTTTATGCATGGAACCTTCTTAGAAATGGATATATATGAAGGACAAATTAGTTTGAACTTGTTGTGACTGAAGGAAATCATTTTATAGCAAAAATACCAATTTGGCTTTAACTCGCAAAAGTAAGGCTATTCCTGTTTTTCTTTCTCAAACAAGGTCATTTAAAGAGGTTTATGCATGGAACCTTCTTAGAATGGATATATATGTAGGAAATAAGAGTTTGAACTTGTTTTGACTGAAGGAATTCATTTTATAGCAAAAATACCAATTTGGCTTTAACTCGCAAAAGTAAGGCTATTCCTGTTTTTCTTTCTCAAACAAGGTCATTTAAAGAGGTTTATGCATGGAACCTTCTTAGAATGGATATATATGAAGGACACAGGAGTTTGAACTTGTTTTGACTGAAGGAATTCATTTTATAGCAAAAATACCAATTTGGCTTTAACTCGCAAAAGTAAGGCTATTCCTGTTTTTCTTTCTCAAACAAGGTCATTTAAAGATGTTTATGCATGGAACCTTCTTAGAATGGATATATATGAGGGACATAGGAGTTTGAACTTGTTTTGACTGAAGGAATTTGTGTTTATTAGCAAAAATCCGAATTTCGTCTTAATTCCGCAAAAGAAGGCTATTCCTGTTTTTCTTTCTCAAACAAGGTCATTTAAAGAGGTTTATGCATGGAACCTTCTTAGAATGGATATATATGAAGGACACAGGAGTTTGAACTTGTTTTGACTGAAGGAATTCATTTTATAGCAAAAATACCAATTTGGCTTTAACTCGCAAAAGTAAGGCTATTCCTGTTTTTCTTTCTCAAACAAGGTCATTTAAAGAGGTTTATGCATGGAACCTTCTTAGAATGGATATATATGAGGGACATAGGAGTTTGAACTTGTTTTGACTGAAGGAATTTGTGTTTATAAGCAAAAATCCGAATTTCGTCTTAATTCCGCAAAAGAAGGCTATTCCTGTTTTTCTTTCTCAAACAAGGTCATTTAAAGAGGTTTATGCATGGAACCTTCTTAGAATGGATATATATGAAGGACACAGGAGTTTGAACTTGTTTTGACTGAAGGAATTCATTTTATAGCAAAAATACCAATTTGGCTTTAACTCGCAAAAGTAAGGCTATTCCTGTTTTTCTTTCTCAAACAAGGTCATTTAAAGAGGTTTATGCATGGAACCTTCTTAGAATGGATATATATGAGGGACATAGGAGTTTGAACTTGTTTTGACTGAAGGAATTTGTGTTTATAAGCAAAAATCCGAATTTCGTCTTAATTCCGCAAAAGAAGGCTATTCCTGTTTTTCTTTCTCAAACAAGGTCATTTAAAGAGGTTTATGCATGGAACCTTCTTAGAAATGGATATATATGAAGGACAAATTAGTTTGAACTTGTTGTGACTGAAGGAAATCATTTTATAGCAAAAATACCAATTTGGCTTTAACTCGCAAAAGTAAGGCTATTCCTGTTTTTCTTTCTCAAACAAGGTCATTTAAAGAGGTTTATGCATGAAACCTTCTTAGAATGGATATATATGAGGGACATAGGAGTTTGAACTTGTTTTGACTGAAGGAATTTGTGTTTATAAGCAAAAATCCGAATTTCGTCTTAATTCCGCAAAAGAAGGCTATTCCTGTTTTTCTTTCTCAAACAAGGTCATTTAAAGAGGTTTATGCATGGAACCTTCTTAGAATGGATATATATGAAGGAAATAGGAGTTTGAACTTGTTTTGACTGAAGGAATTCATTTTATAGCAAAAATACCAATTTGGCTTTAACTCGCAAAAGTAAGGCTATTCCTGTTTTTCTTTCTCAAACAAGGTCATTTAAAGATGTTTATGCATGGAACCTTCTTAGAATGGATATATATGAGGGACATAGGAGTTTGAACTTGTTTTGACTAAAGGAATTTGTGTTTATTAGCAAAAATCCGAATTTCGTCTTAATTCCGCAAAAGAAGGCTATTCCTGTTTTTCTTTCTCAAACAAGGTCATTTAAAGAGGTTTATGCATGGAACCTTCTTAGAATGGATATATATGAAGGACACAGGAGTTTGAACTTGTTTTGACTGAAGGAATTCATTTTATAGCAAAAATACCAATTTGGCTTTAACTCGCAAAAGTAAGGCTATTCCTGTTTTTCTTTCTCAAACAAGGTCATTTAAAGATGTTTATGCATGGAACCTTCTTAGAATGGATATATATGAGGGACATAGGAGTTTGAACTTGTTTTGACTGAAGGAATTTGTGTTTATTAGCAAAAATCCGAATTTCGTCTTAATTCCGCAAAAGAAGGCTATTCCTGTTTTTCTTTCTCAAACAAGGTCATTTAAAGAGGTTTATGCATGGAACCTTCTTAGAATGGATAAATTTGAAGGAAATAGGAGTTTGAACTTGTTTTGACTGAAGGAATTCATTTTATAGCACAAATACCAATTTGGCTTTAACTCGCAAAAGTAAGGCTATTCCTGTTTTTCTTTCTCAAACAAGGTCATTGTAAGAGGTTTATGCATGGAACCTTCTTAGAAATGGATATATATGAAGGACAAATTAGTTTGAACTTGTTGTGACTGAAGGAAATCATTTTATAGCAAAAATACCAATTTGGCTTTAACTCGCAAAAGTAAGGCTATTCCTGTTTTTCTTTCTCAAACAAGGTCATTTAAAGAGGTTTATGCATGGAACCTTCTTAGAATGGATATATATGTAGGAAATAAGAGTTTGAACTTGTTTTGACTGAAGGAATTCATTTTATAGCAAAAATACCAATTTGGCTTTAACTCGCAAAAGTAAGGCTATTCCTGTTTTTCTTTCTCAAACAAGGTCATTTAAAAGAGGTTTATGCATGGAACCTTCTTAGAATGGATATATATGAGGGACATAGGAGTTTGAACTTGTTTTGACTGAAGGAATTTGTGTTTATAAGCAAAAATCCGAATTTTGTCTTAATTCCGCAAAAGTAAGGCTATTCCTGTTTTTCTTTCTCAAACAAGGTCATTTAAAGAGGTTTATGCATGGAACCTTCTTAGAATGGATATATATGAAGGACACAGGAGTTTGAACTTGTTTTGACTGAAGGAATTCATTTTATAGCAAAAATACCAATTTGGCTTTAACTCGCAAAAGTAAGGCTATTCCTGTTTTTCTTTCTCAAACAAGGTCATTGTAAGAGGTTTATGCATGGAACCTTCTTAGAAATGGATATATATGAAGGACAAATTAGTTTGAACTTGTTGTGACTGAAGGAAATCATTTTATAGCAAAAATACCAATTTGGCTTTAACTCGCAAAAGTAAGGCTATTCCTGTTTTTCTTTCTCAAACAAGGTCATTTAAAGAGGTTTATGCATGGAACCTTCTTAGAATGGATATATATGTAGGAAATAAGAGTTTGAACTTGTTTTGACTGAAGGAATTCATTTTATAGCAAAAATACCAATTTGGCTTTAACTCGCAAAAGTAAGGCTATTCCTGTTTTTCTTTCTCAAACAAGGTCATTTAAAGAGGTTTATGCATGGAACCTTCTTAGAATGGATAAATATGAAGGAAATAGGAGTTTGAACTTGTTTTGACTGAAGGAATTCATTTTATAGCAAAAATACCAATTTGGCTTTAACTCGCAAAAGTAAGGCTATTCCTGTTTTTCTTTCTCAAACAAGGTCATTTAAAGAGGTTTATGCATGGAACCTTCTTAGAATGGATATATATGAGGGACATAGGAGTTTGAACTTGTTTTGACTGAAGGAATTTGTGTTTATAAGCAGAAATACGAATTTCGTCTTAATTCCGCAAAAGAAGGCTATTCCTGTTTTTCTTTCTCAAACAAGGTCATTTAAAGAGGTTTATGCATGGAACCTTCTTAAAATGGATATATATGAAGGACATAGGAGTTTGAACTTGTTTTGACTGAAGGAATTTGTGTTTATTAGCAAAAATCCGAATTTCGTCTTAATTCCGCAAAAGAAGGCTATTCCTGTTTTTCTTTCTCAAACAAGGTCATTTAAAGAGGTTTATGCATGGAACCTTCTTAGAATGGATAAATATGAAGGAAATAAGAGTTTGAACTTGTTTTGACTGAAGGAATTCATTTTATAGCAAAAATACCAATTTGGCTTTAACTCGCAAAAGTAAGGCTATTCCTGTTTTTCTTTCTCAAACAAGGTAATTTAAAGAGGTTTATGCATGGAACCTTCTTAGAATGGATATATATGAAGGACACAGGAGTTTGAACTTGTTTTGACTGAAGGAATTCATTTTATAGCAAAAATACCAATTTGGCTTTAACTCGCAAAAGTAAGGCTATTCCTGTTTTTCTTTCTCAAACAAGGTCATTTAAAGAGGTTTATGCATGGAACCTTCTTAGAATGGATATATATGAAGGACACAGGAGTTTGAACTTGTTTTGACTGAAGGAATTCATTTTATAGCAAAACTACCAATTTGGCTTTAACTCGCAAAAGTAAGGCTATTCCTGTTTTTCTTTCTCAAACAAGGTCATTTAAAGATGTTTATGCATGGAACCTTCTTAGAATGGATATATATGAAGGACATAGGAGTTTGAACTTGTTTTGACTGAAGTAATTTGTGTTTATTAGCAAAAATCCGAATTTCGTCTTAATTCCGCAAAAGAAGGCTATTCCTGTTTTTCTTTCTCAAACAAGGTCATTTAAAGAGGTTTATGCATGGAACCTTCTTAGAATGGATAAATATGAAGGAAATAGGAGTTTGAACTTGTTTTGACTGAAGGAATTCATTTTATAGCACAAATACCAATTTGGCTTTAACTCGCAAAAGTAAGGCTATTCCTGTTTTTCTTTCTCAAACAAGGTCATTTAAAGAGGTTTATGCATGGAACCTTCTTAGAATGGATATATATGTAGGAAATAAGAGTTTGAACTTGTTTTGACTGAAGGAATTCATTTTATAGCAAAAATACCAATTTGGCTTTAACTCGCAAAAGTAAGGCTATTCCTGTTTTTGTTTCTCAAACAAGGTAATTTAAAGAGGTTTATGCATGGAACCTTCTTAGAATGGATATATATGAAGGACACAGGAGTTTGAACTTGTTTTGACTGAAGGAATTCATTTTATAGCAAAAATACCAATTTGGCTTTAACTCGCAAAAGTAAGGCTATTCCTTTTTTTCTTTCTCAAACAAGGTCATTTAAAGAGGTTTATGCATGGAACCTTCTTAGAATGGATATATATGAAGGACACAGGAGTTTGAACTTGTTTTGACTGAAGGAATTCATTTTATAGCAAAAATACCAATTTGGCTTTAACTCGCAAAAGTAAGGCTATTCCTGTTTTTCTTTCTCAAACAAGGTCATTTAAAGAGGTTTATGCATGGAACATTCTTAGAATGGATATATATGAAGGACACAGGAGTTTGAACTTGTTTTGACTGAAGGAATTCATTTTATAGCAAAAATACCAATTTGGCTTTAACTCGCAAAAGTAAGGCTATTCCTGTTTTTCTTTCTCAAACAAGGTCATTTAAAGATGTTTATGCATGGAACCTTCTTAGAATGGATATATATGAGGGACATAGGAGTTTGAACTTGTTTTGACTGAAGGAATTTGTGTTTATTAGCAAAAATCCGAATTTCGTCTTAATTCCGCAAAAGAAGGCTATTCCTGTTTTTCTTTCTCAAACAAGGTCATTTAAAGAGGTTTATGCATGGAACCTTCTTAGAATGGATATATATGAAGGACACAGGAGTTTGAACTTGTTTTGACTGAAGGAATTCATTTTATAGCAAAAATACCAATTTGGCTTTAACTCGCAAAAGTAAGGCTATTCCTGTTTTTCTTTCTCAAACAAGGTAATTTAAAGAGGTTTATGCATGGAACCTTCTTAGAATGGATATATATGAAGGACACAGGAGTTTGAACTTGTTTTGACTGAAGGAATTCATTTTATAGCAAAAATACCAATTTGGCTTTAACTCGCAAAAGTAAGGCTATTCCTGTTTTTCTTTCTCAAACAAGGTCATTTAAAGAGGTTTATGCATGGAACCTTCTTAGAATGGATATATATGAAGGACACAGGAGTTTGAACTTGTTTTGACTGAAGGAATTCATTTTATAGCAAAAATACCAATTTGGCTTTAACTCGCAAAAGTAAGGCTATTCCTGTTTTTCTTTCTCAAACAAGGTCATTTAAAGAGGTTTATGCATGGAACATTCTTAGAATGGATATATATGAAGGACACAGGAGTTTGAACTTGTTTTGACTGAAGGAATTCATTTTATAGCAAAAATACCAATTTGGCTTTAACTCGCAAAAGTAAGGCTATTCCTGTTTTTCTTTCTCAAACAAGGTCATTTAAAGATGTTTATGCATGGAACCTTCTTAGAATGGATATATATGAGGGACATAGGAGTTTGAACTTGTTTTGACTGAAGGAATTTGTGTTTATTAGCAAAAATCCGAATTTCGTCTTAATTCCGCAAAAGAAGGCTATTCCTGTTTTTCTTTCTCAAACAAGGTCATTTAAAGAGGTTTATGCATGGAACCTTCTTAGAATGGATATATATGAAGGACACAGGAGTTTGAACTTGTTTTGACTGAAGGAATTCATTTTATAGCAAAAATACCAATTTGGCTTTAACTCGCAAAAGTAAGGCTATTCCTGTTTTTCTTCTCAAACAAGGTCATTTAAAGATGTTTATGCATGGAACCTTCTTAGAATGCGATATATATGAAGGACATAGGAGTTTGAACTTGTTTTGACTGAAGGAATTTGTGTTTATTAGCAAAAATCCGAATTTCGTCTTAATTCCGCAAAAGAAGGCTATTCCTGTTTTTCTTTCTCAAACAAGGTCATTTAAAGAGGTTTATGCATGGAACCTTCTTAGAATGGATATATATGAAGGACACAGGAGTTTGAACTTGTTTTGACTGAAGGAATTCATTTTATAGCAAAAATACCAATTTGGCTTTAACTCGCAAAAGTAAGGCTATTCCTGTTTTTCTTTCTCAAACAAGGTCATTGTAAGAGGTTTATGCATGGAACCTTCTTAGAAATGGATATATATGAAGGACAAATTAGTTTGAACTTGTTGTGACTGAAGGAAATCATTTTATAGCAAAAAATACCAATTTGGCTTTAACTCGCAAAAGTAAGGCTATTCCTGTTTTTCTTTCTCAAACAAGGTCATTAATAAGAGGTTTATGCATGGAACCTTCTTAGAATGGATATATATGTAGGAAATAAGAGTTTGAACTTGTTTTGACTGAAGGAATTCATTTTATAGCAAAAATACCAATTTGGCTTTAACTCGCAAAAGTAAGGCTATTCCTGTTTTTCTTTCTCAAACAAGGTCATTTAAAGAGGTTTATGCATGGAACCTTCTTAGAATGGATAAATATGAAGGAAATAGGAGTTTGAACTTGTTTTGACTGAAGGAATTCATTTTATAGCAAAAATACCAATTTGGCTTTAACTCGCAAAAGTAAGGCTATTCCTGTTTTTCTTTCTCAAACAAGGTCATTTAAAGAGGTTTATGCATGGAACCATCTTAGAATGGATATATATGAGGGACATAGGAGTTTGAACTTGTTTTGACTGAAGGAATTTGTGTTTATAAGCAGAAATACGAATTTCGTCTTAATTCCGCAAAAGAAGGCTATTCCTGTTTTTCTTTCTCAAACAAGGTCATTTAAAGAGGTTTATGCATGGAACCTTCTTAGAATGGATATATATGAAGGATATAGGAGTTTGAACTTGTTTTGACTGAAGGAATTCATTTTATAGCAAAAATACCAATTTGGCTTTAACTCGCAAAAGTAAGGCTATTCCTGTTTTTCTTTCTCAAACAAGGTCATTTAAAGAGGTTTATGCATGGAACCTTCTTAGAAATGGATATATATGAAGGACAAATTAGTTTGAACTTGTTGTGACTGAAGGAAATCATTTATAGCAAAAATACCAATTTGGCTTTAACTCGCAAAAGTAAGGCTATTCCTGTGTTTCTTTCTCAAACAAGGTCATTGTAAGAGGTTTATGCATGGAACCTTCTTAGAAATGGATATATATGAAGGACAAATTAGTTTGAACTTGTTGTGACTGAAGGAAATCATTTTATAGCAAAAATACCAATTTGGCTTTAACTCGCAAAAGTAAGGCTATTCCTGTTTTTCTTTCTCAAACAAGGTCATTTAAAGAGGTTTATGCATGGAACCTTCTTAGAATGGATATATATGAAGGACACAGGAGTTTGAACTTGTTTTGACTGAAGGAATTCATTTTATAGCAAAAATACCAATTTGGCTTTAACTCGCAAAAGTAAGGCTATTCCTGTTTTTCTTTCTCAAACAAGGTCATTGTAAGAGGTTTATGCATGGAACCTTCTTAGAAATGGATATATATGAAGGACAAATTAGTTTGAACTTGTTGTGACTGAAGGAAATCATTTTATAGCAAAAATACCAATTTGGCTTTAACTCGCAAAAGTAAGGCTATTCCTGTTTTTCTTTCTCAAACAAGGTCATTTAAAGAGGTTTATGCATGGAACCTTCTTAGAATGGATATATATGTAGGAAATAAGAGTTTGAACTTGTTTTGACTGAAGGAATTCATTTTATAGCAAAAATACCAATTGGCTTTAACTCGCAAAAGTAAGGCTATTCCTGTTTTCTTTCTCAAACAAGGTCATTTAAAGAGGTTTATGCATGGAACCTTCTTAGAATGGATATATATGAAGGACACAGGAGTTTGAACTTGTTTTGACTGAAGGAATTCATTTTATAGCAAAAATACCAATTTGGCTTTAACTCGCAAAAGTAAGGCTATTCCTGTTTTTCTTTCTCAAACAAGGTCATTTAAAGAGGTTTATGCATGGAACCTTCTTAGAATGGATATATATGAAGGACACAGGAGTTTGAACTTGTTTTGACTGAAGGAATTCATTTTATAGCAAAAATACCAATTTGGCTTTAACTCGCAAAAGTAAGGCTATTCCTGTTTTTCTTTCTCAAACAAGGTCATTTAAGATGTTTATGCATGGAACCTTCTTAGAATGGATATATATGAAGGACATAGGAGTTTGAACTTGTTTTGACTGAAGGAATTTGTGTTTATTAGCAAAAATCCGAATTTCGTCTTAATTCCGCAAAAGAAGGCTATTCCTGTTTTTCTTTCTCAAACAAGGTCATTTAAAGAGGTTTATGCATGGAACCTTCTTAGAATGGATATATATGAAGGACACAGGAGTTTGAACTTGTTTTGACTGAAGGAATTCATTTTATAGCAAAAATACCAATTTGGCTTTAACTCGCAAAAGTAAGGCTATTCCTGTTTTTCTTTCTCAAACAAGGTCATTTAAAAGAGGTTTATGCATGGAACCTTCTTAGAATGGATATATATGAGGGACATAGGAGTTTGAACTTGTTTTGACTGAAGGAATTTGTGTTTATAAGCAAAAATCCGAATTTTGTCTTAATTCCGCAAAAGTAAGGCTATTCCTGTTTTCTTTCTCAAACAAGGTCATTTAAAGAGGTTATGCATGGAACCTTCTTAGAATGGATATATATGAAGGACACAGGAGTTTGAACTTGTTTTGACTGAAGGAATTCATTTTATAGCAAAAATACCAATTTGGCTTTAACTCGCAAAAGTAAGGCTATTCCTGTTTTTCTTTCTCAAACAAGGTCATTGTAAGAGGTTTATGCATGGAACCTTCTTAGAAATGGATATATATGAAGGACAAATTAGTTTGAACTTGTTGTGACTGAAGGAAATCATTTTATAGCAAAAATACCAATTTGGCTTTAACTCGCAAAAGTAAGGCTATTCCTGTTTTTCTTTCTCAAACAAGGTCATTTAAAGAGGTTTATGCATGGAACCTTCTTAGAATGGATATATATGTAGGAAATAAGAGTTTGAACTTGTTTTGACTGAAGGAATTCATTTTATAGCAAAAATACCAATTTGGCTTTAACTCGCAAAAGTAAGGCTATTCCTGTTTTTCTTTCTCAAACAAGGTCATTTAAAGAGGTTTATGCATGGAACCTTCTTAGAATGGATAAATATGAAGGAAATAGGAGTTTGAACTTGTTTTGACTGAAGGAATTCATTTTATAGCAAAAATACCAATTTGGCTTTAACTCGCAAAAGAAGGCTATTCCTGTTTTTCTTTCTCAAACAAGGTCATTTAAAGAGGTTTATGCATGGAACCTTCTTAGAATGGATATATATGAGGGACATAGGAGTTTGAACTTGTTTTGACTGAAGGAATTTGTGTTTATAAGCAGAAATACGAATTTCGTCTTAATTCCGCAAAAGAAGGCTATTCCTGTTTTTCTTTCTCAAACAAGGTCATTTAAAGAGGTTTATGCATGGAACCTTCTTAAAATGGATATATATGAAGGACATAGGAGTTTGAACTTGTTTTGACTGAAGGAATTTGTGTTTATTAGCAAAAATCCGAATTTCGTCTTAATTCCGCAAAAGAAGGCTATTCCTGTTTTTCTTTCTCAAACAAGGTCATTTAAAGAGGTTTATGCATGGAACCTTCTTAGAATGGATAAATATGAAGGAAATAGGAGTTTGAACTTGTTTTGACTGAAGGAATTCATTTTTATAGCACAAATACCAATTTGGCTTTAACTCGCAAAAGTAAGGCTATTCCTGTTTTTCTTTCTCAAACAAGGTCATTTAAAGAGGTTTATGCATGGAACCTTCTTAGAATGGATATATATGTAGGAAATAAGAGTTTGAACTTGTTTTGACTGAAGGAATTCATTTTATAGCAAAAATACCAATTTGGCTTTAACTCGCAAAAGTAAGGCTATTCCTGTTTTTCTTTCTCAAACAAGGTAATTTAAAGAGGTTTATGCATGGAACCTTCTTAGAATGGATATATATGAAGGACACAGGAGTTTGAACTTGTTTTGACTGAAGGAATTCATTTTATAGCAAAAATACCAATTTGGCTTTAACTCGCAAAAGTAAGGCTATTCCTTTTTTTCTTTCTCAAACAAGGTCATTTAAAGAGGTTTATGCATGGAACCTTCTTAGAATGGATATATATGAAGGACACAGGAGTTTGAACTTGTTTTGACTGAAGGAATTCATTTTATAGCAAAAATACCAATTTGGCTTTAACTCGCAAAAGTAAGGCTATTCCTGTTTTTCTTTCTCAAACAAGGTCATTTAAAGAGGTTTATGCATGGAACATTCTTAGAATGGATATATATGAAGGACACAGGAGTTTGAACTTGTTTTGACTGAAGGAATTCATTTTATAGCAAAAATACCAATTTGGCTTTAACTCGCAAAAGTAAGGCTATTCCTGTTTTTCTTTCTCAAACAAGGTCATTTAAAGATGTTTATGCATGGAACCTTCTTAGAATGGATATATATGAGGGACATAGGAGTTTGAACTTGTTTTGACTGAAGGAATTTGTGTTTATTAGCAAAAATCCGAATTTCGTCTTAATTCCGCAAAAGAAGGCTATTCCTGTTTTTCTTTCTCAAACAAGGTCATTTAAAGAGGTTTATGCATGGAACCTTCTTAGAATGGATATATATGAAGGACACAGGAGTTTGAACTTGTTTTGACTGAAGGAATTCATTTTATAGCAAAAATACCAATTTGGCTTTAACTCGCAAAAGTAAGGCTATTCCTGTTTTTCTTTCTCAAACAAGGTCATTTAAAGATGTTTATGCATGGAACCTTCTTAGAATGGATATATATGAAGGACATAGGAGTTTGAACTTGTTTTGACTGAAGGAATTTGTGTTTATTAGCAAAAATCCGAATTTCGTCTTAATTCCGCAAAAGAAGGCTATTCCTGTTTTTCTTTCTCAAACAAGGTCATTTAAAGAGGTTTATGCATGGAACCTTCTTAGAATGGATATATATGAAGGACACAGGAGTTTGAACTTGTTTTGACTGAAGGAATTCATTTTATAGCAAAAATACCAATTTGGCTTTAACTCGCAAAAGTAAGGCTATTCCTGTTTTTCTTTCTCAAACAAGGTCATTGTAAGAGGTTTATGCATGGAACCTTCTTAGAAATGGATATATATGAAGGACAAATTAGTTTGAACTTGTTGTGACTGAAGGAAATCATTTTATAGCAAAAATACCAATTTGGCTTTAACTCGCAAAAGTAAGGCTATTCCTGTTTTTCTTTCTCAAACAAGGTCATTTAAAGAGGTTTATGCA